>NC_059089.1:9397126-9697126 GCF_020497125.1 Mauremys mutica
TCTCTCCCTTCTGGAAGGACGAGCCGACGACAGGCATGGACCCCAAGGCTCGGCGCTTCCTGTGGAACCTCATCCTGGACATCATCAAAACAGGCCGCTCGGTTGTGCTGACGTCCCACAGGTTAGCGAGGCCTCGGGCAGCTGGCCTGAGATGTGAAGCCCCCTCCAGCCCACCCCACCCCACCCCAGCCCACCATGTGGGAACCAGCACGGGAGAGCTCTCCATGGGGCAGAGCAGCCCAGCCTAGCGGGATGCATGCGGTGGGGGAAGCGAAGGGGCACCAGTGCCCAGTGAGAAGACACGGTTCCCTACCCCACCTCCCTGCAGCACAGCCACCATGGCAGGGAAGCCATCAGGGCCCCAAAAGAGCCCAGGTCCCATTCACATCTGAGGTGTCCCCTTCTGGACCGATAGCACCCCTGGGCCCTGCCACGCGGCACCCCACGGGCACCCCCTGACTCTTGTGCAGGCCGTACACGTGGCTTGGCCCCTGGGCCGCGTGAACCCAAAGAGCAGGAACCTGCGCCCAGCACAACTGGGCCGGGCTGCCCCTGCTCATCTCCGGCCTCCTCTCCCACAGCATGGAGGAGTGCGAGGCGCTCTGCACCAGGCTGGCCATCATGGTGAACGGGCGGCTCAAGTGCCTCGGCAGCATCCAGCACCTGAAAAACAGGTAAGAGATTCCTGCCCCTGCAGGGAGAGCACCTGCCTGGCCCCCATGCCCCTGGGGACAGCCCCAGCCATCTGCAGAGAGGCCTGCGAGGAGAGCAGCTGCCTGGCCCCCATGCCCCTGGGGACAGCCCCAGCCATCTGCAGAGAGGCCTGCGAAGAGAGCACCTGCCTGGCCCCCATGCCCCTGGGGACAGCCCCAGCCATCTGCAGAGAGGCCTGCGAGGAGAGCACCTGCCTGGCCCCCATGCCCCTGGGGACAGCCCCAGCCATCTGCAGAGAGGCCTGCGAAGAGAGTACCTGCCTGGCCCCCATGCCCTGGGGCAGAGCCTCTTCCCCCCCAGGGACGAGGCTGGGAAGTGCTGCCGTGGTATCAGGGTGGGGTAGTCATGGCGCAGTGTCCATGGCCGGTGTGACTGTAAATTATAAATCACAGAAAGGTAGGACTGGAAGGGACCTCGAGAGCTCATCTAGTCCAGTCCCCTGCACTCCTGGCAGGACTATGTAATAACTGGACCATCCCTGACAGGTATTTGTCTAACCTGCTCTTAAGCACCTCCCATGACAGAGATTTTACAACCTCCCTAGGCAGTTTATTCCAGTGCTTAACCACCCTGGCAGTTAGGACGTTTTTCCTAATGTCCAACCTTAACTGCCCTTGCCGCAATTTAAGCCCATTGCTTCTTGTCCTCGTCTCAGAGGTTAAGGAGAACAATGTTTCCGTAGCCTTGGGATTTCTGGCCTCGTCCGTACCAGCGCCTCTCCGGCTGGCACGCTCTGTCAGAGGGTGGAGATGGATGGCAGGAGAGAGATCACTTGATCATTGCCCGTTAGGTCCACTCCCTCTGGGGCACCTGGCATTGGCCACCGTCGGTAGACAGGATACTGGGCTAGATGGACCTTTGGTCTGACCCAGTACGGCCGTTCTTATGTGCCAGTCCCTGGCGTGAGGAAGGCTCCCCCGTTCCTTGTGGGTGACAGGCACGTGAGTGCAGCTGGGTGGGCAAAGACGTGGGGATGTGGGCTGGCAGGAGTGGGCTGAGCAGCGTAGCCAGAGGCTGGAATTCTGCTTCCCTGGTCCCATGCGGCCCAGGGGTGACAATCTGCCAACTTGCTGCCACGCGCAGCGCCCGGGTCCTTGCTCCCGAGCCGTGTTGATGCAGGGGCAGCATGGTTGGCTCCCAGGGAGGAAGGCCAGGCTGGTTGACACCCTGGCTAGAGCTTGCCAGTCAAGGAGTTGCAGGGACAACTTCCTTGGGGCAAACGCTCCTCCCCGGCTGTGCAGGGCAGGGGCTTGGACTGCAGCTGGGCCTCTCGGGGGATGTGGATTCACGTGGCGTCTTCGGCCCTGCCCAGGTTTGGAGATGGCTACATGATCACGGTGCGGACCAAGTCCAGCCTCAGCGTCAAGGAGGTGGTGCGGTTCTTCAACAGGAACTTCCCCGAGGCCATCCTCAAGGTGAGCACCCCCCCCCACCCGGCCGCAGTGCTCCCTCCCCGGATCCGGGTCCAGGAGACGGCCTGGCTGGAGCCCCAGCAGTCCCTGGCTTCCTGTGCGGCTTCCCCTCTCCCTCCCGCCCCAGGCGTGAAGGGCAGGGCTGAGTGTGACCTGGGCTCCCGGGGCCTGGCCCTTGCCCGGCACCACGTCTCTGGACTCGCAGCGTGTGCAATGAGGCAGCTGGGAGCCTCGGTGCTCAGCAGCAGGGCCAGGGTGTCATCATAATGACCCTTCTCGTCCTCCCCGCATCCATGGCTGGATCCCACCGCACGTCAATGAATGCAGCCTCTGGGGGGGGTCACCTGGCGGCATTATCCTCACTGCCCGGGTGGAAAGCTGAGGCCTGGCGCGGCAGAAGGGGTTGCACATTATGCCTGGTGGCAGACAGGACCAGCCAGGGGTCTTGTGCTTTCACCACAAGACACAAGCGTTGCACCATCTGGTGCTTTAGGGAGGGGTCTGGTATCAGCCAGGGTCAGAGATGGGACGCAGCACACAGCTCCCCACCCCCACTGTCCCTGAGCCCAAACTGTCCCAGCTCAAAGGGGGGCAGGGTGGAGTTTCCCCTTTCCACCGCATCCACAGCTGCTCCCCCAGTGAGCAGGCAGTCGCGCCTTTATCTTCCCCCCGGACTCCTGCCCAGCGATCAGACCCACGGCCAGTGGGTCACCACAAGACGTGTGGCCGAGTCCAAGAGGAACAGAGAGACTGGCCAGGGAGGGTGAGGAGCTGCCCCTGGGTGCCTGCCTGCCAAGCCCTGGGGTAAATACAGCAGGAGGGGGGACATCAGGGGCTTCCAAGCATTTGTGTGGGTTTCCCCCTCAGCCCTCTGAACACTGGGAGTGTCTCTTGCCACTGGCAGGAGCCGTGGGGCAGTGCTGGGCCGCACGTGGGGGACCCCTGCTCTTGCTTCACAGAGGGACTGGAGGGGATCAGAGTCCGGGGGCAGGCGGGGAAGCTGGCCAGTGCCTCGTCCTGCCCCCTTGGGGGCGAGCCTGACGCCTGTCCCACTCCCACAGGAGCGACACCACACCAAGGTGCAGTACCAGCTCAAGTCTGAGCAGATCTCGCTGGCCCAGGTCTTCAGCAAGATGGAGCAGGTGGTGGACGTGCTGGGCATCGAGGATTACTCCGTCAGCCAGACCACACTTGATAACGTGAGTCCCAGGGGCAAGGGGCAACCCGGGCAGGGCCGGCACATGCCCCATCTGGGCGGGGGTTCTAAGGAAAGGCTGTTAGTGCAGCACAGTTGCAGCCTGCTCTGGGGCCACCCATTGTAAGTGCAGGAACGTGCTAGCTACAGCTGGATTGAGTGGGGGTCAGAGCCGTGCCTGTTTGTTGTCCAGCACCGGCCTCCATTGGGCATTTCGCCCTGGTGGGCCCTTCCGTGGCCCCGGGCCCCGGCTGCACTGCGGTCTGTGAGCATGTCAGGTGCATGTGGCCGCTGCCACGTGAAGCCTCCCAAGGCCCCGGCGTGGAGAGGGCCTTAGCTAGCTGGGGCTGATCTCCACGGGAGCTGGGGGTCGCAGTGCAGAGCCCCCAGGTGATTGACTCCGGCCCTACTGGGTGTGCACACAGGCTGGAGGGTGGGACGGAAAACCACCCCGCTTTGCTGAGTGGGGCGTGGGATCTCCTGAGCCCCGTCTAGAGAGCGGCGCTTTCACCTTCGCTCTTCCAGGTGTTTGTGAATTTTGCCAAGAAGCAAAGCGACAACCTGGAGCAGCAGGAGACCAGCCCCAACTGCTCGATCCAGTCCCCGCTGGAGCACATCCTGAGCCTGCTGCGGCCCCGCGCCGCCCCCACCGAGCTGCGGGCCCTAGTGGTGGAGGAGCCCGAGGACCTGGAGACAGATGACGAGGGCTTGATCAGCTTCGAGGAGGAGAGGGTGAGGGGGGCCCTGTCCCCAGACATCCAGCAGAGCTTTCCCAGGGCAGAGCACGGCCCTCTCCTCCATGTGCCTGCGCAGGGCAGGAAGGGTGAATGCTGAGCTCTCGGGCATGACGGGGAGTCCCTGGGCACTGCCCTCCTCTGGGGAATAAGGAAGAAGCAAGACCCCAAAGTGGATTTTGCCGGCCAATTCCAGAGCAAAGTTTGGGCCAGACTCTGCTGCCCGTTGCCCCAGACAGAACCTGCCGAAACTCCTCTGCAGCCGAG
This sequence comes from Mauremys mutica, assembly GCF_020497125.1. NCBI lineage: Eukaryota > Metazoa > Chordata > Testudines > Geoemydidae > Mauremys > Mauremys mutica. The sequence goes on from NC_059089.1 coordinate 9,401,449, forward strand.
GGGCTGCCCCGGCGGTGTCAGGGTCAGAACCCAGCCCTCGGGGGGCAGGAATCTGCTCAGGCAGCCTCTGCTGTCTCAGTCCCACTCCCTGGCAAGGGGTGATGCCCCTTGTGCCCTGCCTGGAGCTCTCCGGGAGATGCCCATTCTCCTGTCTGGCTTCTCCTCTGGGCCTTCGCAGCCCATTGGGCCAAGGGGGGATGGTCTCCAGGACGCCAGCTGGGTCTCAGTGCCCAGGGCTGGCCCAGCTTAGGGATGCTGGGCTCAGTAGAACCAGAGCAATCCCCCCAGAGCCCCATGCCTTGCTGGGTGGGTGGGGGCATCTCGCTGTCACCAGCAGGGCCTGGGGGGGTGGCAGACCCTGCACAGATCAGAACCACTGAGACCCCCTGCTGTCATGTGACCCCCCCCCCCGCCACTCTTCTCTCTGCAGGCTCAGCTCTCCTTCAACACGGACACTCTCTGCTGAGGAGCCGGGGGGGAGCGAACTCCCCATCCTAGGAGCCGCTGACTCCCCCTTGCCCCAGTGCCCCCGCCCCTCCCCGCCCTCCACTGAGCGGCAGCCCTCCAGCGTCAGCGAGATGGGTGGCCATCTCCACCCGCTGTCGGCAAGGCCGTTAGCCGCCTGGATCCTGCAGCCCGAACCAGAAGCTGACATGGAGCTGCCACTGCAAGGCCCAGAGAGACCTGAGGGCAGAGCACTGGCCTGGATGGACACTGGAGGTTTCTCCCCACCGGCCGGGCCCACAGCTGAGCGACCCTCTCCCTGGCCTGCAGTGGCAGAGGGGAGACGGGCGGGTTGCCCGGGGGTTGCAGGAAGGTGGCGAAGAAGGAAGGAGTAAATGTACAGAGCAGACTGTGTGCGGACGCCGCTTCCTTTGATCCTTTCCGGAGGGACGCGAGAGGAGCCGCACCCTGTGGAGTGCGGCCGGGGCTGGCAGTGTGCGTCCCCTGCCCCGCAAAGGCTGCGTCTCCGGGGTCCGGGACGGATTCCACGCGGTTACCTAGCGCCGCCCCCAGAGACAGGAGTGGGTGGCGCAGCCTCAGAGAGGGAAGATTTATTTTTTTAATGATGTGACAGACAGCTCGTCGCAGCGACACCGGCCCGCCGGGGGGGGAGCTGGGCTTTGCTTCCCTCGGGTATCTGGCTCGTGTGGGTTTTTTAAACATGGGCCAGCTGCTGTGAAATGCGGGCTTGGAGCAGGGCCGAGGGGGAGGGCTTTCCTTGCTGCCTGTCTCCCGCCGGGCTGCCGAGGGACACTGCAAGCGACTCCCAGCCACAGCTGAGCAATCGCAGTGCTTTGAAGGCTGCTCCCCCTTGGCAATGCGTCTGTGTACGGCTCAGCTCCCAGGTCCTGGCTGCCTGAGGGTGAGGCTGCGGTCCAGCCGCAGGGCCGGGGGCTGCGGGGGCAGGCAGGAGCCACGCATCAAGCTGCTTTCACCACCAGCCCGTCCTCAAGAGCTCCGGCCCGGCCCACAGGAGAGTCCTGCCGGGGAGATCCACGCATTGAGGTGCAGAGGCAGCAGCACCCCTTTCACTGGCCCCCCACAACCTACCCAGTAAATCTGCTACCCCTGCCCAGAGGCGGCAGGACCCCAGACCTGCTTTCTGCACCAGCGGGGAGCCATCCTGCCACAAGGCCAGTTTGAGTCTTTCTCCAGCCCTCCCCTTTGCTATAGAAGGCAACCAGCAAGCCAGCCGCCTCTCAGATGGCCAGCTCCCCCCTCCCACCCCCCAGGCTAACCCAGCCCCTGTTCTGGCTGGGGCGGGGGGGGTCTCGCATGACCTGTCCCCAGAGCAGGGGCACAGAGAGCCCCTGGGGGGGCAGCCAGGGCAGAGTAGACTCGCAGGGCATTGCATACTCTGGCCTGATTTCTCCCCCCCCCCACCCTTATTTTAAACTAGGACAAAAAAAATCCTGGAATCATTTGTGGTTGAGGAGATGGAGGCTGGGGACTGCCGGAGGGAGCCAGTTGAGGCTGAAGGGGGAACCCTGGAAACACCTTCATGTAGCCGCGTTAGGGTTTCTAGTCCAGTGGGGTTTGGCCACTGGGGGGGCGATATTGGCCAGCACCCCCTGCCCGCTGGAGCAGGCCAGCCCTCCCATGCACGGGATCCAGTGGAGCGCATGCAGGCGGCTGACCTGCCTTCCTCATCAACTGGGGCATCCCCGTGCCAGCCTGCCACGGCCTTGTGTTCCCAGCCAGAACACTCAGCTGCCCCCAGCCGCACGGGGGTGGACGGGAGCCTGGGACAGGAGACTGTTCATTCCCCGGGGCGTCTTGCCATGAGAGGCACCAGGGCTGCATGGTCGGGCCCGGAGGTGTATCTGGGCTGGAGGCCTCCTGAATCCCTGGGCCAAAGGTCCATCCTCTCCGCAGAGCCGTGGCCCTGCCTGGCAGCATGGAAGGGAGACGATGTGGTCTCGCCAAGGGGAGATGGCTCCCGAGGGATGCCAGGGATCCAAGTGGGCCAAGGGCTGTGGAGGACCCCCTCAAGCATTGGAGCGTAAGCAAAGCCTGCCCCTGCCTTTTCCCTCAGGGGCCATCCCTGCCATCCAGCCTGGCGTGATTCTGTTTGAGGCCAGGCACACGCTGCTTGGTTTCCTGGCCATGCTGGGCTCTGGATCCCAGCAACCCTCACTCTGCCGCCATTAGCCCTGTCACACCCTGCTGGGCCTGCCTGCAGGTTTTTCTTGCTTGAGCTGCCGTGGCCAGCCGGCCTCACCCTGGGAGCCCACACAGCAGCTGATTCCTGCGTGAAGAGCTGTCAGGTGTCAGAGACGTCTCGTGCCCAAGGGGCTCTGCTGACGGAACGGGGTGACTGGGCACAGGGTGGGCGGCATCCTGGCACTGCGTTAACAGGGCTGCCGTCAGGATGCACCTTTTCTCTTATTTCCTGACTTGGTGTTGTTTATAATAATTTATAATACCCACGTCCTGCGCTGCCACAGCAGACGCACCGGTGTGTTATTGGAGGGTTGCTCAGAAGGGCTGCACCCAGGTTTTTGGGTTTGAAGCTGTGAATCATATTGGTTTTCCTTTAGCGGCGGGGCATCAGGAAGGTTGTGGGTGTGAGACAGCCAAGGCCCCTGCCTGCAGGCAACGGACCGTTAATTTAACTTTAAAATCTGCAATAAAATCCAGAGTTGCTCACTTGGGCTGGGAGCCTGTGACTAGGCGGGTCGGGGGAGCAATGTGTGTAACATGCTGGGGGGCGGGGGGAGTTGAGGGGAGGACATGGGCTGAGAGAAGGGAAGTCACGCCTGTTTTCCCAGCCCCTTGCGGAATTCCTTCCAGGGAGGAAGCTGGGCTCTCTATGCTGGGCCAGTCTGCTCCCTTGGACACTGGCGTCTCCCCTTCAGCGTCGGGCAGGGGGCTTGCGTGACATGGCAGGAGTGCCAGGCCTGCCCAGCACCTTGTAACAGACTCAGCCTTTCTGTGGAGGAGCCCGCGGACTGGTTTGGCTTGAACGGACTCCCCGGAGCCAGGGCTGATCTCGGCATCACTCAGCCCTGGGCCTGGCATCACCACCCCGGGCATTTCCTTTGCTCCTCTCCAAACTCTGGCGCTCAGCCAGTTTGCGCCAATGCACTGAGCCCTGCCTGGCCTGTGGAGGACAGGATTGCAGCAGCTGGTACTGTCTGGACCACTTGGCTATTCCAGAGCCACCAATCTCCACCAGCCACCGAATGCCCATTGCCAAGGGGACCTATGGGGCGTGTCTGTCCACTTCTTTGCCTTTGCTCATCTTGTAGTTGCTTTGTGTCTTGGCAGCTGTTTGCTGGCACCCGTGGGCTCTGTTCTCATAGGGCCTCTGGGAGGACAGTGCTCCAGGAGGGCGGAGGCTCTGTCAGGGGTGGGTCAGGGGTGCTTTCACCCAGGGTGGCGCGTTGCTTCTCGGATGAGACTCAGCGTCGCCCCGTCAGTGAAATGGTTTGTTTTTTCCATGGAGGGTGGCTGCTGTTTGTGAAGCCCCTTCGGCGCGGTGACATTGTCCCAGCGTGTGGGTCCCACCAGGCCTACCTGCAAAGTCAAGGTGGGGCTCAGCGTCCCACCTCCGTCCCCAGCACCAAAGACTCGTTTGTATACAGGGGAGGGGTGTGTGTATGAGTGAGCACCAGTAGGAGCTCCCCAGGCAGCTGGTGGTGCCGTTGGGTTAAAGCCCTGTACGAATGCACGGGTCTCTGCCCACCCTCTTCTGGCCTAGGAGCTAGTGGCTCCGGGCAGGGCCTGCAGCGTTCTGCTCCTGGCACCCCTGCCCAGTCCAGTATCCCAAGTCAGTCCTACCTGCCATCTCCCTTGGGAAAGGGTCTGCCCCCTGCTCAGCCTGGGCACTGCCTCTTCCCTTCAGGGCCGGGCCGGAACCAAAGTGACCGCGCTGCCGCGCTGTTACAGCCAGGCCTGGAAGCGCATTTAGCAAATGGCCCTGGGCTTTATTCATGGTCCTGGCCTGCTTCTCCCTGGGCTTTGGGAATGCTGCCACGGGGCCTCACGCAGGGTGTGGTTCCGCTGCCTTGGCCCACGGGGACCTGGCTGCACATTCCCCGCTGGGAAGCCACACGGCCAAGCTGTTGTGCAAAGCGAGACACCCCCCCCCCCCCCCGTGCTTTGCTTTCAGTGTCCACCCACACAACTTGCTATAGGCCAGCCACCTCCCCACCCGCCGTCTGCTACCCAGGGGTCTCGGCGATCCCGTGGGGGGTGGGGGAAGGAGCCCTGCTGCTGAGTTGGAGATGGGGAGCCGCCTCTCCCAAGCAGTTCAGGGGCTGAGTGGGGAGAGCAGCGTGCGGGGTCTGTGGGGGAACAGGCAGCAGAGCTCGCTCTCCAAGGCAGGGGCCTGCCGTGTGTGCCCTGACACGGACATGCTGCATCGGTGGTGGCACCAAGCTGGCCAGGCTCCAGCCGTGCAGGCTCTAGATTGTCATACAATAGACGTGTATTTTTCCCCTATTGAAAGTACCATTTTCAGCCCATGTATTTTTAAAGCATTTTGAAAATTGGTCAGTTTGTGTCACTGCTAAAATCGGGGGCGATGTGTTTGATGGGGCAGCCCGCAGGCCTCGCCTCTGTCCATGGGGCTACCCCCAGCAAAGCCCTGCTCGGCTCCAGCCCCCTCCAAAAGACAGACAGGCCTCAGGAGAGGATGAGTGATGTCATCCCAAAGCCCCGCCTCCAGAAATGACATCACAACATTAGCCACCCATCAAAGCCATGATGTCATTCCCCCCATGCTGCCTCCTGCGGAAAGGCCTTCCCCCATGGGGCTGAAACCAGCGATCCCCCCGAGACTTGCCCGTGTAACGAACCACCCCACTGGCGACTGCCGTACCTCCAGCTTCGCCCCAGTGCAGCAAAGACCAGAATTCTGCCTGTGCTTCTTGCAAGGCTGGACCCTTCGGGCTGGGTGACGGGTCACACCACAGACACCTCCTCCCACTCCGCTCTTCTCACTGCTCCCTTTGCTTCCAGTCCCCCTTCTCCGCATCCTGCCTTCACGCCTGCAACCAGCAGCACTCCCTGCCTGGCCGCCTTCAGCTTCCTGCAGGAAATCCCTCCTCATTCCCAGTCCCCTGCTCCCTCTCTCAGCCAGCATCTCGTCTTTGCTTTCTCCGGTTCCGGACCTGGCCCTGCTCTCACTCCAGGACATTTACACAACTGGGAGCAGGGGCAGGCCCGTCACTTCATTGGGGGTGTGTGTTAAATCGTTGTAATACCAAATGCCACCTGTAGGCAGTGCTACAGCTGCCCGGGGCACCAGCCCTGAGGATAGTCCAACTTTCAGCTTGCTCGTTAGCACAAGGAGGTTATGCCAATTTAGAAACTGCTTGGGTTAGACAGATGCAATTAACTAGGCCTCAGCCAGGGAGTTCAGGCCTCAGAGCCACCGGGGCTCCCTCACTAGGACAGTTAATTGCACCCAATTTCTTATTGGGCTCAGCCTGGCAACCAGTTTCCCCCCTAGCTGCCCAGTTGGATTGGGTGGAGCCACCCCTGTGCAGAGCGTCGGGTGCTGCATAACCCTTCAGGCCAGGGCTTTAGCCGGGCCTGTGTAACCCACACACCTCCTGGCTAAGGTGTCTGTCCCATCTCGGGCACCGAGACCACTTAGAGAGAGAAATGAGGCTGCTCTACAGCCTTAGCCAGTTGGCTTTTAGCTCACGCGATAAGCTCCAGAGGCCCCAGGTTCGATCCTGCCCGCCAACAACGGGGGTCTGTTGGTGTTACACCTGGGCTTCAGGCCGACCCCTTTTTCTGAGTGCACCTCCCTCCTGCTGCCACCTTCTGACCCGAGCTCCTCTTCTCCTGGCATTCCCACAGCAGCCAGAGGCCGTGCGCTTCTGGAGGAACAAAGCGCCTGGTGCCGAGCCTCACTGATCCCAAGGGGGGGTGAGCGATAGAGGCAGAGCTGTCGGTGATGTGGAGCAGCTCGCATGGCCCCTTCCTTCAGCCAGGGGTTCAATCCGGGCAGGGCTGGCGTAGCTAACACACACGCCGGTGGTGGCACTGGAGACATGGAAGGAGAGGTGGGAATCCATTTTCAGCCCTGCTAACCCAGTTTGGGTCTTTGTCCCCCTCTCGGGGCGAGGTCATGTATTGTGGTTGCTGTCTGTGACCTACGACGGCTGGCCCCTTAGCTCAAGCAGAAGAGGCCTCTGGTTTTTAGCTCCGGAGGTCTTGGGTTCTGTTGGCCCCAAGCACGGTTCCAAGGGACAGTGCATAACCATTGCTGTCCCTTGTCACAATGCCCTAAAGCCATGGTTCTCACTCTGGGGGGCAGGCCTCCCACGGGTGGCATGGGCATGCGCCCAGGGAGGCGAGAGTTGTCAGCCCCAGGTGGTTCGGGCTTGTGCAGAAGGGCCATGCACACCTGGGAGGTGGGGATAAAGGGGACAGTCAGAACCCCACCGCCCTGGGGCGGACAGCCGGAGCCCTGCTGCTTGGGATCTCCTTCCCTCCCCACCCCCATCCCTCACTTGGGGGCCGGAGAGCTCCAGCTGCCAGCCCTCGGGTGGCAGCAGTGGTGCAGGAGTAATGGTGGCAATGGGGCACTGTCTGATGTGAAAAGTGATATTGACAAATATCACTTGTCACATTGCCGCCCTTCCTGCCTTCGGTGCTGCAGCTGGCCTGGCGCGGCCTTCAGAGCCGGCCAGCGGCTGCTGCTCTCTGCTCCAACTTCGGAGCCGGGCACCCGGCCAGCGGCTGCTGCTCTCCGCTCAACCTTCAGAGCTTGAGAACCGCTGCCCTAAAGCTTCCACGGGGATGGGTCCCTCGGAGGCTCAGCGGTGCCGCTCCCGCAGAGGCCTGGCCCATGCAGGGCTTTCGGAGCTGTAACCTCCCTTTGATTATTTGAGCCCCGCGGTCTGGCGCGCTGCCTTAACTCCATTTGTTTGGTTTGGGTCCCCCACCTCTCGCCTTGGCCGCTGGCTTTCTCTGTTATGCCGGGAGGCGGGGTTGTGCCGTTTGATTGTACGGCACCGATGGCGTGGGAGGCGCGGACAAGTGGGGATGGCCTGGAAGAGCCTGTATATTGCTAGCAAAAAATCCAACAACAAGATGTGAAAATGATTGTTTTAAATAAAAAATCTATATATCAATCCCAGCTTGGGCCTCGAGTTAATGACCAGCGGGGTTGCTCTTTGTACGGCATCGCCTTGGCCACCTACCAGCCCTCTGGGGACTGTGGTGCAATGGCTATTATATGTATTACGGTAGTGCCCAGAAGCCCCGGTTACGATCAATGCACCAGCCCCATTGTGCTAGGTGCTGTACATACAGAGCCTTGCCCCAGGGCATAGGCACTGGTATCACAAATGGCACCTGTCTCTTGTGTGCGGTAAGAGACTCATTTACATTGTCCAGAGCTGCAAGATGCTCTCGTTCAGGTCAAGGGGACACGCACCTGTCCTGGGTGACGTTAACATGTGCTTAAGCCCCCTGGCCTGAATGACACCATGCAGTAGCCAGCAGCGAAAAAGCCCGTTTGTGGATCTGACTCATTCTACGTACATTTGCATAACAATGTGCGTTTACACAGAGAGTGGGTGGGGAAAGGGGGCAGGGAGCCCCCAGCATTTCATGGCTCCTCCCCTCGTCTTTCAGCAAGGGCAGGATCTTCACCGCTCCCAGGCCTGGGGAAGGGGCAGAAGGTTGGTGCTCCACCTGCTCTGGCTGACTGCCCTGAGCCCAGGGGATCACAGCTCCAAAGCGGCTGGGGAATAAACAGGCAGAGCTGGGAATGTTAGTACGTGAGCGAAGTTCTCACTGAACGGGCGTCCCCAGGACTTGGCGGGCTGACGCTCATGCCTGGAGGATTGGGGGAGAGGAGCAGAACTCACTCCGGAAGGACAGGCGGGCAGGCGGGGGGGAAACGGGAGGAGGGGTTGCCTGCTGCACCCAGGTGGTTTCTGTTTGTTCGGAGGGAGATGAGCCGCAGACCAGCTGAAAGTTTGGTGGGGGAAAACTCGGGGTGATGTCATGCTGGGGGCCTAGTACAGCCCCCCAGATGAGGAAGAGGCAGTGGCCGAGGCATTTCTAGAGCAAATAACAGAAATAGCCAAAAGACAAGCCCTGGTAGTCATGGGGCCTGTATGGCGGAGTGGGGGCGGGCCCAATTCGAGTGAGTGGTGTTGCCATGCGGTGCGACGCCCAGAGCAGGGCCCCTGGCCCAGCCCCACAGGGTGACCTATGGGGCACTGCAGGGTGTTGTATTTATCCATCAAGACAGGCTTCTTGATAGCTGCTGCTTGAGCAAGGCACCCAAGTGAATTACAGGGGCTACTGGCAGCCCTATCATCTACTGTCTTTCACAAGCTTAAGGTGATTCTCCCTACAGACCCACGATAGTGTCAGGTTTTCATCTAAATCAAGCTAGAATTGTGACAGGTTGGATCACAGAACCCCCCACCCCCACCCCCGGAGCTGCCAACTGATGTGCCAAGACTACCTCTGCTCCTGTTTTCCCTGCCAGCTCGGGACTCCAGCACCCTGTCTTGCTGAGCCAGACACTCCCGTCTGCTCCAGCAAAGACCCAGGCTCTGAATTACCTGCCTAAGCTGCAGGTTTACCTGAAAGCAGCTCACAGAAGTGTTCCTGTCTTTAGCACTCTGATGCCCAACTCCCGATGGGGTCTAAACCCAAATAAATCCGTTTTACTCTGTATAAAGCTTATGCAGGGTAAACTCAAATTGTTCGCCCTCTAGAACACTGATAGAGAGATATGCACAGCTGTTTGCCCACCCAGGTATTAACACATACTCTGAGTTAATTAATAAGTGATTGTATTAAATACAGAAAGTAGGATTGAAGTGGTTCCAAGTAGTAACAGACAGAACAAAGTAAGTCACCAAGCAAGATAAAACACGCAAATCTATGTCTAATCAAACGGAATACAGATAATCTCACCCTCGGAGATGCTTCAGTTAGTTTTTTCCTCAGACTGGACACCTTCCAGGCCTGGCACAATTCTCTCCCCTGGTACAGCTCTTGTTCCAGCTCAGGTGGTAGTGAGGGGATTCTTCATGATGGCTCCTTTTTACAGACTGTTCTCCTTTTAGCCTTGGTCCAGCAATCACTCACACCCCTTTGTTCCAGTTTCTTCCAAGTATCCTGGGGAGTGGAGACGCTCCCACAGCTGAAGACAAAATGGAGGGGTGTCCCACGGGTTTAAATAGACTTTCTCTTGTGGGTGGAGACACCCCTCCTCACTCCGATGCAAAGTCCAGCTCCAAGATGGAGTTCTGGAGTCACCTGGGCAAGTCACATGTCCATGCATGACTCATAGTCTCTACAGGCAGAAACCATTGTCCACATGGTATCTTGAATGTCTCCAGGAAGACTTCTTATGTGGATCGGAGCATTCCAAGATGCTTCCTGATCGGGTACTTAACCTTTGAATTCCTTCCTAAAGGAGCTGACCAAATGCCTCACAAAGCTTGCTTAGAAATCAAGCAAGAGTACAGCCCATATTCTTAACCTCAAGTGCAAAATGATATATGTGTGCAAATAGGACGAATAGATATTGCAGACCGTAACCTTTACAGAGATCTGTTACATGGCACAGGCAGCACAAAACATATTCCAGTTATGTCATATTCCCATAAAACCTTATGGGAGGTACCGTCACCAGAATATTACTGGTATTTTCCCCCAGGAAGGGGAGGCTAGATTACATCTGCTCATTGTCAGAAGGGCTTCCACTTTCTATTTAGAGCAAGGGTAGGCAACCTATGGCACGCGTGCCGAAGGTGGCACGCGAGCTGATTTTCAGTGGCACTCTCATTGCCCGGGTCCTGGCCACTGGTCCGGGGGGGCTCTGCATTTTAATTTAATTTTAAATGAAGCTTCTTAGACATTTTAAAGACCTTATTTACTTTACATACAACAATAGCTTAGTTACATATTATAGACTTATAGAAAGAGACCTTCTAAAAACGTTAACATGTATTACTGGCATGCGAAACCTTAAATCAGAGTGAATAAATGAAGACTCGGCACAGCACTTCTGAAAGGTGCCGACCCCTGATTTAGAGTGTCGAAAATGCTTAGTTCTCGCTCCCAATTTGTTTCTCTCTTATGAAAAGAGGACTCAAGGGCGAGCAGTCACCGTACTTGCTCTCTCACGCTGGGTTAGACAATGTATTAAAGACACTTGGAAACTGAGGGGGCTCCCTCTGCCTGAAGGAATGAAGGTCCATTTATTTCACTAGATCCAATGCTACTTCCCTGGCCCACTCCAGTCGAGCCGTCGTCCTTTCACTGGAATATGCAGCGCAGCAATGGGCAGTGCCAGCCTCACTCGGCTTTACTCGGTAGACTCGGACTCTAGATCAGGATCAGATTTGTCAGGGCAGTTCTGCAATCCTTATTTAATTCGGGGTCCGTGTTCTCCCCATCCCGGGTCACAGTTACTGTTTGTTAATGTGTCCCAGGAGGGGGAATATGCAGCAGACACTCGAAGAAGAAATGAAACCTGGGTTCTTGGTGGTGCAGGCTGTGTATTCCCACTCCCCGCCCACCTTTCCCTCTGCCTTAGTGCCGTATTGACCAACGGGCCTGGGGATGGTGTGAGGAGAAACCGAGGCAGCTGGAGTGCGGTGCCTCTTTTATACCCTCGCCCTGGAGTGTTTGACGCTAACTGATGGGAGGGGTGAGGAAGGCACACGAGTGTGGGGGAGAGCAAGCCACTGAGGAAGAGGGAATGTAGTGGGTGGGGGCAGGGCCTCAGGGAAGGGGCGGGGCAGGGGCGGGGCCTCAGGGAAGCGGAGGGATAGGGTGTTCAGTTTTGTGCGACTAGAAAGTTGGCAACCCTAGCAGCTTCCATTGGCCCATAACTGTGGCCAATGGGAGCTGTGGGGCAGTGCCTGTGGGCATGGGCAGTGCACACCGCGCAAAGCCGCCTGGCTGCACCTCCGCCTAGGAGCCGGACATACCAGCCACTTCTGGGAGCAGCGCGGAGCCTGCACCCCGAACCACCTGCCCCAGGTCAGAACCCCCTCCCACACCCTAACTCCCTCCCAGACCCTGCAGCCACACCCTGAAACCCCTGCCCCTGGTCGGAACCCCGTCCCTCAGATCCAGGTCGGAACCCCCTCCTGCACCCAAACTCCCTCCCAGAGCCTGCCTCCCCTCCCCCACTCTGATCCCCCTGCCCTGAGCCCCTCCCGCACCCCAAACCCTCATCCCCAGATCCACACTGAAGCTTGCACCCCCAGCCAGAACCCTTACCTCCTCCTGCACCCCAATCCCTTGCCCCAGCCCAGTGCCCCCTGAATCCCTCAGTTCTGGCCGCACCCCCAGCTGGAGCCCTCACCCCCTCCTGCACTCCAACCCCCTTCTCCTGCCCAGTGAAAGTGAGTGAGGATGGGGGAGGGCGAGCAATGGATGGGGGGGCTGGAGTGAGTGGGGGGTGGGGCCTAAGAGAAGGGGCAAGGCAGGGGCGGGGCAAGGATGTTTGGTTTTGTGCAATTAGAAAGTTGGAAATCCAGGGATTATGGGTAATAGAACTGGGGCTGGGCAGTGACCCCGAGGACTGTGGGTCACAGCGCTGGGGCCGGCAGAGACCCCAAGCATTGTGGGTAATAGCGCTGGGGCCGGCAGTGACTGAGGACTGTGGGTCACAGCGCTGGGCTGGGCAGTGACCCCGAGCATTGTGGGTAATAGCTCTGGGGACGGCAGTGACCCCAAGGACTGTGGGTCACAGCACTGGGCTGGGCAGTGACCTGGAGCATTGTGGGTAATAGCGCTGGGATGGTGTAATTTTCAGGGTGCCATTTCCTCAGCTGTCCTGTCCTGTTCCCAACATCGCACCCAACGTCGCTATGACTCCGCAGGGATTTTTAGTCCCAGTGGTCGGGGAAGGGACTCCAGTGTCACTGGCGCAGGCCAGCAGTGTCAGTGTGTGCCTGGCTGGAGGCTGGAGCAGGATCCGTTCCCAAGGCTCTGAACTTTCTCATTCCAGGGACCTGCGGGGTAAGCTGTGGGGCAGGGACACTGTCCTCTGTGCTGAAGGGGCACAAACACTAATCAGAGAAGATGGGGCAGGCTCCCGAACTGTTGCAGGAGACTCAGAGCTTTCAGGCGCCAGTTTGTGGGTACATGGTCATAGCCAGAGAGCAGCCAAACCGAGACGTGCTGGGGAGCGAGTGTGCAGCCACCTGCTATCCTCCTCCCCATGCTGCAATGCAGGATGTAGCCCGGCAGGACAAAGGGCCTCGTGCACAGCCCTTGTCCCCTGCAATCCCAGAGCGCTGGTGACGGGGTAGGGGCACCAATCCCCACCCATTGCTTTAGAGGATGATGAAACCATTGTCTCGGAGGGAACCCCTCTGTGCTGGGTTCCCCAGGGTACAACCTGGGATTGTGGGACCGCTGTGCCCCCTTTGACTCTCCAGCCTGGGCCGTCTCTCACAATGGTTGGGTAATGACCAGCAGCAAACCCCTCCAGGCGCTGTCATCACTCAGCCCCACACCCAGCTAGATTCCACGAATGCTCCAGAGCCGCTCATGAAGCACACAGAGAGAGGCACCAGCCAGTTCCCCCCAAATCCTCAGCCAGGGCTGGCTCCAGGCACCAGCTAAAGAAGCAGGTGCTTGGGGCGGCACGTCCGAGTCTTCGGCAGCAATTCGGCGGTGGGTCGCTCCCTCCCTCTCGGAGCGAAGGACCTGCCGCTGAATTGCCGCCGAAGAGTGAAGCAGCGCAATCACGCTGCCGCGGCTTTTTTTTTTTTCCTGCTTGGGGTGGCAGAAAACCTGGAGCTGGCCCTGTCCCCAGCCTTGCACCCCAGAGCTGTACATCCTGCCCTGCTCAGAAGCCAGCCAGCCATATCAAATAATATGTTTCTCTTTCTGAATCAGGGCCAGCTCCAGGCACCAGCCCAGCAAGCAGGTGCTTGGGGCTGCCAACGGAGAGGGGCGGCACGTCCGGCTTTTCGGCGGCGGGTCCCTCACTCCCTCTCAGAGTCAAGGACCAGCCGCCGAACTGCCGCTGAAGACTGAAGCGGTGGCGGTAGAGCTGCAGATCGCAATTGCGGCTTTTTCTTTTTTTCTTTTTGCTGCTTGGGGCGGCAAAAACCCTGGAGCCAGCCCTGTTCTGAATTAATCCATTTTATTCTTATATTTTATCAGTATTAATTCCTATGAATTTAGGATATGTTGAGGCATATTATATGTGTTTCCTAATTATACATAGAATACGTTTTGCTGAAATGCAAGAAGCCTGCCGGCCTGTATCCAGTAAGATCCGCTAAATAGCTAAAAGTATAATCAGTTAAGAGTAAGTCAGCATAAAAGAAATACGGAAATAAGATTTGGGTATAGTAGGTTGGGCCTGACTTGGATTGCATCAGGATCCTATCAAATACCTTGCAGGGATATCATAGGAAGGCTTTAGCTCTTCCTTTTCTTTGTTCTCCTATATTCTCTAGACTATCTTTGTATCTACGCATCATTCTATCTTCTATCCCGCTCACTGCTCAGCTTGTGCAGTGTAGTAGAACTACTCGGCGTTCCTAACTACTGGGGAAGCCAGAACCATCGTGTTATCGGGCATGCCAGGAGTAACGCTGGTCCTTCACCTCCTCCTACCGGGTCCTCGAGGAAGGGTGTGAGTGTGTCAGGTTACGGTGCTTAGAATAGGAATGTTACCAGCAGGAGTTCTGGAATTCTTCTACTGTTTTCAATTATAAGTTTCATCGCGTTTATTATTCTAATGTCAATGAAGTTTTTATCAATTTGGTATTGTCCTTGGTGTAAGTGTTTTTGCCAAGCACCCTGAGTCCTCTCCCAATATAGAACTCTGAGTTCTCGGACCCTGTGGTCTGAATTGGAGAAGAACCTAGAAATCTTCTGGTCGGATGCGATCAGTTGCGAGCCATAACAACTAACCCATCAAATTCAGATCAACAGGGTGGCGAGCCGGCAGGAGTTTTGAGGTGTGCGTGGCAAAACTCTGTGTGACCTAGTCACTGGGCACAATCTGGTAGCAGCAAAGAATCCTGTGGCACCTTATAGACTAACAGACGTTTTGCAGCATGAGCTTTCGTGGGTGAATGCCCACTTCTTCAGATGCAAGTAGTGGAAATCTCTTATCCACTACTTGCATCCGAAGAAGTGGGTATTCACCCACGAAAGCTCATGCTGCAAAACGTCTGTTAGTCTATAAGGTGCCACAGGATTCTTTGCTGCTTTTACAGAACCAGACTAACACGGCTACCCCTCTGAATCTGGTAGCAGTTTCCTTTGTAACAGACGGATTCTGGGCACCGATCCCAGAGAACTCATAATACTTCCTTTTCTCCCCCCTTGCAGCTTGTGGGTCAAATGGTTTAATTGTTTCATGTCTGTTTTATAGGCCCAAATATCGGGAGTAACGGTGTCGTACGTGCGATAAGGGTGGGGTTGAGTACTGATTAGGCAGTTGCATTGGGCCCAATGACCCACACTCGTGGCGGTGGAGTTGATTAATATTTTAAGGGCTGTGGTAGCTCAGAACTTGTACGGTTCAAGTTACCCCCTTTGTAGTCCCCTCAGCTCCCCCGGGTTGCCCCCTTGAGCCGTCTCTGAGCAGTGTTTGTCCCTCTGTTCAGTAGGTCCCGCCAGGGGTTTTACCTCTGAATCTGCTAATATACACTGGCCAGTGAGGGAAGAGCGGGATCCTGCCCCCATCCTGGGTTTTTGGGACATGTTTGAAGTATTGTTGGACCGGTCTGGGGTATATTTTTATTATTAGTTTAGATCTCTTAATTTAGAGTTAAGTGATAGTGTTAAGTTTTTCTCCTTGTTATTTTAAAGGTTAAGTAAGTCTATTCAGTATAAAAAGCAAAAATTAGTGCGAGAAAGGCAGCAGAGCCGGTGGAGGCTGCCTGCGACACAGCCGTAGAGAGTTTTGTTAAAAGATACATTAGGGAACGTGGAGGAGGATTGGAGCAGTTGAAAGATAGGGAAGTTCTCTCCCAGCATAGTAACCCGTGGGATCTCGTGAGTCAGTCGGGTGTTTGAAAATGAAACTGAGAGAAGAAAAGAAAAGCGAGTGAAATGAAAGGGATTGCAACGGAGTGTTTGTTGACAGCGTGTGGTCTTCTAGGACGGAAGTTAAATGCGAGAGGGGAGCTGCTCAGGAAGGCACGGAAAGCTGTAGAGAAGAAGGATAAGGAAATTCAGGAGTTAAAGGCGCAGTTATGCACGGCCTCTGCAGAGCAGGTCTCTCTTTTCTGTAAAGGAAAAGAGTTGGAAAGGAAGTTAGAACAAAGTCAACATCTTGCCTATGAGGAAGTGTATGGGTGGCAGAAACAAGCAGCTGCCAGTTTAAAATCACTGGAAGGTTATAAACTAGATCGTGGTCGGTTGTTGGATCACTTGGAAAGGATAAGGCAGGTGTACGGCGTCGAGCCATACCAGAGAGACCACAGGAGCACCTGGGTCCAGGCAGAGATTGTAGATAAGGAGGAGCCCCCATGGATTATGGCCAAGGAGCTAGGAGAGACAGGAGATGAGTCAGCCGTGGTTCTTATCCCAATCGGGTTAGTGGAACCAACAGAAATCGATTGGCCTATGGGGCCAGTGACAAGAACGAGAGCGAGAGAGCTAGCTAGGGTGGAGATGGCTTCTGGAGCCGCTAACGCAGAGGAACAGCCTGGTGAGTTAGAAGAGGAAGTTGACAGTGAAGTAATGGGAGCCCATGTGCCAGCAGAAAAGGGAAGTCCTCCAGCCATAGTGCTAGAGGAGGAGTGAACCTGACACTGTCATCCTAGAAAGCAAGAGGATGTTGCAGAGGGAGAGAGAGAAGGAGATTCTGAGGAAAAGACTGTCTCAGCTCTTAGCAGGAGAAGCATCTTTGGAAGTTCAAATTGCCCGGGAAATGGAGCATGCTGTATCAGAAGTGGTTCAGGTATCTAATGCGTGTGATACAATCATCACCAGGATTCAGGAGAGGGAGAGAGAGAGCAGCTGTGACATTATTGATATAATCTGGGACCATATAGAACATGGTTGCAACCAAGGTCCTGTAGTGGCACCAAATCTTATGTAAAGAGGGTCATATAAGGTGTCTAAGACCAGGTTATAGGTTGCTAGTTATGATTATGCTGTCTGTATGCATGTGTCATTTTTTAGTTGAAGTTATGAATATTGGCTATATACTGTCTGTACTTCAAACTTATGCTCTGCTTCTGGGTGACATCCCAGACAAGTTGGTGTTAGCTCTGCCTAGCCTGCTTGATGGCCCATTAAGGACCATCAGCTACACAATTGACCCATTAAGAGAAGGCAGATACACCTTGTAACTCAGCAAAGTATGCAGGGACTTGCCCATGTGACTCCAGACTCCATTTTGCTGTAATTTTCCACAGTAAGAACAAAGAAGTGTTCTTACACCTGGAAGAGCCTATATAAGGCTGATGCTTCATCTCCATCTTGTCTTCAATCCTGCTTATCTCTGGAGGGACTTTGCTACAAATGGAAGCTCTACACACAGGACTGAATGACCCATCCCAATGGGGGATGTACTCCAGAGACTTGATTTGAACCTGCAGTTATTCTATCACTGCTACAAGCCTGAACCAAGAACTTTGCCATTACTGTATGTAATTGATTCCATTTAACCAATTCTAGCTCTCATCTCTATCTTTTTCCTTTTATGAATAAATCTTTAGATTTTAGTATCAGAGGGGAGCCGTGTTAGACTGGATCTGTAAAAGCAGCAAAGAGTCTTGTGGCATCTTATAGACTAACAGACGTTTTGGAGCATGAGCTTTTGTGGGAGAATACCCACTTCATTGGATGCATGTAGTGGGAATCTTTAGATTTTAGATTCTAAAGGATTGGCAACAGCGTGATTTGTGGGTAAGGTCTGATTTGTATATTGACCTGGGTCTGGGGCTTGATTCTTTGGGATCGAGAGAACCTTTTTCCTTTATTGGGGTGTTCATTTTCATAACCATTCATCCCCAGGACGAGTGGCACTAGTGGTGATACTGGGAAACTGGAGTGTCTAAGGGAATTGCTTGTGTGACTTGTGGTTAGCCAATGGGGTGAGACCAAAGTCCTCTTTGTCTGGCGGTTTGGTTTGCCTTAGAGGTGGAAAAACCCCAGTCTTGGGCTGTAACTGCCCTGTTTTAAGCGATTTGTCCTGAACTGGCACTCTCTGTTGGGTCCCGCCAGAACAGCATCGTCACAACATGCTGATGCCTTTGCTAAACACAAACATGACCGTGGGTGCATGGCAGTCACTATTGTTGTGGATGGGGGAGACGTGCCCTCCCCAAAACAATATTCCTATCCAGACCAGGCCACAGCTTACGTAGCCAAGGCGATCAAGTCATTGCTGGCACAGGGAGGCCTGCGTAGATGCACCTCTACAGCCAACTCCCCGATTTGGCCCGTTAAGAAACCAGATGGTTCTTGGCACCTCACCGAATACAGACGGTTAAATCAGGTCACCCCTACTTGTGCCCCTACTTGTGCCCAAGCTGCCAGACCTCATAAAGTCCTTTGACCCGGAGGCTAAGTGGTTCTCTGTGCTGGATATCAGTAACAGCTTTTGGACTTTGCCAGTGGCCCGGGAGTCGCAATACAGGTTTGCATTTAGCTGCCAGGGGGTCCAATAATCCTGGGCCCGATTACCACAGGGATATAAAAATAGCCCGGCATTGTTCCATGCTCAAATGCAGCGAGTCCTGACACGATTTTTAAGGAAGCAGGATTAAAGTGCAAAACTGCCAAGGCACGACAAATGAAAACCGTTGTCTCTTTCTTAGGTCTTACTCTGACAAAATGGGGTCAAACTCCCTCACAGCAAAAGGTGGAGGCAGTCCAAAAATTGCCAATACCAGAGGACCTAACGGTATTAAGATACTTTTGGGGCTTAACTGGGTTCCACAGGGATTTCATTCCTAATTTTGCTTCCATTGCAGGTCTCTTGTATGACCTGCTAAAGAAGGATGTTCAATGGGAATGGACTGAACAACACCCAGAAGCAGTGTCCCAGCTGAAACAGGCCCTTGTCAAGGCTCCGGAGTTGATCACTCTAAATCCTGGGATACCCTATCACCTGGAGGTGGCGATGAATGTTAATACATTAGCTGCTGTTGCTTCCTAAGAGAGTCATGGAAAATTCAGACCAGTGGAGAGGACATGCATTAGCCTTTGTAAACTGAGCTGAGATTTCCCAAGCATTTCAAGCAAAACACAGTGTTTTAGGGAAAGTATAAAATGGATTTATTAACTACAGACAGATAGATTGTAAGTGGTTATAAGTGGTAGGCATAAAAGTTCTGAGAAAGTTACCACAGAAAATAAAAGAAGCACAATCTAAATCTTACACTAGGCAGAATTTAGATCAAGCAGTTTTCTCACTCCACTGGAGGTTAGTGATCCTAATACACAGGCTTTTCCCTTAAGCCTGAACCAGTTTCCGCAGTTGAAGTCTTCATCTTCTCAGCATTCTTCTTGCTTCTAGCATTGGTGGGGGAGGAGAAAGGCGAAGGCATGGTGCCACTGTCCCTTATTTTATACCCCCAGTCCATGTGCCTGGAAAATACTAGCCTGGTGGGTTTTGCTGAGTCGCAGGGTTGAGCAATCCTCCTGGTGTGGTCTTGTGCCACTGTCACTGAATTATAAATCCCTTGATTACAACTCCCCCGTTGATTAATGGTCCTTGGGCAGGGAACATCTCCTTTGTATGTCACTAGCAAACTTACAGCATATTTCAGTAACAACCCATACAGCAAAATCTCATAACTTGATACATACTAATGATATATGTATTTTGGCAGAAAAATGGGTTTCAGCAGATCATGACCTTTCATAAGATCTCACATGCCATGCTTTGTATGAAATAGATCATAATTATATGATGGGTGAAGATGGAGGTTCCCGGGTGCTGCTTGGAGGTACAGAGTGCCACACCCTCCTTGGCCTCAGAGCCAGTGAGCAGCGCGGCCCAATCCTGCAAGCAAGAGGCACAGACAGCGAAGATCTGATCCCATCCAGACTCTGCTTCAGAACCTGTGAAAATTCAAAGGGATGAACCTCCAAGATCTTCCTCAGGGCCGTGATTGATAGAATCACTCTCCACCCAAACCAGGAGGCACAGGCCTTGGGGATCAGCTCGCCCAGTGTTTCTCAGTGACCGGTCCATGGACCGGAGATCTCCCTGACAGAGTCTAGGAAGGCAGAAAGCTGGTGCCTGGTATCACAAAGGTTGAGCAACACCGATTAGTCTGACGTCCCATATTACACAAAACACAGAATCCCATCCAGTGAGTCCTGCATCAAACCCAGAGCCTGTGGCCGAACTCGGCATGTTCTCTTGAGTTGAAGCTTGATTCCACCCACGTTAAGACCCTGCTTGGTCTCCCTTGTCCACAGGGGCCACGCCCAGTCTGGCACTAACAGACTGCAAGGAGCCATGTCGCTCGGCTCTGTGCACCTCACGGGGCTGGAGCCTACAGGAGCCGCCGGCTCCCTTGGAGATTTCCTGCATGTTGGGGGTTCGGCTAGGGTGGAAAAGCCCAGTAAGCAGCTCCCCCCCTATTTCTTTTGGCCAAACCAGGATATGCAGGGGCCAAAACCTCCTCAGCTGCACAAACCCCCCACAAAAAAAAAAAAAGTTCAGGCACCTTCCTGGCAGCAGGAGTCTGCCCAGGCTGCTGGGCTCCGGGAGAAGAGGGTCATGGAGCATGTCTGGGAAGGAGCCTACAGGAGCGACGTGCTGGGGAGCAGGAAGGGACTGGGAGGAGCTGGTTCCAACTGCTTCCTACAGCGGTCCCTGGCCTGGAGCCCAGAGGCGTGGGCAGGCCTGGGTTCCCCTCCCTGCCCCAGCAGAGGCGTGGTTAGACCCCGAGAGCAAAGAATCCCAAGAGGCAGCTGGCCCTCCTCCAGGGTTACCGGCCTCCTGCCTTGCTAGACTCTTCACCGCCTTGAGAAGGGAGCGACTGTTAACTTGGCGGAAATCACAGCAAGGAACCAGCAGACCTGGGACCAAATGGTGATTGGCTGAGCAAGGGGAAACTGAGGCAGACTCTCCATAGCACCTGTTCAATCACTGGGGGGCACCAGAATCTGCAAGCAGCTCCAGGCACGTCCCCTGTGCGATTGCTCACTGGGAGTTCCAGGCCGGCGCGAGGAAAAGCAGCGCAGCAGAACTGCCCCAATCTCTCCGTGAGCCCCAGGCTGGGCACCCTGAGGCCATGTCCAGCTTCTTCACCCCTTCCTGTGAGGTGCCCCCTGGTGTCACGGATCCACAGGGTCAGTGCTCCCACGCCAGCTTTGGAACAGGCTCTGGGCGGAACCCCGTCACTGTGCCAGCCCCACACAGGATCTCACTCGACCTCCAGCATAGCCCACGTGGCCTCACTCCCTCCTGAGACCAAACCTCTGGGGCTCCAGCAGCCCTGCTTCACCCCGGGAGCTCTGTTCACTGAATCCAGCTGAGACAGACCCAGGGCAGAGCCTTAATGCCTGCCAAGACACACACACACCCCCGCCCCAGGCCTTTGCAGGGACACCACACAGTGTTGTCAAAACAGGCGGGTTCATAGTTAACTGGAACACAGCAGAAGTCATCAGGTGAGCATAGAGCGAGGAAGGTTAAAGCATCGTCCACCCTGGTAAGCCCAGAGCCCAGCCAGGCCGGAGTGAACCCACTGTTCAAGCTCCGTCTGTGCTCCAGCTCGTCTCCCCACCTCGCACCTCCCAGGCCTTGGTTCTCGAGCTGGGGGACTGTGCTCAGCTTCCCTGCTGCGAGGTGGGCAAATCCACCTCCCTCTGGGGCCTTGCTTGCCAGCGGGCAGGGTCCTGATGATTGGGTTTTCCAATGTCGTGTCGGGGTCAACCTCGGCCAGACCTTTTCAATGGCCCCTCCTGGCTCACACAGCTGGGTGCCATTCATAGACTTTAAGGTCAGAAGGGACCATTATGATCATCTAGTCTGACCTGCACAATGCAGGCCACAAAATCCCACCCATCCACTCCTGTAACAAACCCCTAGCCTATGTCTGAGTTATTGAAGTCCCCAAATTGCGGTTTGAAGACCTCAAGCTGCAGAGAATCCTCCAGCAAGTGACCCGTGTCCCACACTGCAGAGGAAGGTGAAAAACCTCCAGGGCCTCTGCCAATCTGCCCTGGAGGAAAATTCCTTCCCGACCCCAAATATGGCGATCAGCTAAACCCTGAGCATGTGGGCACCTGTGTCTCAGCTCCCCCTGACTCCAGCTGCTGCAGGACACGGCCCCTCAGCTCAGCTCCCAGCATCACCCGCCCGCACCGTCCTCCAGTGAACCCACCACCCAGCCTCCATCGTGTCAGCTCCACAGTGCCCTGTTGCTTCTCCCCGGGCCTTGCTGCAGCCAGCCCCCCAGATCTGCCCTGTCTCCACCCCGCCCAGCTCTCTCTGCCCCGGGGCTCCCACCCCTCTGCCCAGTCTCACTGATAGAGGGACATGGGATCTGTGAGGATCCACCCACGGAGCAGTAATACACGTCACAAATTAGACGAACATGTCAACGCCCGTTCTCGAAGAAAGGCAGTTTCTTGCCCTCATGGCTGCAGGGAGAAGCTCAAACACACCCAGCGTTGATTCTTTTCTAAAATCTTGTGATTTTTTAAAATCCAGTCTCATGATTTTGGGGGGCCTGACTTGTGCTATTAGAACAGTCAGCCCTGTCCAAACAGTTCCCTTCTCCCCCACCTAGGCCTCTTCGTTCCCCTCCCTGGGAGCTACTGTGTCCCCTTGGTGGCTGGGCAGCACTTGGGGTTGGAGCGGCTGAAATACATGACCCACGGTCGGTTGCATAAGTTGGTAGTGAATATGGCAGCCGCGTTGTCCGATGCCTGCTGCGTGATGTGGGCACGGTGTTGCCTTGTGGCCATCAGACACGCCGAAGAAGGTCCCAGGAATTCTCTCTGTTGATCTCTCTGGAAATACAGTAACTTTCACTTAGTGTCGTCCCAGTTAACGTTGTTTCATTGTTCTGTTGCTGATCAATTAGGGAACATGCTCGTTTAAAGTTGTGCAATGCTTCCTTATAAGGTTGTTTGGCAGCTGCCTGCTTTGGCCACTGCTTGCAGGAAGAGCAGCCCGTTGGAGCTAGCTGGTGGGGGCTTGGAACCAGAGTGGACCGGCAGCCCCGCCCCCCCAATCTGCTCCCCGCTCCCCTAAGTTCCCTGGGCTGCAGCCATCCAGCAGGCTAGCAATTGCAGCTGTCCCTCCCCCACTGCCATGTGCTGCTCCTGCCCTCTGCCTTGGAACTGCTCCCCAGAGCCTCCTGCTTGCTGTGTATGTGTGGGGGAGGGAAGGGGTGCTAATGTCAGGGTGTCCCCCTCCCCCTGCTCCTGTACCCCACTTACCCCATTGGGCCATCTCCACAGCACAGGGGGTGACACCACAGGGCTCAGGACAGAGGGAGCTTGCTGGCAGCAGCTGCTGTCTCAACTTGCTGATCTACTTAAAAAGGCAATGTACTTAGAGTGGGGTCAGCATATTAAAGGGGCAATGCGTGTTTCTCTCTCACACAGCATGTGTGTCCCTGTCTCTCTCTGCCATGCTGTCTCCCCTCCCTCCATTCATGCTGCCTTGTAGAGTGCGAGGCTACATTAACAACAATGTGGTAACCCTTGCGGGATCAGCCGAGTGCTAGTTCATCATTTAGCAGTAAGGCATCCCCGGGAAATATCCCACCCTCTGACTCCACCACCTCAACCAAGCTTCACAGTCACCCTTGCTGTGTACAGTATTATATTGTTTGTTTAAAACATATGTGTGTGTGTGTGTGTGTGTATGTATATATACACACACATACATATATATACATATATATATATATACATACACACACATACACACACAGGTATATATATAGGGCAGGGTTAGATTCCAGGGAATTTCCCCCCAGATAAAAGACTATATTTTATATATATAGCGACAAAGTTCCTCCTCTACCTTGGTGGGTCCTGCGCTTATTGGCAGATTTGCTCACCTCAGTGATCTTCCCCACAGTCTGGGTGAACTCCTCCTGTGTCTGATCAATTCCCCCTGTGTCCGATCAGGAGTTGGGAGGTTTGGGGGGGAACCCGGGCCCACCCTCTACTCCGGGTTCCAGCCCAGGGCCCTGTGGATTGCAGCTGTCTATAGTGCCTCCTGGAACAGCTGCATGACAGCTACAACTCCCTGGGCTACTTCCCCATGGCCTCCTCCCAACACCTTCTTTATCCTCACCACAGGACCTTCCTGGTGTCTGATAACGCTTGTACTCCTCAGTCCTCCAGCAGCAGCAGCACCCCCTCTCCCTCTCAGCTCCTGGTGCCTCTTGCTCGCAGCTCCTCACACACTTCCTGTCCTCTGGCTCCCCTCACCTGACTGGAGTGGGCTCCTTTTTAAACCCAGGTGCCCTGATTAGCTGCCTTGATTGGCTGCAGGTGATCTAATCAGCCTGTCGGCCTTAATTGGTTCTAGCAGGTTCCTGGTTACTCTAGTGCGGCCCCTGCTCTGGTCACTCAGGGAACAGAAAACTACTCAGCCAGTGACCAGTATATTTGCCCTCTACCAGACTCCTGTACACCACTGCTCTGGGTCTGTCACAATATATATAAAATATAGTCTTTTGTCTGGGGAAAATTTTTTCCCTGGAACCTAACCCTTCCCATTTACATTAATTCTTATGGGGAAATTAGATTCGCTTAACATCATTTTGCTTAGAGTCGCATTTTTCAGGAACAGAACTACAACGTTAAGCGAGGAGGTACTGTAGCTATTGGGTGTGGCAGGTTAGTTTCTGTGCACCAGAACTGGGAGGAGAACAACCCCCGGCTCAGGGTGCTGCACTCTCCCCAGAGAGGAATGCACTTGGAGGAGCTCAGGAAAAGGTGGGGCAGTGCGTGATGGAGCTGTATAAAGACAGCCTGCCTGAGCATGTGTACTCAGAGCAGCGCCTGCCCTTCCACAGCAGCCGGCAAAGGATGGCTGAGAGCTCCAAACTCCAGCTCTTCGTCAAGGTGAGGGGTGCAGCTGCCGGCTCCCATTGGAACTAGGAGGAGGGGCTGGCTACGGGGATGCTGTAGTAAATGCTGGCTGGATTTGTGCACATCACTGACCTAGAGAGAGTCACTTGTTACTATTGATTCATACGCCTGGCATGCAATGAAGGGGGCTGGGAATGATCTTGGAGCCGAGATCCAGTGCGGGAAAGGTGCAGGCTGGCAGGAGGGTCCAGCTGTAACTGCATGAAAATCACCCCTGGGCTCTCTGCCGTAGCATGGGCCTTCTCCTTCCAGAGGGCACAACACCTGCCATAGGCTTGGCCCGCGCGCCAGAGAGCAGCAGGTCTAGAAAGACTCTGGGGAATATTTTCAGACGAGACTTGGTCACATGGAGCTGAAATCCCTGGGCCTTGGGCACGTACAGCATCCCAGCTCTCTGTCCTGAGCCGGGGTTGGAATCCACACCGGCCAGTTGGCAATGTAAAGAAAAAGTTCACTTGGGGCTAAAATGAAAACGAAAGTTTTGGCGAATCCAAAAAAAAAAAATGCTTTTGAGCATTTTAATGGTTTTAAAGTTTTTGAAAATAAAATTACAGGAAATTTCAAAACAAAAAGTTATTTTGAATCAAAAAATTGAAATTTGTTGATATTTTGGGGAGATTTTTTGTGGGATTGAAGTTTGTTTGTTTGTTTAAACAAAACAATTTGATGGAATTGACATGAAATATTCTGGGGTCACCAAATCTGCATTTGTTGCTTAAAAAAAGTTTTGATTGAAAAATTTTGCCCAGCTCTAGCAATGGGGATTGGGTGGAGGGTGCATCATGGCTGGCCATATGCCCCAGTGCAGTGGGGTACGGGTGGATATGAGCAATCCGGGAGGGCACTGGAGGTCGATGGGAATGAGGCTCCACTCAGCTGGTGACACCCCTGGTTTCCTGTGTCGGCGGGATTGCAGGCCTGCACGCTTGAATTTAGCAATGTTGGCAGCTAGTCACAGGGCTCACACTCAGTGTCATGTACCGTCTGCCCAACACAGAGCCACGATGTTCCTCGCTTCCCCCAGATCCCGCATCTCTCCCACCTATGGTACCCCATACACAGCCTGCAAGGTACCGCTGCTCCCCCATTCTCTGCATGTCCCCCCAGCATGCCCCAGTAGCACATTCAGCTTGCAGCCAGTGCTGGGGATCATTTTGGCTGGGGGCGGGTCGTGCGGGAGTCTGGGGGAGCAGGGGTTGGGGTGTGGGGCAGGGCTGTGTGGAGGGGCACCAGGCCAAGCTGTGGAGAAGTCGGGCATGGGGGAGGGAGAAGTGCGATTGAGCGAAGGGGGCCGGGGGTGGGAAGGGAGACGCAGTCAGACAAACTCCTCAGCCAGCCCCTCCTGTGCAGCCTCCGAGCACAGAACCCGTCTGCTCTGCTTCTCCCCCCAGCCCCCCGCCTTCCCGCATGCTGCCCCCGTACCAAGCTCTGCTCCCCCTGCCTAGGTCAGCCGTCACTGGTGTCTCCATGGCTGGGTGTCTCCATCCGCCCAGTGCTCGTTCCCCATTGCATCTAATTCCCGCAGCTGCCCTCCTGTGCGCTCGCGTGTTCACAGCACACTGGGCGGGAGGAGGGTGTTCAGCTGCCAGGGCCTGTTGGTGTCTGCATGGATCCCACATGCCCTGGGACACTGGCTGCTCCTCAAAGCCAGCAAAACAGCCTCCTTTGCGGAGGAGGGAAGTGGGGCTGAGCCCACCCAGCCCTGGAGCCAGCTGACTTCATACTCCCCTTGGCTCAAGACAGCCGGGCTGTAGCCGCAGGCTCCTGGCCCGGGATACCAGCCTGGCACCCCCTGGTTACTCCTGGCTCCCCGGCCATCTCCCCAGCCCCCGTGCCATCCCCAAGCCCCCTCTATCCGGTGGTGCCAAGCGAGCATGTGCCCATCCCTGTACCCAGGCCTGCAGAGACCACAGGCTGTGCTGCTCCCGGGCCAGCCAGGGTGGGAGCAGGGCCGAGGCAGCCCACACAGTGCGGTGGGGACTGAGCAGATTGCGGTGCTGACGTGCCGTCCCTCCCGTGTCCTGCTAGTGCTTGGAGTGGCCACAGCACCCCTAGGGATGGGAAGAGGGATCCTTAAGAACCCTCCACCCCCTATTTCCCTCCCCCGCTGTCCCCACTCATGTCTCTAGCAAACCCTGGAAATCCTGCAGCCCCTGCCCTACTGCCAGCTGATGGGAAGGGGCTGACAAAAGGCTGAGGAGCAGATCACCGGCGCCTTGCAGCCCTGCTCAGTCAGTGAGAGCCACCGATCATCCTGCCAGGAGCCCAGCCCCAGCCTCTGGAGCGGCTGTGTGCTCATTCCTGTGGACTACCGGGGGTAGAACGCCCTGCACCCCTGCCCAAGCCTCAGGGGCATTCGCATGAGCAAAGCAACCTGCTGATTTCCTGCTGCCAAGCTGGCTGCAGCAAAAGGCAAACCCCTGGTTTGTGGCTGACACCCTGCCAAGACAATGAGCACAACATCCCCAACCGGTTACAGAGCAGAGCACGCCCTGCCCAACCCCCTACCTCTGGCAAACCCCCAAGCAAGCAGATGTCCTCTCCGGTGCCTTTCATCCAGGAGGCTCCTGATGTGTTTCACAGATTTCATCTAGCCTGCGATCCCCTCACCTACGAGGCACTGAAATGCAGCCACCTCTGGGGTGGAACAGTTCGTGGCAATGCTGTGCCACAGTTTAGGGCAGGACATGAAGAAGAATTCTGTACCCAATGGAAACTGCAGCGGGGATGTGTGGCTGGCAGACTGCACTTAGTTCTGCTGGAATTTGGGCACCACCCTATCCGTGTGTATTTGGCATTATTTGTGTCTTGGAGAGTGAAGAACTGCTGTGGGCCTGTGTGGATTGCAGTGGCGAGGGGTTGGTTATTGGCTAGTTTGGATGGGGCAGTAGAATCATCCAGTGATCCTTAAACAAGCCTGGGAGTCAGGATCTGGGGCTACTGTTTCTGCTACTGATTGCTGTGGCATCTTGGGCAAATCACATCAGCTGCAGGCCTCAGTTTCCCCACCCATAAAAAAGGGACTAGGTATAAACACTTACCTCCCACAGGGCAGTCATGAGGTTTGACTTAGTAAGGGGCTGTCCATAAATTAGGTAATTTTGGGGGGGTGATTTTTCAAGCAAGTCCACTCCCAGTAACATTTTGTAACAAACACCCCCACCCCTTAATGTATTACGTGGTTTGTGGTCAGCCCCACAGACGGGTAAAGCACTTTGAGATCCTCCCATGGCAGGCGCTCTAGACGGGTGCGATAGGACGTGAATGTGCACATGTTTGTGTCCATCATGTATATCTTTAATTTGGGCATTCCTGACTGATGGTTGCACTTGGACGCCTCCTAGACTGGCAGGAGTTGAAGGCTGGGCCATGTGCCAGTCTTAGGTTGGCAATTAGGTTTCAGATTTGACTTGAGGTATTAATGCTCCCCAGACAAATCTTTGATTGATTTGCAGACTCGCTAGAGAGGTGTCAGTATAGCAGGATAAAATCAATGTGCAGAATTCATTCATTTCTACATTTTATCCTCACGCAGGCCCCTCCGCTAGGGGAGCAGCCGGCTCCAAAAAGCCCTTGCTCGCTCGGATATTTCTACTTTCCACTTACAGAAATGTACAGCATTAATGCCTCACAACTCACCGGCAATATACAGTGCATGCAGCATGGGTCACATGCAAGTGCAAACATCTCGTGAAATATATTATGGAATCCTTTGGCTAAGCTCAGTTTTGTCTCTCAAAACGATTCATAAACAGGGGAATCTTGAGCAGGGGTAGAGAGGTTATTTTACCTCTGTGCAGCACTGCTGGAGTCCTGTGGCCAGTTCTGGTGTCCACAATTCAAGAAGGATCTTGATGAATTGAAGAGGGGTCAGAGACAAGCCACAAGAATAATTAAAGCATCAGAAAACCTGCCTTATAGTGATAGACACAAGGAGCTCAATTTATGTAGCCTACCAAAGAGAGGGTGAAGGGGTGACTTGGTCATAGTCTATAAGTACCTACGTAGGGAACAAATATTTGATACTGGGCTTTTCAATCGAACAGAGAAAGGTCTAACCCAAGCCAATGGCTGGACGTTGAAGCCAGCAAAATTCAGACTGGAAATGGGGCATAAAATTTTAATAGTGAGAGTAACTAACCATTGGGACAGTTTCCCAAGAGTCGTGGTGGATTCTCCATCACTGGCAATTTAAAAATCAAGACTGGGTGTTTTTCTAAGAGATCTGCTCCGGGAATTGTTTTGGGGCAGGTCTCTGGCCTGTTTTACACCCAGGAAGTCAGATTAAACAATCACAATGATCCCTTCTGGCCTTGGAATCTACGACCCTCAATTCAAGAGCTGACACATTCTCGAGTAGGTCACAGGCCTGATTTAAACCCCACTGAACACAGGAAAACCGCTGACTCTAACAGCCACTGGATCATATAGCTGTGTCTAGCCTTTATACTCAGAGACCCAGTCAGTTTTGCCCTCTCTAGAGTCTGTGCCTGTAGGAACATGTATTCTGTGCGATGGAGCTTGTAGTTCACTGCTGCTAACTTGGCTGTAACTGTACGGCTCAGTGTCCGACACACTGGATGGACCAGACTAGGTGTAACCAGCCCACAGCATCCACCCTGTGACTAGAGAGAAGGGCACGTCCGCTAAGAACAAACTGTGATGAAACTCCCTGCGCCTTGGGGATTATTGACCTGCGTGCATCACCCCCGGCTGTGCCAGACGCCGCAGGCACCTGCTGGCCTGCAGCCCTTCCCGGCCATGGCAGCTGACTTATCTTGCTGGCTGGGAGGATCCACAGGATCCCTGCTCCAGAGCAGGATTCCTGGACGCTCCAGCGCACCAGACAGGTGTTAGACTCGTGGTGGGGAGCAGGCGGGAGTCCCGCAGTGCCTTTCCCGGAGATCCTGCCCCGCGCACTCACAGAGTCAGCCAGGCAAGGACAGAGCAGGGGCCCTGGGCCGGGAGCTGGACCAGGCTGGCAGAGGCTGGACTCCGATTAGCAGTGCTCTGGGGAAATACGTGCCCGACTTCCGAGTCCCTAGACCTCGCCCGCTCTGTCGTGGGAGCGGCAGGCCGCCTGCTTTCGCTGCTGCTTCCGGAAGTGGCTGACGCGGGAAGGCCAAGCTGCCCCAAGGCACAGGCCTGGGCAGAGTCCGGGGCCAGCAGCTTCGAGCGGTGCTCCTCCATGAGCCAGCGCAGGTCTCCTGGCAGCGCGGCTGCAGGGAGAGGAGATTCATTCCCCTCTGGCTCAGTTCTCTGCACCGCCACCGCCGGGAATTGAACAGAGGGGGGGAAGGATCCGGGCAGGGCCCCAGCCTGCAGAGGGCACCTGGGCACAATCTGTGCCCCAGAATGGAGGGAGCACTCGGGCCTCACACAGTTCAGGGCTGTGCCCCGTAGTCTGACAGCCCCCGGCTGGGCGAACGTGGGCAGCTGTCACAAGGGGGCTCGCAGGAAAGGCTGACACAGGCCGCGGCCGTGGGGCGAGTCTTCCCCTTTGTCTCCAGCAGCAGAGGACCAGCAGTGTCGCAGAGCTGGGCCTCAGCCAAGCCCCGCTAGACGCCCTGTGAAGGGGAGGTGGGACGCGCCAGCCCAGTGAGAGCAGCAGGGCCATGGCGGTGGGTGTACGATGGGGCTTGGAATCAGGGACCTTGGCTGCAAAGACCCACATCCCACCAGTCTTTCTTCTTGTGTCCTTAGCAAGACACACAAGGCTGGATTCCACCGGGGCCAGGCTCAGCTCGGCCCTTTGTTGAGGGGACGGAGCTTGGGAAGCAGCTTCTAAGAAATCCCCTTAGCTGCAGCCAGCTCAGCTGTGCCCTTCATTCTGGTGACCCTCAGTGCCCTACCCGCCCCAGCAATGGAAGAGGGCAAGGAGCCAGGCCTTGTGCTTTACGGCAAGGGGACAGGTTCAGATCTGTCACCCCGAGGTGCGTCCCCTGGGCCCCATTCCCCACGTGGCAGCACTTACACTAGCGCAGGGGCATATAACACACCCACAGTGGGAGCATTTCACACACCCAGGCACCCCTGGAAACATCGGCACAAGGCCACGGAGATTCAGCAGCGCTGCGTGGGGACGGGGTTTGTCATTTCACAGGACAAGTCGGGATTTTGACTTTTTTTTGTTCCCGTCGGAAATGGAACGAAGCCAGAACATTTCACTGTGATGTGACATTCCCCCCAATATTCACTCTGGGGTCCATTGAAACGTTTCATTTTGCTAAAATCAAAACGTTTCCGTCCGATTTTGACTTGGCGTTTTCTGTTCTGAAGCGGCTTTGCATGGCCATTTCTGAAACGCTGAAAGAGAGACAATCGGTTCCATTCCTAAAAGGGGCAAAAGGCTTTTTAAAAACATCTCCCTGCTAAACAAACCTTGCCTCGAAATGGGCCGGTTGCCACGAAACGTTTCGCTTGCAATAAATTGGTATTTTCCAGCGGAAAAACATCTTGTCGGAGTGTCTGTAAGAGCTACTCTAGATTTACTGTAACTGAGGTCAAAGTCTAGCCCAGGTCGTTAATAATCCGGCAGCCCCACCCCGCGCATGGTTTCAGTGCTATAAATAGGAGGCTGAAAACCAACGCCCACACTCCAGGTAAAAATCGAGTCCTGCCCTCCCCACCGAAAGGGGAGCTGTGCCGAGACCCTGGGGGGAGCCCGGAGCGCTGTGGAGTGATATTCAGCAGGGTTGCTCGGGCCTTTCCTTTGATATGTCACTGGGGGCAACCACACCTTGTTTTCCTTTCTCTGCCTCACCAGCCAAGACAAAGCCTTGTTGCCCCCAGAAGCAGCACTTGCCTGTGGTCTGTCCTTCCGGGAGCCGTGGGCCTGTGTGCAGGGGCATTAGCCTTGCTGCTGCCAATGCTAGTCCACTTCCAGCTGGTGCAACTGGCCCCGCAAGGTCAGGGGCACAAACCCCACCCACTAATCTAAAGGGATAGCACTGGTTAAACAAAGCCTCCCTTGTCCCCTGGGAGATTAACAAGACACTGGTCATCTTCTTCCTATGGCTGATGAGAGCAACAACTATGGTTTTACACTCAGAGGATTAAGCCAGATAATTGTGTCAGGAGTAGTGGAGTGTATCACCCTGATGCGTCCTTCAGATGCAGGAATCGGGCACTGAGTCGTTATATGTTCCAGGGTCTCTTCTGGGTGACCACAGTCACACGCTGGAGAATTTTGAATTTTCCCTTTGTGCCGCAAGTAGCTGCATTTGCCATGGTTTGTGGGGATGCGGTTTAAGGTTGCCTGTAACCTTCGTGGAAGATCAAAGCCGGGGATCTTGTGTGTCAGGTCTTTCCCAAGGTGTTTGTTTGTGACGTCATGTGAACTCCATTTGGCTTTCCAAGCTTCATCGGGCTGAAGTCACATTGTCGAAGATTAAGCACGTGAGTCCAGAAGGGCCTCCGTAGTGAATGGGGAGACGTTCATTCTTCTGGATTTACCGGACTTCCTGGAGGGTTGCGCATCGTGGCGAATGGGTGGAGGAGTGACGTGTGACAGCACGGGCAGCCAGGGTGCTGGGGTCGACATGAGGGTTCCAGGGATTCACCGCATTGCTGTGTGCAGTTGGACATCAACAAGTCGAGTGTGGCTACTTCTGGTGCAAAATACTCCGCTTTGGAGTACACAAGGGCCACCACTGTGGTCCGTAGCACTGATGCTGAAGCTCCCCCAGCTTGTGCCTGCCATTTTCTGGACCAGGTTGACCCTTGTCTTCATCTTAGCAGCTGCCATCTCCAGGTGGTCATGGAAGGTTAGTGTGCAACCCAGCTTGACTCCGAGACAAGTCGGAGTGGGGTCATGTGGCACAGCATTGCCGCAGAAGGTCACTTTCAGGGTGCGCTTAGCGTTCCTGTTATCGACGGGATGCAGTGACTGCTGGTTTGTGGGGGGTTGGCTTGAGTCTCCATTTCCGGAGATATTCCTCCCTGGTCCGCCCCATTCAAGGTGGACTCGATGTCTTGAAGGTGGCTGCTTGCATTGCCAGGGCAAGGTCAACCGCATCTGCAAATGTACATGACTTGGCTGGCGGCATGTCACTCGTGTAGACATTGGAAGGCATTGGCGCAAGTTCTGAGCCTTGTGGCAGCCCGTTGCTGAGGAGCCGGGGCGAGCTGACTTTGTCGCCCAAATGGACATGTAGCCACCTACTGCTCAGCATTGGCCATAGCAGGCAGTGTTTTGAGACCAGGGATGACCCGTCCTTGCAAGCTTCAGCATCAGGCCTTTAATCCAGACCCTGTCGTAGGCCAATGACAGGTCTGAAAAGGCTGCACCGGTCTTGGTTTTCTTCTGGAATTTGGCCTTGATGTGCATTCCAAGGGCCAAAACTTGGGTGCAGCAACTGCGTTTAGGCCACAATCCCTCTTGTTCTTCGGGGATCACTGACTCGACGAGAGGACTGATTCTCCGGAGGATGATACGTTCCAGGAGTTTGTAGGTCATGCACAGGAGTGATATCAGCCTATAGCTTCCCAGGTCATCAGTTGGCTTGCCCGGTTTGAGTATGGCCATTACTATCACCTCCCGCCAGGCTTTTGGGATGCATCCAGATTCCACGGTTTTGGTGTCATTTCGCCAGCCAATGGAGTCCCTTAGGGCCTAGTTGATGAAGGAATGTGAGTGGAATACCGTCTCCACTGGCCTCCTTCCCTTGCTTGATTGCAGCTAAACTCTATTTCATCAGTGCTGCTGGCGGTGAGGTCTCATGGAGGGATTGAGGTTATTGCTCGGTGTAGCCAACGATGAATCTCTCCCTTGGTGTTTTTGTTGAGCAGTCCTTTTGTGCTCTCCACTGGTTTGGAGACTGTGGAGTCGGGCCAGACTTCCAAGGTCCAGTATCCCATCGGATTAGTGGCTCCGAGATGCCGTAGTGGGCCCAGGCACAGCGACTGGAATGTGTGAAGTCCAGACCTTCAACACACTCAATCCACCGCTGGCGGCTAGCTGAGTCTGTAGACTCTAGCAGGGCCGTCGCAACCTGTGGGCTGCCTGACTGGTTGTTCTGCCGGAGCAGGTCCTGGGCCCCGGGGATGCGCTTCCTGGCAGTGATGGCAAGGAGGCCAACGAACTGGCGATAACATTCCAGTGTTGCAGGGATTCGGATCACCGCTTTTTGCATGGCTTCCCTATAACAGTCCCAGCCGGCTTTGGCCAGGTTCTGCCGTGGAATTCGTTTAGAGAGAATCACGGGGATTTCGATGCGCCGTGGGTGGTGATGGGCCTGTGCTGGCTGTTGGGGAAGTCGGGAAGTATTTTGATCGTTGGGAACGATGGTTGTAGTCGCATTGCCAGAGAGCAGAGTGGAAAGTTGCTCGCAGTTTGGGATCGTCATTAGAACAACAGATTTCAAGAATCAAGGGCCAGATCCTTCCCTGGTGCAAATGGGCAGATGTAAATGACTAGATTGGCGCGATGGTGATTTACACCAGCTCCCTGCAGCCTCACCATGTTACACCAGCTGAAGATCTGGGCCCAAAAGTATTTTCAAGCCTTTCTGCTGTTTGGAGGGAAATGGGAGACAGGAACATTCAGCCAGTGCCGGGAGCCTTCCCCCTTGCTGCCAGCCTGTGGCCTTGCTGGCTCTCCTGCGTTACTAGAGAGCATGCCGGCTCTGCCCCTTGGGTACTCACTTGTGTCATACGCTAGTGTTTCACACTCCCCCACGCAGCACAGGGTGCAAGGCCAGAGAACTGGATCCAGTGGCATTTGGCCTCCTCGGCTGCAAAGGATCAGTTCAGTGCCGGAAACCGCCCCTTAGCACTGATATTTTAAGATCTGGGCCGTGAAGACATGGCTGCTCATAGTAAAATCCCATTTTTCATACACAAATTTAACTGGAAGGGACTTTTCATAGCCACGCCCAGCTCGCCTCCCTCCAGGGCATGGGGAGGTTATTTTAGAAATAGGAGAATTTTCTACCTGTTGGGAAAAGGATGAAAATTCGTAGTCAGCTATTTTTGCTTTGGGGAGGGGGGATACCTGGAGGGTTCTATTATGAGACTGGTCGCTGAGTCATTGTCTCTTCTAGGGGGAGTCACTGCTGCATCGTGACTCATTTTCCCCATCTGTATAATGGGGAGGCTGATCCCAGCCCAGCGGCCAAAGGCTACTTCAGAGGAATTTACATCCCCCCAGCACTTTACAAGCTGTGACTGGTTGATGCACATCTCGGTTCTCCTCAACCCCCCACCCCCACCCCCTGGAGCTGGATCAAGGAGTGTCACAAAGAGACGGAGCCAAAGAAATAATCCCAGATCCAGACAGCCTGGTTTTTGGGGCACAGGCCCATCTCCAATCATAACCCCCATTATACAGATGGGAGAAACTAAGGCACAGAGAGGCTCAACATGAAATCCAACTTGTGCAGCACTGTACCATCAGGGAAAATCCTTCCTGACCCCAGCCAGCCATGGGGGTTGGCCCTGAGGCATGAGCGTGGCGCCTCCTGGTGAGCAATGGTGATGCTGTTCAGGGACACTGGAATGGCAGCGCTTCCTGGTTTTCAGCTCACTAAGCGTCGTTCTTGTCTCCCCAGGCGAGCGACGATGGGGAGAGCATCGGGCACTGCCCCTTCTGCCAGCGCCTCTTCATGATTCTGCTGCTCAAGGAGATCCCCTTTACTCTGACCACAGTGGATATGAAGAGGTGAGGACGCAATGGGAACCATGGGATATGCTCAGCACAGCCCCCGGGCGCTACCCCACCCACCTCCATGGCTTTACCATTGAGAGCCCTGCCAGTCCCCCAGCTCCCCCTTTCCTCTGGCAGTGCGTCTGCCTGGCTGACTCACACCCAGAGCCGTGGCTGTCAGCTCCCTGACTGTGCCAAACCCCGGGATCAGGGTGGAGGCGCCACACAGACCACGAGACCGGAGAGCACAAAATCCCCCTTCCCCACCCCCGACTGCCCAGCCCCCTGCCCCCCACTCACCCAGCCCTTCATAAAGAATTGCCGAGGGGGCGTGTGCAGCTGCGGGTTGGAGGCTCCTGCTGCAATCATCCCCAGCGCGCTCACGGAGCACGTCTGGAAAGCCTGGGGGCACCACTGCGGGGCTGGGAACGTGGCCCTGGCTGCTGTCTGGTGGGACAATGCTGCAACCCCCACCCTACCGCCAGTGCCAAGGGGGGGAGCATCCGTCTGTCAGAGCCCTGAGGGCAGCCCCTTCCCACAGCCAGAGCTCCTAGGCACCCGCTTCCCACGGCAGGAGCCCCGCGCAGTCGGCCGGTTGGAGGGCTGTCACTAAGCAGGGGTAGCAGTCGCGGGCGCTCAGCCCTTGGAAGGCCGGGACAGACAGCTGGGTCTGTCTCCCGTGTGGCAGCGCTGGCCAATAGCTGGCATCGGGGCAGCCGGAAGCCACTGTATCACTGCCCTCTGCGGGCAGGCCAGCAGCTGGTCGGCACCCAGCAGGAGGGTGACCAGCACCTGCTGCCCTCTGCCCCAGCAAGCCCCCTGGCAATGCCCTGGGGTCACCGAGAGCCTCTGCCCTCCCTCTGCAGGGCCCTGGATGTGCTGAAGGATTTTGCCCCAGGAGCCCAGCTGCCCGTGCTGCTGTATAACGGGGAGCCCAAAACCGACACCAACAAGATCGAGGAGTTCCTGGAGGAGACCCTGGGCCCCCCAAAGTGAGTGGGGTCAGTCCCTCCCCCGAGAGCTGGGCATCCCATGTGGGCACAGCAAGGGATCAGCCCCACAGGGGAGTCGGGCCGGGGGCATCAATCCAGAGGGGGGGAAGGGGGAGAGGAGACCCTGCAGTGATGGGAGGCAAGGTGGGCTGGGGAATCGGGGCCAGGCAGGGTGTGAGGGTCAAGGGGGCACAGGTGGGACCAGCGGGGAGGATGAGGGGAAACCACAGATGGGGGGGGGGGAATACAGCAAGAGGAGACCAAGCAGGCCAGAGAGGAGGGGAGGAGGGACGGTTCTCAGGGCATCGCAGTGAGCTCTGGTGCCCAGGGCAGAGGGGCACTGGCTGAGCCCCCAGCCCCACCCCTGCCCCCTCTCACTCACTCCCTTTGCCTCCTGCAGATTCCCCAGTCTGGTTCCCCGGTACAAGGAGTCCAGCACGGCCGGGAACGACATCTTCCACAAGTTCTCCGTGTTCATCAAGAACTCGCTGCTGGCCCAGGACGAGGGTGAGGGAGTTGGCTCACCAAGGGACGGGCGGGGATTGCGTGTGTCCACATGCAGCCACGTGGGGGTGACACCGCTGCCACCACCAGATCCCGGACCCCCCCAGTGCTCCCCATGGCACTGCATGTACCGGCTGCTGCGTCCCGTGCTGTGTTCCTGGAATCCAGTGGGATCCCATGCGCACATGGGACAGGACAGGGCGAGGGGCCATATTCACCCAGCAGCCTCCCCGACCCCCTTGCAGCTGAGCGAGGCCATGGTCCAGCCCCTCCTCTGCTGCTGGCCCTTGTCATGGCACAGACGGGGGCGGGGGGGTGAAGGGCTGGCTCCAGAGGGGCTCCCCCTTCCCCCACCAACACGGGTCAAGTCTGCCCTGGAGGGGCTCCCCCAAGAGGCTGGAGGGGGTTCACGCCCTGGCGCATGCAGCCATCTGCTGCTCTGCCCAGCCCCTGATAGAAACCCAGGGGTGGGGATAGCCGGGGGCCCTCACTGCCCTGGTGTGTGTGTGGGGGGGGGGGTTACCCCCATTCTGGGGTGACTAGTGAGGCTGGCAGGTCGGCTCCACCCCACAGGAAATGCCACCTCCCCCAGTGTGCAAATGCCCAAGACCCCCCCCCGCCCCGGTCCCTCTCTGCACAGGGGGGAGGGGTGCCAGCAGTGCTGTGTCACTTGAGGACCCCCCGTGCCCCCCCTGCCCCTCCCTGGGCAGGTGCCACCTGTGCAGTGACTCTCTGCCCTGCCCCACACCCCCAGTGCTACAGAAGAACCTGCTGAAGGCCCTCCTGAAGCTGGACCGGTACCTGAGCACCCCCCTGGAGTACGAGCTCGGCCAGGACCCCGGCCTCACCGTCTCCCGCAGGAAGTTCCTGGACGGCGACCAGCTGACACTGGCCGACTGCAGCCTGCTGCCCAAACTGAACATTGTCCACGTGAGTTCGGGTGCCCCGGGGGGCGGGACCGGCACAGCCACTGCCAGCCCCCACACCATCCCCAAGCCATATGGCACCCCCCAGCCGCCACCTCCTACCTGGGTGGGAGCCCCACTGCCACCACCAGCCTCCCCAATCCATATGGCACCCTCCAGCCACCACCCTCTACCGGGTGGGACCCCCACAGCCACTGCAAGCCCCCTCACCATCTCGCACCCATATGCCCCCCCAGCCAACAGCCCCCCCAAACTGCACCCATACAGCCCCCCTCCCAGCCACTGACAGCCCCCCCACCTACCACCAGCTCCCCCATCATCCTCCACCTTTACGACCTCCCCAGTCACCGCCTACCTACCCCCTCCCACTCTTCCCCTTCCCCCCCATCTAGAACATCCCCTTCCCCCACCCCCCCATCTGTGATGGCCCACCACCCTCCATTCTGCCCCCTGCCCTGCGCACCAGGCTCCACCATGCCCGAATGAGTTTCTCTGACACGGGAGCGGCTCGAGACCAGACCCCAGGAGCCAGGCAGCTCTGGGCTCAGGCACAGCGTGCTTTAGTCACGCCTGCGACGAGCTGCTGTGGGGAAGGTGGGTTAGCCGTGGGGCCACAGGGGCTTCCCAGGGCCAGGGGGGTTGGGTTAGCTGTGAGGGTGGGCAGGGTGGATTAGGTATGGGGCCAGCCCGGAGCTGGGGGGGTTAGCTGTGGGGGCAGGCAGGGTGGGGGCTGTCCTGGGCCTGGCAGGTTAGCTGTGGGGGCAGGCAGGGTGGGTTAGCCAAGGGGGCACAGGGGCAGGGGCTGTCCCGGGCCTGGCAGGTTAGCTGGGGGGGCAGGCAGGGTGGGTTAGCCCATTGGGGGCACAGGGGTGGGAGCTGTCCCAGGCCAGGCAGGTTAGCTGTGGGGGCAGGCAGGGTGGGTTAGCCCAGTGGGGGCACAGGGGTGGGGGCTGTCCCGGGCCCGGCAGGTTAGCTGTGGGGGCAGGCAGGGTGGGTTAGCCCAGTGGGGGCACAGGGGTGGGAGCTGTCCTGGGCCTGGCAGGTTAGCTGTGGGGGCAGGCAGGGTGGGTTAGCCAAGGGGGCACAGGGGTGGGGGCTGTCCCGGGCCTGGCAGGTTAGCTGTGGGGGCAGGCAGGGTGGGTTAGCCCAGTGGGGGCACAGGGGTGGGAGCTGTCCTGGGCCAGGCAGGTTAGCTGTGGGGGCAGGCAGGGTGGGTTAGCCCAGTGGGGGCACAGAGCCAACCCAGGGCTGGGCAGGTTAGCTGAGGGAGGTGCGGGACCTTGTGGGGCAGGTGAGGGGGCCAGCCTGGGACGGGAGGAGGATTTGTCCATGGGGACACTCTCCCTTCACCCCACCTCTGTCCCCAGATCGTGTGCAAACACTACCGGCAGCTGGGGATCCCCCAGGAGCTGCGCGGGGTCTGGCGCTACCTGGACAGCGCCGGCGAGACCAAGGAGTTCAAATCCAGCTGCCCCAACGGCGAGGAGATCGTGCAGGCCTATCGCACCGTGGTCAGGCCGCTCCAGTAGGCAGAGCCCAACTCCGCCTGGCACTGCCCTGTGCCCACTGCTCAGTGCCAGTGCTGGAGAGGGGCCTGGGGCTGCCCTGCCCAGCCCGGTCCTTCATCTCTCTGCCTTGCTGCCCCTGAACGTCAGACAGGGGTTGAGGGAACCGGAGCCACCGCCCCTCTCGCCTCTCCTGGGCTGGGCAGCCTGGACTCCTGTGGGGCAGAGGAAGCCACGTCCCCTTCGCCAGTCAGGACTCTGCAGCAGAACACGGGACAGGACGGGACCTCCTGGCTCCTCGAACCCAGTCGCCCTCCCGTTCCTGTACTTCCTGGGGGCAGGGAGACTCATTTGGCACCTCTTCCTCCCCTCCCCCCATGCAACCCTCATTTCTCTCCTGCCGCCAGAGCCTCCTCCTGGCAGCCCAGCTAACGCCCTCCTTTCAGCTCCTGCTCCACCCGCTGCAGCGAGGGCAGCCTCGGGCTCTGCCCTGGCATGGCGTCAGGGCAGAGGGGCTCCGAGTACCAGCCGGGGGCCCTCTCACAGCTAGGGGCCAGCCCTGTCTATACGATAGCGCGGCCCGAGGGGACAGGAATTGTCAAGCAGGAGTGGGGCAGACAGCGAACATTGGGAAGGAGCCTTCCAACGTCCCGGAGCTCAGCCGGGGGCAGGGCAGGGCAGCCGGACCCAGCCTGTGGAGGGGGCCGGGCAGGGCAGGGCCGATGAGCCCAGGAGAGGTGAGGGGCAGAGAAGAGCAGTGGAGGCCCAGAAAGTTGCAGGACCGTCCCCTGCTGGGCTCAGCCACACTCTCTCCACTGGTGCTGCTGGCTGCACCCTGTTGGCACACGCAGTGTGTCCAGCAC
The DNA here is from genome assembly GCF_020497125.1 of Mauremys mutica. Taxonomy (NCBI): domain Eukaryota; kingdom Metazoa; phylum Chordata; order Testudines; family Geoemydidae; genus Mauremys; species Mauremys mutica. The sequence continues at coordinate 9,441,400 of NC_059089.1, forward strand.
TGGCTCACGTCTGCCTGCTTAGAAACAGGCCAGGCTGAGGCAGCACCCCAGAAGCCAGCAGGGGAGACGGGGGCCGGAGCACCCACAGCAGCCCTGGCAGCAGACGCCCACCCCAGCAGATGATCATGTGGCGGAGGGGCTGGGCTGGTGCAGCCATTGCAGGGAGCCCGTGTGGCCTCACCACAGCCTGTGAAGATCAGCGCAGGGCCCAGGATTGCTGCGCAGGGCCCAGGAAGCCCTGCGTGGCTAGTCGGGCTGCTGCAGCGGGGCTGCGGGCTGGTGACTCCTGACAACTTTGGCGGTTGCTCAGCCCAGTAGCCAGAATGAGTTCAACCGGGAATGAGTCTCTCCCCTCCACATTCTATGGGGGAAGGGGGGGGACCTGTATTATGTCAGAGCATTTAAAAAAAAATCATTAAAGAGGAAAGCAAACAGGTGCTGATGTCATGAATGAACAGCCTGCTATGGAGATGGGGCAGGACTCAAGGGCAGATACTCACCCCCCTCCCCCCCAGCTCCATTCTGCCACAGGGAGAGGGGCTGCCCACAAGACGCTAGATACATCTCCACCTCCACAACAGCCCTGCAGAGACTTCAGACCCCGACCCCTGACAGCGCCTCCCTACAGCCCAGCCTGCCACTGGGCCATAAACGCCCCCTGCACATGGAATGGGATCTTTGCAGGAGAGACAATCCGAGCAGGCTGGAGTCATGGGTTTATTTAGAATAAGTTACAGACACACAGCGCGGAGTTAAAACATTGGTGGAAAAGTCATTAAAAAGTAATTCATGACAAGCCCCTGCATGGAGCGACAGCACGGCCTGCAAGCAGCGGGGTTCTGAAGGGAGCAGCTGGGAAGCGTGGGCTCGACCCCCTGGTGTGCGCTCCGAGGAGGGCAGCGACTGCCCAGAGCTCAGGGCATGGCTCTGCTCCCCACCCCGGCTGCATGGCTCGTGGTTGTAGTGGAGGGTTCCTGGCCCTCAGACTGCAAGTGCCACGTCCACTTCCCACGATGCGGTTGAGCACAGGGCCGGGCAAGACTCTCAGCATTCACACACGGTGCGTGGCAGGAGGCTGGACGTTCACAGGTAGGCGGTAAACTAGTCTGAACAACTCATTAAAAAGCTTCATTAAGGGGACGCACATCAGAGGGGTCCAGGCTGGGTCAGGAGTCTTCAAAATCCACCCCGGTCGGTGCCTTCTTACTGGAAGAGAACTGGGGTTGCCAACTTGCTAATTTCTGAAAACCAGACCCTCCCCCTCATCCTGTCTCTTCCCCAAGGCCCCACTTCTTGCCCCGCCTCTTCCCCTGAGGCCCTCCCCCCCCCCATTCGCTCAATCTTCTCCACCTTCCTCCTCCACCAGCTGGGCTCCCTCTGCTCTGGGGCCGGGATGGGAGATGCACCCTGATGTGGAGCCTGCTGTCTGCCTGCCCATGATGCAGGTAGGAAGGAGGTGGCCACGGCTGAGCAGGAGCCAGTGCAGGTTGATGTCCCAGTGCCTCCCTCCACCCCCCCGTCCGTGGTAACCGGACTTGTGGTGTCCGGTCAATACATCTGACCGGACACCTGACCACACTAAAGAGAGCAGAGAAAGGGGTTGAGTCGTTGGCTGCAGCACTTGGACAAGCAAACTCAGAGGGCCATATTGGCAGCTCTGTAGCCGCGAGCCATCGTCCAAACCCCTCCTGGTCGAGGCTACCAGGCAATGGCACAGCACGTGTCTGTCCAGGCTGGCTCCAGGTGGCCATTGCAGGTCACTGGGTCAGGCAGTGACCCAGGGCTTGGGCTCAGAGGCTGGGAGAGGAGCAGACCCTGGGGAATTACCTTTTGAATCCCGGGTTAATTAGCGACTCTCCTGGGACTCGTCTCTTGGCTGTCACGGCTGAGCCGCCTCCCCTGTTCTTCCTGGGACTCAGGTCTGCTCAGAAAGGATGAGAGCCGCTGGTCAAAGTGCTGCTGAGGCCAGGCCAGGCTGAAACTTCGTGTGGCGACATTAGGCTGCATTTACTCAGCCTGGAAGCCACAGAGAACCACGGGGTCTGTCTGTGGCCAGTGGCCTCTATAAAGCCATTACCGGCAAGCCACCAGGGACATGCCGAGCCTGTGCTTTTGGGCAGGAGGGTCCCAATTCCATCCTCGCTGCTGTTGCCAAGTGCCAGGTTGCCCCGCTGAGCGGCAGAGGCGCTCCTGGTTGTCACCAGGTTTATGGTGGTGTTTAGAGAGGGACGTGCTCCTAGTGAGCTTTGCTGGAGTGACGCTGGCTTGAGAGCAGAGTCAAACGAAAGGGCAGGATCGTCTCAGTGCCTGGCAACGTTCCCACCGTGAATCCAGTTGGAGGGACATTAGAGCAACGTTGGCCAGTGTGCGGCATTGGCGGTGGATCTGACACAGCACATGCCCCACGGCTGAGTTATTGTCACAGTCGGAAGCGAACGTCTCAATTCCCTCACTTTCAATGACCATCCGTGAACCCCAACGTTGCATTAACATGTGGGGGCATTTAGTGGGGAGTGGTGGTGTCTAATTCACGGTGCACCAGGGAGTTCTGGAGAGTGAATGTATCCAACAGCAAGAAACTTTATGTGGAGCAAATTGCAAGCAGGGCAGCAAAATCCTGACAACCAACCCATCCCTACCTGGAATCAACAGCCTTTGGCTCTGTAGCTGGTTCTTCTCTGGACTGCATGAAGCAGCAGCAGCGGCGGCATCCTCTGCAGCTAGGAGAAGGAGACAGACGACATCTGGTCTAAGTTTGCCCCAGGTGCAGCGTACACGGCCCCGTGCTCCCAGACCAGCTGCTGCGTGCAGTGGTCAGCACCACTCGGGAGGAGGTGCAGAGCAAATGGGAGAAGGGCGAAGTGCTTAGAGTGATGCTTGCACAGCTGGACTTGAAAATACCATGCTCCCCCCACAGCTGTGTTCTCCTCCTAGTGCCTCCCCCATAACCCTGCCCTGCACCCCGCAATGGGTCACCATCAAACTCCCAGGGCACGGTGCCAAAAAGGTCCCTGTTTGCACTCTGTCATCTCCAGCTGGGTTGTTATATTTACACTCTCCTCGCATCCACCTGCCCGAACAGCCAGCAAACAACACAGAAGAGTAAAGGCCTGTGGGCCAGCTGAGGTCCTGGCAGGCTCCAGCTATAAACCAATCCAACTATGGCTTCTCACCAGCCCTTCACACTCCCATCTTCTGCATCCCTCTCAGAACAACAGCCCTGAGGGCGGGGCCCCCTCCATGACTGTGTGTGGGAGAGGCAGGGGGGATGCAAGTTACCCCAGCCTCAGAGGGCAGCATAACCCCATCCGCACCCCCAGCACCCCCCCCCCCTCCGAGGCTGGCTCTGCACCCCAGCGTGCTGTCCACACACAGGTTGGCCCAGACACAGCTTAGTTTTCCAAGTGCAGATAAAACATTTTCCTCCATTATAGGTGGCCAAGGTGCAGCCACCTCCAAGCACCAGCTTCCCACACATCAACTCCCCGACTCCAAAACACACACACACACACACACGGTACCTTCAAGACGTTTCTCCAGGCTGCTGACACACCCCACTAAGCCAAACATCAGCGCCTGCAACTGTTTCCTAGCTTCAGAGCAGGGTAGCTTGAATAGGTCAAAAGTCAAGCTCCAGGTACCTTCCTTCAGCTGCAGGGTGGCTTTGCTGTCATGCACTGTCAAGGCAGCTGCTCTGTGCTCAAAAGCTTCTCTGTGCAAGGAAGAGATTGGAGTGAGACAAGGGTCTCCAGACCCACTGGAACAAGCCCTGATTATTCATTCCCAGGTGGAAGATCTCACCTGAGAGCTCACCTGAACTTTGTGCTGTAATCTTCAGAAGGACACATCCCACTCTGGGACTTCTGAAAGAGAGAGACCCCCAGAAGGTTTAGCCGCCAGCGACAGACACAAGGGGCCAGATCCCACTCTGCCGCGTGCAGCCCCTTACACCAGCGAGCGTGGGTGCAAAGCGCACACTGATTTTACAACCACTGTACCGGTGGAAGCAGCCATACAAGCTGCAGGCCAAAGGCAAATCAGGCCCTAGAGTTATGGACTGGCATCGAGCTATTTCACAGCGACTCCATCACGCTGGCCTCTTCACTGCAGAGAGGATGTTTCCTTCCTCCCACCGGAAGAGATTAGTGACCAAATGACTGCTGGATGACCTCGCAGCGAGCAAGTCCCCCCTGGGCTACATGGAGCGCAACGTTACAGTTACTGCTACAAATGTGGGCCTTGTTTCCAAGTTGAATTTGTCTGGTTTTAACATCCAGACACTGGTTCTTGTAGTGCCTCCTTCACTAGATTGAAGAGCACTTCGGTACCTGCTTTTTTCTCCGCCATTAAGGTACTTGTACATAGGTTTGGAAAGATGTAATGTTTATGGACATCAGTAAACACTGATTTAACACATAAACAGATGAAAAATATTTCCATTGATAATAATCAAAACTCAGAGATAGGCAAAGTAAGAAAAATACCACCTGAGAACTAATTAGAGGCTGATTGAAGGATATTTCCTTTGTATCTTTTGACACGTGATACGGACAATGTGGGTTTTAATTGTTATAAAGCTTTAACTTTTTTAATCTCAACATCAGCTGTCATTTAATTATTGTCTGACCCTCCCCACCAATTTCCCACAACTGTGAAAATTTAAATACATGAAAATACGAAAAAATTCTTTAAAATAAACATTGATATTCTCCATCAAAATTACAAAAAATAAAAACTGAATTCTGCCAAGCCTACTTTTACAGCCACAGTAAATATCAATGATTGTTCCTAAAAGCTTGGATAATAACCCTTTAAAGTTATAATTGGAGACTTTGGTTTGCTTATGATTATTTTTCCTGATTTTCTCTGCTTATTTTCAGGCCAAGTGCAATGTTTTTAAAGGAGCCAAACTGCTGCTTTTTAATCCGTGTTTTTAAAACATTGCTCTCCTTAAATTACAACGTTATGTATAAAGTTTAACATCCCCCTGGGCCCCACCACATTTGCAGGTCCCCTTTAAGTTGACTTGATGTGTGTAGTACTTATTGTGACTAGCATCTGAGCCACCCAAGGTTGGAATCTGCACAATTGTTACCTACGTGGCTCTCCAGCTTCTCTAGGGTGAAATCAGTACTCCACACCTCGGATGCATTGGTTACACTGGGGAAACAAGACGTGATGAAGTTAAAGGGACAGTATCAACGTGACATCTAGCCCATTAGAAAAATAACGACTGAAGTAGTTTGGGGCCGTATGCCAGCTGCTCAGCACCCCATGCCAGCCGTGCTTTTTACAATCACACTGTTCTGTGTTTAAGAATTGTTTTACTCTCTCCTTTTACTCGGGGGAAGACCGGCCCAAACAGGGGAAAGTAACTTAACGTCTGGGAACCGATTATACCAGGGAACCAGTGACCTGTAGGACACACAGAACGAAGCTATTTCTCGAATCTCTTTCGGACATAGCCCTGGGTGTGAGCTGTAACAAGAGCATGTCAAACATGCAGACAGAAATGCAATTTTTATTTAGCATCCCTTTAATACAGTGGTCCCCAACCTTTTGTGGCCAGTAGCACATTCATGTTTTCAGAAGAGTGTGGTGGGCACCAACAATTACTCACATACAGGGCCAGCTCCAGGCACCAGTGGAGCAAGCACGTGCCTGGGGCACCACATGCTACAGGACAACATTCCGTCCGTTCTGCAGAGTCGGAGCATTTTTTGTTTTGTTTCTGGGTTTTTTTAGTGCCAGTTCTGGGCAGTGCAGAGAGAAGCCGGGAGGACAGAAAACACTGGCGCCCGCAGCCCCGGAGTTCTCTGTCCCCAGCAGGCACGGGGCCGTGGCTTCTCCCCCCTGCTGGGCACTAGGCAGGTCCCGCAGCCTGCAGCCCCGGAGTTCTCTGGCCGTGGCTTCTCTCCGGCTTAAGCAGCAGCCCTGCGCCTGCCAGGGACCGAGAACACCAGCGCCCGCTGTCTGCAGCCCCGGAGTTTTGTATCCCCGGCAGGTGCGGGGCCGCGGCTTCTCTCCGGCTTAAGCCACGGCCCTGTGCCTGCCGGGACCGAGAACACCGGCGCCCGCAGCCTGCAGCCCCAGAGTTCTGTATTCCTGGCAGGTGCAGGGCCGTGGCTTCTCTCCCCTGCTGGGCACTAGGCGGGCCCACATAAATGCCCCGGCAGGCGCCATGGCGCCCGCGGGCACCACGTTGGGGATCACTGCTTTAATACCAACAGCAGGACAGTTCAAATCAAGAGCCTTGTATTCGCCTTCCTCAGTGGTCCCTTTATAACCCCCCGGCAGTGAAGAAGGGCACTAGGTCAAGCCCAGATGCAATTTAGGGCCCCTTTAATGACTCCCTTTGTGCTGCTAGGTGGAGAGGAAACTGAGATCCCGGCCCTGGCTACCGCGTTCACACAGATCTGGCGTGTCCGAGATTCCCACCTCGAGTTAGTGGGAATCACTTGGGGGTCGAATTGAAACTCTTCTCTTGCGCGGTCTGCCAGGGGCGCAGGAGAGACTGACCCGGGGGACTCACGTCTCCATTGGCCCACGGGAGCCCCCCCAGAGAGAGAAAAGGCCGCGGAGAACCGGGCCGGCTCTGGGCTCCGAGGCGCTGCTGACACCAGCCCAGACCTGCCCGGCCCGGCCCTTTAACCCCACACGCCGCAGAACTCAGCTGGGACATCGAGCCGAGCCCCGCCCCGCCGCCAGGCGGCTCCAGCCACGCGCGGGGGCTGGGGGGCGCTGCCCCCGGGGAACCCGCCCGCCCCACGGGCCGCGTCCGAGGGGCGGTAGCCAGCTCCCGGCCGGGAGAGCGGCCCTCGCCGCAGCGTCTCCAGCCCCACCGGCCCCGGGGTGCAGGACCCCGCCGGTTTGGCCCAGGCCCCCCGCCCCTCGAAGCCGGCTGCCCACCCTGGGAGGCGGAAGAGCGGCCGCTCCTGAGGCCGGGGGGGTTTCCCCCGAGCTGGGGGCTCACAGCGGCCCCCCCCCAGCTGGGATGCGATCGCAGGGCTCCGAGCCCCCCGGCTGGAAGGGGGGGGGCTCCCTGCAGCCCCGGGGTGCCGGCGGGGGTCAATGCCCCGCACTTACTAGACGTTGAAGCCGCTGCTGTGCGGCGCGGCGCAGTAGCACAGATACTGGTGCCCCCCGTGCCACAGGGCGTGGAAGGGTCCCGCTGGCTCGGCCATCCCGGGGGCGCTGGACCCGGGGCCGGGGGCTGCTCCCTTGACAGAGGCCGGGGCAGGAAGGGGCGGGGCGAGCGCGTCTCTTTAAACCTCCCCGCCGAGCTTAAAGGGGACGCGGCGGGCGGGGGCCGGTTTCCGCTTTTCGTGCCGAATGGAAACTGGTTTCGCTCTGGATTGAGCCTGGCCCGGCGCGGGAGGCCCAGGACCCCACTGGCCAGGCAGAGAGACAGACCCCCCCTGTCCCCCCCCGCAGGCCCCGTGGCGATCAGGGTAATTGAGGGCCCGAGTCTGCCAGGTACCCGCCAGTGCCCCAGCGGACCTCAGACAAGCCGCAGCGCCAAGCACCCGCGGGACTGTCTGCAGAACCAGGGCGCAGGGCGCGGCGGACTGAGCCAGGCCGCAGGGCGAGGAAAGGATTTAGGTGTTGGACCTTCTCCCCTGTCTGATCCTTCTCCGGAGCGACTGTCGGACCAGGGCCTGCAGAGCAAACGGGGGAGGCTTCACAGCTTGAACCAAGGAGCCGGGTGCTGGAGCTGGGGGGACTGGGGCCAGAGGGGACACACCAGGCACTGGCCAGTGGGTTACATGATTAGTAACACAAGGAAGGACACTCATTGTTCAGTTACAGAGGGCTCCTGTCCTGATTCTCTCCCGCCTGTCTCCTGCAAAGAGAAACACACCACCAGTCACCTGTTACATGCTGGGTGCACATGCCAACCCAAGGTGCATACATGGAGATTTCATCTCTTCCCTGCTGGTGCAGAGAATGGTCACACAATCCCATTCACCCCCCTACCCCCTCAGAAACAAAATAAACCAGGATCACTAGTTCTGAATGAGAGATTCTCATTCAAAAGGGAAGCGGCCTGCTGTTCTCTGCCTTCTCCCCAGCAAGCACTACATCGCCTGCACAGGGCAACAGACGCATCTGACAGCAGGCCCACGGGACAAAATCATTTACGCCCTGACCCTGCATGGGATGTGTGGCTCCGACTGCAGGACTGGGGCCTTTGTTCGCTGTCTCTTTGTCAGTGATGGAAAATTCTTTCCTGCTTTCAGTGGGAATGTTGGCTTTTATAGCAGGAAATATTGGATTCCTCTCTGTCCATTATTTCCTTAATGTATATTTCCATCGGCAGGCGAGAGTTGGTTTACAGTGTTTTTGTGCTTATTGTTACAGGGGTGTTCCCCTTTAAATATGGCATGACAACAAAGCAACTGACAACTACCGTAACTAACTGGAGTAGCTAAGGGCCTTCCCTCCCCAGACAGGGCTTCCCTTTGATTGGCGGCATGGGACATCAATCTTCTGTGATCTGAAAGGTCCCTCTGCCCCGGAATGCTGGCAGTCCTGAGATGTGTACCTGGGGCATTGGGTGCAGGGAGCCAGGCTGAAAGGAGAAAGGAACAGGCAAGGCGCTCGGGAAAACTTCACAAGATGCAAACTCCTGGGTTTGCACTTTCTCTTTCCTGGCTGTGACTCTGTGGCTGCTGCTTCCTGACCCACCTAGTGCTACAGAGAGAAACAGCTGGGAGAAGGGGCAGGGGAAAGAACAGACCTGGAGGCAAGCGGCTCTGGGATTGCTGAACCTCCGCTTGGTGTTTCCTACCCAACGGGAGGTGCCAGGGCAGCGTTATCCTTTCCTTTGAAGACTGCAGTGAGTTCCTGAGTGTGGGTTTTGCTCCCTTCATGGTCTGTATATCTACACGCCCTCATGCAATCATCTAGCTACACTGGTAATCTGAGACCCAGGCAGCACTTTTGTGGGCACCTGGCTGCAGCCAGGATGGGATAATGAAACGTCAATGAGCTGGAGAGAGATCTGGAAGAAATGCAGAAGAAAGGAGCTGGAAGTGACCACTGTCCAGGTCCAGTTTGCTCCCATGTGTTTTCCAAGGAGGAAGATCACTGGAGTTCCTGGTAGCAGTTCTGTCCTTTCAGCCACCTGCCTGGATGAAGCTTTGCAGCTGCCTGACTCGACATCTCTGGTGGCTCCCATAGATCCTGGCTTCTTGGGAAGTTTGCTCCTGATCTTGTTCCTGCTGAGGACGCCGCTGAAATGTGCAGCTCCTTCCCCCTGCTGCTTTCCCCAGACCCGCAGCAGGTGCTGCAGGCCGTGCAGGGCCTAGTGGCTGAGCTGCACAAGGACAAAGAAGGCATGCTGGAGGGTCTCTTGGGAGCCGCTGAGTGCGAAGAGTATCTGGGGGCTCTGTGTAGACTCCTGGCTGCTCCCAAAGTGAGGTGAGTGAGTGAGTGGGGGACTATTCCCCATGTAGGGCGTAGTGGGGATACCCATGTGACACAGTGTGCTTTTCTGTGACTCCCCTGCTCGCACACACCGTCCACTTCTATGGCGGCTGCTTCTAACGAGAGATGGACCCAGTCTGGACCCTCCTAGCCTAGCACAGCTAGATCCACCCGGCCTCATTCCATGTGGTCCCTGAATAGATGCATTGACTGAGGCAGGGCAGTTCAGATGCCCTGACCGAGGGACCATCTGAGGCAGGACACAGTGGTCTTCAGTTCTGTGGGTTTAGATTAGCTGACCCTTGCAGTCCCTTCTAACCCTATGGTTCTATGATTCTCTGCAGCATGTGATGGGAATTCACTGTTTTATCATTTTCCTTTAAAAAATAAAACAGGAACATTCCACCCACAAAAAGTCCATAAAGGGATGTTAAAAGGGCAGAGTGAAATGCTAAAACATCAGGAAATGCTGAAGATCAGTTTGTCCTGGTGACCTTAACTCTGCCCTTACTGTGTCTACATTCCAGTTCAGTCTTTAACCAGATGGGCCTATACCATTTTCGACAGGCTCTTTGCCTCATTCAGCTCATGAGATTGCTTTAAATCCAGGGGACTTTAAAGATAATACAGTTGGACTCTGTTTATTGGCCTGCTGGGGTTTGCTACGTTTTCCAGCTCTGCTCTGCAACCACTAAGAGACTTCTTTTCCCCACATGACAGTTGCCAGTCTCACCTACTCACATGACTCCAGCAGCTGGGGCTGTAAGAAGAAAACACTAACCATCCTTACCGGCAGCATGGGGTCCATAGTGAATAAGGCAGGGGACTGGCTCGCCATAGACATATATGTAGTTACTGGAGTGTAAATCTAGAGTAAACCCACATACCCGCCAGTGTGTGGAGAGCATGTTGGTACTTGCACTGGGCGGGACAGAGGATGTGCAGTGGAAGACACGGGGGGGTGGGTTAGCGGTTAAAAAGGACATTGAGCAGCCGCCCTGTTCACTGAGCACAGTCAAGCCTAAGCGTTGAGCACCCCAGCCAAAGCCCATAGGAGTCAAGGGAAAGTTTCCCCCCGAAGCCTAGGATCTGGGCCCCACGCTCCTGCGCTCTAATCCCCAGACCCTGTGTCCCACAGAGACTGCACACTGGGCGCCTCCCGCTCTGCTGTTTGCTCTTGCAGGGTTGTGACCAACCCCCTTAACAGGCCCTGGGAAGATAAATGGCTCCCATTCGGAGGGCAGCGTACAGCCCCGTTTAGGCTGTTACACCCGGTGCACAGCTACAAAGGAAGCAAACAGGCTCGGAGCTTGGCAGGCTCTGCTCCAGGGTGTGACGCTGCCATTCAACCCGAGCGGGGATCAGACCCCAGCCAGCTGGTGGGGGCTGGGCCTCTCGGAGCCACGGCCTGACCTGTGTTTCAGTCTCTGTGCAGTTGTGATGGCAAAGCCCCAGACAGCTGCCGAACCCTCGTCTCCCTTGAGCCCTGCTGCTCAGTTGTTTGGCACAGCTGCCTGTGCCGGCTGGCACCCTCCGTGCCTGGCACCCTCCGCGCCTGGCTCTGCACTAGCTGGATTCTCCCTGGGCTTTGGGGCTGCTCTGTTCTTCCCAGCCGGGCTGGAAACGCTCACAGCTCCCTCTCCCCACGGCTGGTCACTGACAGTCGGGTAGCGGCATTACACCTAGGGGCCTTAACCTTCCTGGAGGCTGCTGCCGGCCATTTCAGCGGAGGCCAGGCCAGCCGCAGGACAGGAAGAATGGTGACTCCAGGCTGGAGGCGTGGGAACGCTGGGCACCATGCTGGCACAGAGGCTAATGACCTCTGACCTCAGTGCCTGCCCCTGCAGCAGCCTGTGTGGGAGCTGGAGTGCAGCGGGGCCGTATCCCATTGGGCGCTCGCAGCGCACCCAGGTACCACGTGGGGCAGCAGCCCAGCTGGGGTCCCCATGTACCCGGTGGCTTAGGCAGCGACGAAACAGCTACTTTCTAACCCATCGCCGGCTCCAGTGCAGCCCTGGCGTAAGCAGGGGCAGCCCCCCTGAAGACAGTGTGGGTTACACCCGCTTGCAACAGGGCTCAACTTGGCCCCAGGTGGGTTTTAGTCATGCAAAAAATCAAACTGTTTTGAGGCTAAAATCCCCGTGCGATTCTGGGCATTATTCATCCCGGAGCAGCGTCCTCCCCATCCCTGCTCTGAGTGCGCTGCTGGGGTGTAACGAACAAGGAGTCCGGCTCGTGTGTGTCTTTCCAGTGGAAGGGGACTGTCCTCCCCAACGGGCCAGTCCATCACGCTGCACAGTACCGGCCTGTCACTCACTCCTGGGCGCCGTCGCTATGCCGACTTGACCGCCGGCATCGACGCAGCTAGGTCTCTGGGAGCTGTGCCGCTGTAGCCCCGTAGTGCAGACAAGCCCACGGACCCTGCCCGGGTGGGTGCCCAGAGGCGGCTGTGCCTGCAGAGCGGGGCACCCACTGCACCGGGGCACTGCCATGCTGCAGGAGTGCACGGTAGGCACCTGGTAAGAATTTACACCAAACCTCCACAGACCCCGCCCCCCAAGAAGGTGCCCCGCTCTCCCAGGCGTGGGTCTTTCTCCTGGTCTCCAGTGCTTAGTATTACTTATGTACAGTGTTGGTATTGCGGTAGCACTAGGCCCCCCCACTCATGGATCAGGACCCCACGGTGCTAGGCGCTGTACGCAGATAGAACACAGGCTCTGCCCCACAGAGCGGCCAGTCTAAGTAAGCTGTCCCTGCCTCCCCAGGAGGGTCCAGAAATGGTACCAGGTACTGAAACTTCATTCATTGCTCTTCCTCTTTCCCTGCCCTAGGTCACTGCCTGTCTCCTTCCTCCAGCCTGTTTGGACGGGCCGTCCTATAGCTTATACAATCTGCAGACTCCTGCCAGCTGGGATCCTTCAGGGGATGGGCATACGGTTCTAAATGGCTTCTTGTCCCCCTCCTGCCTTCCCGGCTAGGAGTCACTGCGTGAGGGTAACAAGCTTCCCAGGTCTCAGTCAGGTGCAGGGCCTGGCACCTCTTTTCATGGTGGCACACTGCCCTGGCACCACTGCTGTCAGTGGCATTTCGTAAGGCAGGCAGTTCTACGCTCGCATGCAAGGCGTGAGCTCGTCTGTACGGCGCATGCGAGGGCAGGCTGTGTGGAGGATGCCACTTCGGGCTAGGAACGGTATTGTTCTTGCTGGAGCCCTGGCACCTCTTTCCTGTAGTTTCAGGAACCCATCAGCCTGCTGCAGAAGGTGCAAAGTTCAGGAGCCCGCCATGGTAACGGCTGTAACTCAGTGCGGGGGAGCCAGGCACTCAGCCCTGAGCCACCCTCCAGGCTGGGTTTCCCTGCCCTACACCACAGCAACCAGCATCAGCCGGTCGCTCAGCGCGTCCTGCCAACGCCCCACTCCTGCCGAAGTGATTGGGAATTGCAGATGCTCAGCACTGCCCAGGGGACCCTGCAGGATCAAGCCCTAACTGCCCTTCTCTCTCCACCCTGATTTCGAGCTGCATTGCTCAGTTTCACTCCAGTTCCCGCCCCACCCCTGCCCTCCCTAGGAACCTGGTGCCATGGCGTCGCTAGGGCTTCTGCCTCACCCCAAGGCCCAGCTGAGAAATGCACCCACAATACCCCGGATTTACCACTTCGGGGACGCTGGGAACTGTAGCTGGAGGGCGCTGCTGGGGCCTAACGCCCCCAGTGCCGCTGGCAGCGCAGGGCTCCAGTGGGGCTGAGTTCGGTTGAACGCGGTATAACATGCACCCACGTTCCTAAAATATTAGGCCAATTTGCTACCAAGCCTACAACCAGTTCAAATAAAACCCAAACCTGCAAACGTGAATCACTGCGCTTGGGGCAGGCTGCATCTTGCAACGACAGGCCAGGGTGTCCCCGGCCCTTGCACGGTTCCACAAGGAGCCGTTGGTGCAAGGGTCTCATTGCCAGCACTCTGCTCCGGGCTAGCAGCACCCCTGGCTCTCTGCCTGGCGGGTGGGACATGAAACAGCCCCAAGACCTGACTGGCTCTCTCCTGGACCAGGCTGTGCAGCAACGTCGTCTACATCCTGGGCACCATCGCCGAGAATGCGAGCGGGGCGGCACGCCTGGTGGCACGGGCAGGCTCGGGCTCCGAGGGGCTCCTGGATAGCCTGAGCACCATGCTGACCTGGGACGACCCAGAGGCTGTGATGAACGCGGCAGGTACCCTGGGCTCCCTGGTAAGGAACGCTCTTGCCCTAGGCAGTAGCCTGGCATGGGGCTGGCATCCCAGACGGCTCCAAGGTTTGTGTAGGAGGAATCCCTCCTTGGAGGGTCCTAGTGCATGAGGCTCCCGTCCATTCGCAATCCCCTGCCAAGCCCATTCAGGGATTCAGCTGGCTGAGCTCAGCACAGGCAGCCCCTCCTTCCAGAGCCACTGGCCTGGCTAAGGCCTCACCTGTGCCAGCCTCTGCCAGCTCCCTCTGGGACATGGGCTGCACCAGCCTGCAGGGCACAAGGCTGGGTTTTGCAATCCCACCCCTGGCTCGTAGAGCAGCCTGAGCTCCAGGGTGCGTTGAGCTTGTGGCCTCAGACAGAGCAGGGGCAGCACCTCAGCACTCAGAGAGGGAGAGCCCTGAGGGGCAGTCGTACAGCCTGGTGCACAGGTAGGGTGACCAGACAGCAAATGTGAAAAATCAGGATGGGGATGGGGGGTAAGAGGAGCCTATATTAGAAAAAGACCCCAAAATCAGGACTGTCCCTATAAAAATCAGGGCATCTGGTTACCCTGTGCACAGGATTCACTTCCCTCCTGCTTTCACCATACCCAGCTCTTGCACTTTGAGATCTACAAATGAGAACCGCAGTGTTTTCCACAGGAGGTCAGGATCACTCTCCTCTGTTGTACATGAGGGGAAACTGAGGCACAGCTCAAGGATGTGACTTGTCCTAGGTCACAGTTTGCAGCAGAGTTGGGATGAGAACCTAGGTCACTCAAGTCCTAGCCTAGTGCTAGATCCACTAGGCTATGACAGCTGCAGCAGGGAAGGGGAGGCTGTGCCCCAGATAACCTCTCCCCCTCCTGAGTGCGCACACCCCAGCCTTCCATTTCTGGCTAGCAGGTATTCCCCTGATTCCCATCTTTTCACCCATTTTCTCCCCAAGGCGGAAACAGGTCCCAGCCGGCAATGGCTGCTCCAAGCCCCGAAAGCTGACGAGATTGTTGAGAAGCTCCTGGCGCTGCTAGGCTCGGCTGACGAAGGCACGGCAAGCAACGCTGCCCTGGTGCTGGCCCGAATCGCCGGCTCCCAGGAGGGCTGCGTGAAACTGCTGGGCCACCCCCACTCCCAGCGCCTCCTGAGACAGCTGATCGCTTCCCTGAAGGCGGAGGAAGCAGGTGGGTTGGGATGAGCCAGGGCTCTGTGCCTGGGGTGGAGATAGGGAGGGCGCATGGGGGACCAGAAAGGGGGTGGTGAAAGGATCAATGAGAACATAACAGATTGTATGGATGGGCCACAGCAGGGGAAGGAAATGGGACAATCTACAGACGAGGAGGAGATCTCTCGTTCTCTCTGTCACCACCTCTCCATAGAACTATCCGAGGGTCTGTCTGTCATGGGGTCTCGGGGATCTGCCTGGCTGAGATACAGTTTTCCAGAATAGGTTTTAAAGGCTCCACCTCCTCAAAACGCCCAAGACAGCCACAAACCAGAAGTCTGAGCTGCTCATTCCAGGCTCAGGTGCACCCCTCTCTGCAGGGGTTGGTCCCTGCCCATGCAGAAGCAGAAAGCAGTTGCCCCATGGCAACATTTCCCCATCCTGGGTCCAGGGATTTCGAAGGGGAGGAGTGAGAAGTGGCTGGGGCTGGAGGAGCAGCGGGTCCACCCTGCACCTGACTGAGACCTGGGCGGGAAGTGAATTCCAGAGCCTAGGAAGTATCTTCGGGAGCAGCCCTGGCTGGTTGCCCTGCCCCTGACAGCGGGGTTTGGTCCATGCTGAAGGGGGAAGTGGTAAAATCCCCCTGTTACAACAACCCCCTGTAATATGGGGGCCTTTGTCTGTTAGCACCCCCTTGTGGTGAGAGGGGGCGCTACACCAGCCTGGCTTTGTCCCTGTCACCACCCCTGATTTGGTGTTTGGCAAGTCCTTGTTATGACTTGGGC
Source organism: Mauremys mutica (assembly GCF_020497125.1). Lineage (NCBI taxonomy): Eukaryota > Metazoa > Chordata > Testudines > Geoemydidae > Mauremys > Mauremys mutica. Next base: position 9,456,979 of record NC_059089.1, read on the forward strand.
AGGTCCTCAGTAGTCTCTGTCCCCTTCAGGACGGCAGGGAGTCGGAAGTTCCTTGGCTCTCGCAGGGCTAATCAGCCCAAGGTCACCTAGGTTTAAGACTTTCTCCAAAAGCCCCTGGCTGGAGTAGGTAGGGGAACCCAGGTCCAGCCACTCCACTGGATTCCCACTCAGGGCCTGTGTTTGGAATAGCCAGACCCACCCTGCTCACCCCCTTGCTGCTCCTGGAGCTAGCTCCCACCTCTCCTCCTCTGTGGGCTTCCCCAGCCTCTCGTCTGGCCTCTTTGGAGCATGGGTTTGTCTGGCAGCTTCTCGCCACCCCTGCTGGAGCACTCCTCTCTCTGCACTGGCCCTGCAGCCCTTTGATCCTCATAGCAGCCATGGGGCAGCCAATCAGCTCTGTCAGGCAGTTGCTCCAACACCCTTGGCCGCTGAACCAGCATGGGGTGTATAGACCGCGGGACATGCCCCCAACTTCCTAAGATGTACTGCACCAGGGGAGGAAAATCCCTTCCTGACCCTGCCTGACAATCAGCTTGTGTGCTGAAGCATGAGGGTTGCGAGTCCTGGTTGATTTTGTCCTAGCTAATGTTGCTGAAGATTCCGTCCTTAGTCCTATAAGTGTCTGACCCTCATGGGACTCTCTGGTGCAGTAATATCCTGCAGCAGCCAGTTCCACTGGGCCATTTTACGTTGTGTTGTTGAAAAACATTTTCTCATCTGCATGTTGAATATGTTGCCTTTTGTCATTCTCCATCCTGGGCTTTGGCTGGAGGGCTGGTGATTGTGATATGAGTCCTGAGGCTGGGAGGTCTAACATGGTAGAAAATGGAGAAATATGCCCCTCCAGAGAGACAAAGCTGCAGTCAGCTGGCTCAGTGGGAGAGTGCAGTTTTGATCAGGGTATGAATTTTAACCATACAAATGAGCTTTTAGGATGATTCTCCTAGTGAATGGGCAGGGTCCCCAAGCCCTTTTCCTAAACACGACACACACGCAATAGGGAATTGTCCTAAACTTCAGCCCCCTCCCTGCAGTTTGCCTCTATTCTTAAGTATATCAACTCTCTAGGAAGGGCTGTACTAACAAACAGAGAACCTCAGACCAAGCTTCTTCCTGGTGTTTGTAGAGTTAATGAGACTGACCTGCTCTGGCTGCCAGGGTGAGTCAGCAGCACAGCTCTGCAGGCTTCTGCAGCCTGAAAAATGGCCACACCCCCATCACCAGTGGCATAAGCAGCCAGTTCTCCACCAGGCAACCTGTAGGGGACCCCCAACCATGCAGAGCAGAACTGTCCAGCCCCCATCCTTCACATCCCCTCTGTCTTTCCTTCCTGTTCCCCCCCCCCTCCGCCCCCCGTGATCCTGGGTGCTGCATGAGAGCCATCTGGCCCCTGATGAGTCTCTTCCTATTGGGATTCCAGGCTGCAGCATGAACGCTGCCTTCACGCTGGGGCGCCTGTGTGATACGGACCTCGGCCTGCGGCAGCTCTTTGTCCTCCCTGAAGTCTCCAGCATGGTAAGAGGAGAGGCAGGTGAGGGGGCAAGCCATGGGGGCGAGACCTGCTCCCCCAGCATCGGGGGTGGGGGAGATTGTCTAGAATGCTGTGGGGCCAGGAGCAGGCCACAAGCCCTGTCCATGGTAGAAACAACACAGAGATGCCACCACAGGACCAAGTGGCATGATTGACATCTGTCAGTCACATCTATAGCAGCCACCTGTGCTGTTCGCAGCAGTGGCCCAGGATCTCGCAGGGAAGAGCAGGACCAGGGTTGCCAGGCGTCTGGTTTTCGACTGGAACACCCGGTCGAAAAGGGCCCCTGGCGGCGCCGTTCGGCCGTTAAGAGTCCGGTCGGCAGCGCAGCGGGGGCCCAGGGCCCAGGCAGGCTCCTTGCCTGCCCTAGGTCTGAGCGGCTCCCAGAACTGGCCGCCAGGTCCTTGCAGCCCCTAGGCACATGGACGGCCACGGAGACTCCCCATGCTGCCCCTGCCCCTAGTGCCGGCTCCGCAGCTCCCACTGGCCAGGAACTGTGACCAATGGGAGCTGCGGAGGTGGTGCCTGCGGGCATGAGGTCAGCGCATGGAGCCTCCCTGTCCGCCCATGGGGCTGCAGGGACCTGGCTGCCACTTCCTGGGAGCCACGGTAAGCGCCACTGGGACCCTGCTCCCCAAACCCTGTCCCAGCCCGGAGTCCCCTCTTGCACCTCAGCCCCCTGCCGGAGCCCACATCCTGCAGCCCCCAACACCCCAACCTCCTGCCCCAGCCCTGAGCCCCCTCCTGCACCCCAAAACCCTCATCCACGACCCCACCTCAGAGCCCCCAGCCAGAGCCCTCACATCTCCCCACACCCCAACCTCCTGCCCCAGCCCAGAGCCTGCACCCCCAGCTGCAGCCCTCACATCTCCCCACACCCCAACCTCCTGCCCCAGCCCTGAGCCCCCTCCTGCACCCCAAACCCCTCATCCCAAACCCCCAGAGCCCCCAGCCAGAGCCCTCACATCTCCCCACACCCCAACCTCCTGCCCCAGCCCTGAGCCCCCTCCTGCACCCCAAACCCCTCATCCCAAACCCCCAGAGCCCACAGCCAGAGCCCTCACATCTCCCCACACCCCAACCTCCTGCCCCAGCCCTGAGCCCCCTCCTGCACCCCAAACCCCTCATCCCCGACCCCACCCCAGAGCCCCCAGCCAGAGCCCTCACATCTCCCCACACCCCAACCTCCTGCCCCAGCCCAGAGCCTGCACCCCCAGCTGCAGCCCTCACATCTCCCCACACCCCAACCTCCTGCCCCAGCCCTGAGCCCCCTCCTGCACCCCAAAACCCTCATCCCACACCCCCAAGCCAGAGCCCTCACATCTCCCCACACCCCAACCTCCTGCCCCAGCCCTGAGCCCCCTCCTGCACCCCAAACCCCTCATCCCCGACCCCACCCCAGAGCCCCCAGCCAGAGCCCTCACATCTCCCCACACCCCAACCTCCTGCCCTAGCCCAGAGCCTGCACCCCCAGCTGGAGCCCTCACATCTCCCCAAACCCCAACCCCCTGTCCCAGCCCAGTGAAAGTGAGTGAGGATGAGGGAGAGCGAGGGATGGAGGGAGGAGGGATGGAGCGAGCAGGGGTGGGGCCTCAGAGAAGGGGCGGGTGATGGGGCGGGGCCTCAGGGAAGGGGCGGGGCCTTGGGGTGTTTGGTTTTATGCAATTAGAAAGTTGGCAGCCCTAGCAGAAGCAGGGGGTGGACTTGGAGTCCAGGGATCCTCCCCTCTGCAGCCCTTCAGTGCGGCTCCTTAAATCAGCCAGAAGGGGCCCCCAGAGAGTAACAGGGCATTCTGTGTCCCTCCCAAATCCACAGCCCCAGCCGTGCACCAGACTTGGCTCCCCCAGCAGCACCAGGCTCCTCTGCAGCCAGTGTAGCAATAACCCCTGCTCGTCCCTAGTGCCCTTCCCTGGAGGATTTCAGAGCACTTCACAGGCATTCATTAGCCCCACAACTCCTGGTGATGGGGGGCAGTATCATTAGCCCCGGTTTACAGCTGGGGAAACTGAGGCACAGAGCAGGGGAGTGCTGCACCCAAGGTCTCCCAGAGAGTCAGGGTCAGAGCTCAGGACGCCCAGCCCCTGTTCTAACCGCTGGACAACTCGGTCTGTACAACAGGAGATTTGGGAGAGTTTCCCCAGTGGCTCTGCGTAGGGCGTTTCCAGCTCACACACACTCAGCAGGGGATGGCGCGGGTGCCACTTATCCTGAAACTAGGGGCACAGGCCCCGTGTCCGTGCTGTGGCCTTTGTCCTGTGAGAGCAGCACACAGATCGGTTCCAGGTTCCTGCCTGCAGGGCACAGCCCAGGGGTCTGGGAATGGGAGCCGCTCCCCTCTAAACTGCTGGGAAGCCCCCAGGTCTGTAGTGGTTCCCAGCAGGCCCTGGCCCTTTGCCATGTGTTGGGTGGGGGGAAGTGGAGAGGTGTTTCCACCCCCAAACCCGCTTCGCTGGCTGGCAGTCTCCGGCTGGACTGCGTGGGGCTAGCTCGCGCCCCCCTTTCGGCCCGGTCAGGTTGGGCACAGCAGCAGAGCAGCAGGGGGGTGGGTTGCCCTGCAGCTGCCCATGCTGTGCCTGCTCTGGGCACAAGCAGACAGCACCTTTCCCCAACACTCGTTTTCAGTGGCAGCCTGGGTTTGCTCTGGGCACTGCTCCACCCCGGCCCGGCCCAGCCCCCCGGGCACATTAGGAGACGAGGAGGCAGCCAGCCATGGCGTGGCACAGCGTCAAGCCGTTCTTGCGCTATCCAGCTGGACAACCACTGGGACCCAACACAGGCGCAGCTGTGGGAGGAGGCTGGCGCTGCCCCCAGCAGCCGCTGCTCCAGGACCAGGCACCAAGGGAGGCGTTTCCTTTTCAGATCCATGGCCTGGTGTCCATGATGGGCCGCGCGGAGGCAGGAGGGAGCCGGAACGCCTGCTTTGCTCTCAGCTGCCTGGCTGCCAACAAGGAGGGGCATGACCACGTGCTGCAGAGCCCTGCCTTCCCCTGGGCTCTGGATACGCTGTGCCGCCTGCTTCGCGCCGAGGAGCAGGAGTCCTCCTGGTTTGCTGCCATGTGGGTGACGCTTCCCCTCACGCTGTAAGGGGAGCCCGGGAGAGCAGGGTGGAGGGACGTCTGAATCATCCCGTAGAAATGGCAGGGGCGGTACAGAGCTGTGGCACAGAGCTCACAACAGGGCACCGGGAGTGCCGGACACAGAGCTCACAACAGGGCACCGGGAGTGCCTGGCACAGAGCTCACAACAGGGTACCGGGAGTGCCTGGCACATTGCTTACAACAGGGCACCCGGAGTGCCTGGCACAGAGCTCACAACAGGGCACCAGGAGTGCCTGGCACAGAGCTCACAACAGGGCACCAGGGAGCACATGGCACAGAGCTCACAACAGGGCACCGGGGAGCACAGGGCACAGAGCTCACAACAGGCACAGGGAGCGCCTGGCACAGAGCTCACAAGAGGCATGGGGAGCACCTGGCACAGAGCTCACAAGAGGCACGGAGAATGCCTGGCACAGAACTCACAACAGGGCACCGGCAGTGCCTGGCACAGAGCTCACAACAGGCACTGGGAGTGCCTGGCACAGAGCTGACAAGAGGCACGGGGAGCACCTGGCACAGAGCTCACAATGGGCACTGGCAATGCCTGGCACAGAGCTCACAACATGGCACCGGGGAGCACAGGGCACAGAGCTCACAACAGGGCACTGGGGAGCACAGGGCTCAGAGCTCACAACAGGGCACTGGGGAGCACAGGGCTCAGAGCTCACAACAGGCACTGGGAGTGCCTGGCACAGAGCTCACAGGAGGCATGGGGAGTACCTGGTACAGAACTCACAAGAGGCACGGGGAGTGCCTGGCACAGAGCTCACAACAGGGCACTGGGAGTGCCTGGTGCAGAGCTCACAACAGGGCACCGGGGAGCACATGGCACAGAGCTCACAACAGGGCACCCGGGAGCACAGGGCACAGAGTTCACAAGAGGCACGGGGAGTGCCTGGCACAGAGCTCACAAGAGGCACGGGGAGTGCCTGGCACAGAGCTCACAACAGGGCACCGGGAGTGCCTGGTGCAGAGCTCACACACAACAGCCAGTGGGAGCCCATGACACAAGACTCACACAGCAAGGTCATGGGAGCTGATTTCAGTGCACCATGGCCCAGGCATTTGGGAGGCTGGAATCCAGCTGGTGGATGGGAGCATCACTCAGGCCTCACTCCCCATCTCTTCTGTGAGCTCCCATTTCATCCACTGGAGCCTGCAGCGCTCCCTGAGTGACCCGTGGGCGCGGGGCGAACGGTCCTTCTCCATTGCACAGTTGTGTTCTGGTTTATTCTATGGCTCGGCCCATAGCTAAGCCCTCTCTCTTCGCTTGTCCCCCCGATCTATGGGGGCAGCCCCCACCCCCCGCTGGACATGACCCATAACAGCCGCCATTCATGTTTTCCAGGACCGTGCGTGTGCTCGCCAGCCAGCCCCAGGGGGTGATGACGCTAAGAGAGCACCCAGAGCTGGAACTCCTCCTGCAGGTACACTGTCACCATCCGACCGGGGGCAGCGGCTCAGGCTGGGTCACATTCTGATCTCAGCGATCCTGGGGTAAAATCAAGAGCACCAGTCTGAGATCTCAGCACTGTCACTATATTGATTTGGCTGGAGTTACTCCAGATTTACACCGGGAAAACAGAGATAAGGATCAAGCCCCCGGAGTCACTTCAGATTTACCAAGTTCAGAATCTGTCCCACTGTGTCATCAAACAATTCTTAATATGAATCCCTTGTTTTCCAGAGTATCCCGAATGTGCTAGGTGCTGTCCAAACACAAATGATCCTGCCCCTCCCCCATGCCAGCCGACAGTCCCCTTGACCCCCCCCTCCGAGCTCTATTTCTTCAGTCAAGTCCAGGACGTTTGTGGGGGAAGGGCTGGTCAAACATTTTCCATCAAAACTCTTTTTTGACAGAAAATTGGGTTTTCTACTAAACAAAATTGTCTCATAAGAAGTGTCTCCTTTTCTAGGAGAATTCTGATTTTTTTATCAAGAAACCTAAAATATTTTTATTTGGAAACATGGTCATGAGGCCTCATGGGAATTGTAGTTCAGTTACCTCACATTTCTATTCTCCTCAATGGGCTGGGCTCCCTGCCTGCACTGCATCTCTCATGATGCACCTCAGCAAGGGACTCCCATAATGCCTCACCCCCCTTCCAAGTAGGGGACCTTGTTGCATCATGGGTGATGTAGTCTGATCAATGAGCTCCGGCTGTAGAGAATGGAAGCATAAGACTCCTGAAGGACAACTCCCATGAGGCAATGCTGCATCATTTCCAAATCAAAATATTTTGGTATTGAAATTTCTGCTGAAAAAAAAAATTCTCTGGAAACCCCCCATTTTGTGTCCAGCTCTACTTGTGCGTTACTGTCCACGCTGGTGCAAGGTACTGGCCACATCAGTGAAGGCAGCATTTTCTCTCCACAGGAAGTGGCTGCCTCAGAGACAGTAGGACAAGAGCTGCTAGAGGAAGTGACCGGCACCCTGGCCAAGCTCCAGCGCCTCCCGAAACCCCTGCCCCCGGACGCCAAGGTTCTGGATTCTGGTTCCATCCAGGTGGCCTGGGAAAGTTTCAGGCCTCAGAGCAGCCTTGAGGTCAATTACAGGTGATAGCATGAGAGTCCAGCATCTGCTAGGAATGCACTGAGCAGAGCGGGGCGACTTTGACCTTGGGTGCAGGGATATAAAGTGTAATGGGAAGGAGGGAAGCCTGCCTGGCTCACCATGACCCTAGGGCTGTCCTCTACACAACACCTAGAGACGAGTTCTGTTGTCACGTGTGGGTCTGTAGATCTAGGGTAACTCAATCTCCTGGATCTATGGGCCTGATCTGGAGCTTCCATTGGGTTTACACTAGTAAGACTTCAGTGGAGTGATGCTTGGTGTGACTTGTTCCCCCCCTTTAAGATGCCAGCTGATATGCTGAGATACCACTGAGCCCTCCTGTTCTGCCAGCCTGGGTCCCCTTTAACCTGTCTTGCTGAGCCAGGCTCTTAAGCACAGGCAGGACCACCCCCAGCTGCAGAATGACGCAGACACTAAGATCAGCTCTGGGAAGAATCAGCTTAAGGGACTTGCCCCAGCACTCAGGTGCCCACCTCCCTTGGAGTGCAGACCCAATCCGCCTCCTCCCTCAATGTGGAGGAAGGTATGCACTGCCTCTTACCCGCCCACCCCCGTTATGAATTGAACAAAATGGGTTTCAGAATAAACAAAAAACAAATTTTTTAACTAGAAAGAGTAGATTTGAAGTGAGTATAAGAGATAACAAACAGAACAAAGCAGATTACTAAGCAAATAAATCAAAACACGCAAACTAAGCTTGATTCACTAAAGAAACAAGTTGCAGAATGTAATTTCTCCCCCTAAATGTTGAATTAGGCAGGATGCAGAGTTTCTGTAACTCGCAGTTCCAGCTATTTCTTCCGTCTCAGTCTGGACTCTCCCCTGCCCTTCCCTTCAGGTTAGTTCCTTTGTTCCTCCAAACACTTTCAGCAGCCCTCCTCCTTGGGTAGGCGATGGGGGAGAGTCTCCTTTGCCTTCCTCCCCACCCTTAAATTAGATTTACACAAGGCAGGAATCTTTTGTTTCCCAAACTTGACCCCCCTTCCTTTTCAGTGGAAAGTTACAAGAAGTCCAAAATAATGTTCAGTATCAGGTGACAAGACCACCTGATCTAGTAGTGTCACAGTTACGTCCCAGGACACCTCCCAACAGGCAGAGAGATTAGTATCTTCATTCTTGTTGTTTCTTCCCGGTGGCTCATCAAATCTGATGGCCAGTCATCTGGTGGGTGTCTTCCTAATACACACCCACTTGTAAATGTTACATATTCCTAACTTTAGATACAGAAAGGATACTGCATACAAATTGGATAATTGCATTCAGTAAATCATAACCTTTCCAATGATCTCTTACATGAGCCATCTTACATAAAGTGTATCTCAGTTATGTCATATCCATATCATAAGCGTACTTTCATAAAGACTATGGAGTGTAATGTCACACTTGGGTTATGCAACTGCAAGCGGAATGTGACCTCCAGACTCCATGGTCTCCAGTGGGGTGTCGGATTGGTGGAAGTGCCTCCTGCACTAGTGTTACAACCCATTTACACTGAACGCCTGGTTCTCCTCTCAGTGACCCCAGCAGAGTTACTCCTGATTTACACCCATGCCAGTCAGACCAGAACCATGCCCCTGCCGTGTCACTGTCCACTCCCGTTGATTGCGGCCCGCTGCCATATAGGACTGACTCTTTGCGCCAGATCTGGCTCTTGGTCACATGGGTGTAAATCCAGAGTAACTCTCTGAAGGCCATAGAGCCACCCCTGACCGGTGGGGCTGAGAGCAGAAGCTGCCCCTCTGTCCGCAGGCCTAGCATGTCTCTGGGTCTAGCCTTGACTGACCTGAGAAGACACCACGTTCTCCTCTGCTGAGTGGTTCTGGTATCTCCCGCTGTGTCTGCAGGCTCTACGAGGGGGGTGCCCTGCTGTACCGAGGGCCAGCGCTCAGCTATGCCTTTGCAGGGGGCGTGCCACGCCAGGAATACCGCTTTCAGCTCTGCCTTGAGGCGAGGGGCGACCGGGGGCCGTGCAGCGATGCTACGGTGCTGCCCAGAGAAGAGCCGGTGCCCAGTTGCCCCTTGGACTTCCATGTGACAGCTCGCAAGGCCACCCAGTTAAAACTGAGCTGGGCCCCTCCGGCCGAGCCCAACGGCCCCATCAAACACTACACCGTGTACAGGGAGGAGGCCCTGGTGGGCTCCACCCCAGAACTCAGCTGTGTCGTGGGAGGCTTGGCTCCTTCCGCGAGCTACCGGCTCAGCGTCTGCGCGTGCACCAGCAACGCCCAGGGAGAGAAGGCCACCCTGCTCACCAAGACCATGTCCCTGAGGGGCCGCGCCCCGGAGAGGTTAACCCTCGTGGTGCTGGGGCGCAGCGAGATCTTTGTGAGGTGGGATGTGCCCAAAGCGCCGCTGGGACGCTTCTTTAACTATGAGCTGTGCCTGAATGGGGAGGTGGTGTACCTGGGCACGGCGCGCTCCTACCTGGCTCGCAGGCTCAGGGCCAACACGGCGTACACCTGCACCGTCAGCGCCCTCACCAGCGCGGGGCGCTGCGTCAGCCGGCCAGTCACCAAACGCACGCCCAGGGATGAGTACAGCGATGTCAGCAGGTGAGATCTCGCTCTCGTGGCCACCCGGTGCCCCTGGGGCAGGCCCCCGTTGTCCCCAATGCCACCGCCCCGAAAACATCCCTGCCTTGGCCAGACCCACCACCACCCTGGTGCCCTTTTCCCTCTGTCAAGTTTCCTCCCCACTCTGAACTTTAGGGTACAGATGTGGGGACCTGCATAAACACTTCTAAGCTTAACTACCAGCTTAGATCTGGTTTCGCTGCCACCATCCAGATACCTCAGTCTGGAATACCCCCTTTCCTCCCAAAATCTTCCCCTCCCTGGGTAGCCTTGAGAGACTTTTTCACCAAGTTCCTGGTGAACACCGATCCAACCCCTTGGATCGTAACACAAGGGGAATTTAACCATCCCCCCTCCTTTTCCCCACCAATTCCTGGTGAGTCCAGATCCAATCCCCTTGGATCTTCAAACAAGGAAAAATCAATCAGGTTCTTAAAAATAAGGCTTTTAATTAAAGAAAGAAAGGTAAAAATCATCTCTGTAAAATCAGGATGGAAAATACTTTACAGGGTAATCAGATTCATATAGCCCAGAGGAACTCCCTCTAGCCTTAGGTTCAAAGTTACAGCAAACAGAGGTAAAATCCTCTCAGCAAAAAGGAACATTTACAAGTTGAGAAAACAAAAATAAAACTAACACGCCTTGCCTGGCTGTTACTTACAAGTTTGAAATATGAGAGACTGGTTCAGAAAGATTTGGAGAGCCTGGATTGATGTCTGATCCCTCTTAGTCCCAAGAGCGAACAACCCCCAAAACAAAGAGCACAAACAAAAGCCTTCCCCCCACCAAGATTTGAAAGTATCTTGTCCCCTTATTGGCCCTTTGGGTCAGGTGTCAGCCAGGTTTCCTGAGCTTCTTAACCCTTTACAGGTAAAAGGATTTCAGTGTCTCTGGCCATGAGGGATTTTATAGTATTGTACACAGGAGGGCTGTTCCCTTCCCTTTATAGTTATGACAACCTCTCTTGGCATAGCCGCCACCACCACCTCCACACCCTCTGCCCTACTCAGCGCTACCACTATGACACTGCCCCTGCCTGTGTCAGACCCGGCCCTAACCCGGCCATGTTCACTGCAGCCTCCACAGTGACACCCGCATCACGCGGTGCCACTCCCTTTGTGCCACTCCCGCTGCCCTCTCTCCTATACTCAAATTCGGCTTGCCCGGCAGCCACGCTGCGCCCACACCTTTCCAGCGGTTGGTCTGGCTGGAGCGAGAACCGTTCCCTGAGTCTGGATTTAAAGCACTTCTTGTGCGTTGCCTGCTCCCCTAGATGCCATTACCCCTCCCCGGGGAGCGGGCAGCCTGCCACAGCCTCAGCGCCCAGCGAGACTCCGGAAATCCCTCAGGAGCCAGGAAGGGGCAGAGGCAACGCAGGGGAGTCGCTCAAACCTTCCCCTGCCAGGACCCCGAGAGCCCCTCTCCTGCTGAGCGGAAGGGCGAGTAAATCCTGGGAGATCGAGAGCAGCGTGAAACCCTCTGCCGCGCCCAGGTACGGCTCGGTGCTGAGCAGCTGCTGCAGGCGCTCTGGCTGGGATCTCATCCATGGGGCCCTGCAGGTGGGAACCAGGGGAGGAGATGGGGCAGACGAGAGACATGAGGGGATCCCGTCACCCCTGCGCACTGCCGAGGGCACAGGCCACGGGAGCCTGCTGCCAGTTCCAGGGTCAGCGCCGAAGCATGGCTGGAGGATCTCACCCCATGCCATGGCTGGAGGGCAGAGCGTCAGCACCTGTGCCCCCTTTGCTCTGCCCTGGGGTTAGTTGCATCGCTGTCTCTGTCCCACCTGAGGTGGTTCCACGGCCTGGCGCTAAGAGAGCTGCTGTGCTTCCTCCCCCAGGAGAGACCCTTTGTCCTGCTCCAGACAGCCAAGCCAGGTGACGCGAGCTGCCAGCCCCTGCAAGGTGGGTACGGGCAGCACCCCCCTCCCCGCCCACACAGACAGTGGGAACAGGTCAGGCCAGGAACCTGAGACCCCCAGGCCTGATGCTACGTTGGAAGCACCAGGCATGGGGGCTTGGCTCAGGTGCCCGGTGGGGAAGGGGAGCAGCTGGTGTCTGACACTTCTCCATTAACCATCCCCAGGGTTCTGCTCTGCCCTCCAAAGCCCTGGTCCCGAGACCCAGGGCCCGTTCAGGGACACACCCAGTTAGGAAGACCAGCTCGGCCCAGACAGTGTAAGACCTGCTGGTGCCAGCGCAGAGACGGGAGTCCTGGGGCAGCTCGGCTTCGTGTCATGGGGGGACGTTCCGGCCAGTCAGCTCCCGGAGGCCCAGTTCAGCCAGGCCTTGCTGAGAGCCACGAGCACACGGCCAGGCAGGATTCGGGTCCCAGGGAAACCAGGGCATGCTCAGCCCCTGGGGCGAGACGCCACTCTGCTCCGGTGACTGCTGTGGGGTCACTGCTGAATCCCCCAGTGCCAGGGAGCGGAGTGAGACCTTTCCTAGTGCCGGTGTGTAAACAGGGTGAACAGAAACCCCCACTCGATGCACCAACCACCCCTCCCTTGTGCTTCCCTTCTCACCAGGCTGCCCCACTTCCCAGGCAGCAGGCGTCTGACCCAAAGAGCCTCCCCAGGCAAAGTGCACTTCGGCCCAGCCGGGAGAACAGCTCAGTCAGACCTGGGACACCGAGCAAAACGCTCTTCCCAGAGGTACCGGCAATATCTGTGCCGGTGCAGGGGGCATCGTGTGTGTGCGTGTGCGTGCATGTGTGCGTGTGAGTGTGTGTGTGCGTGCTCTTCACTGTGCAGGCATGGACAGCATTGCCCCTTTTCCAGCCCAAGCAGCCAGTCAAGGTGTGGGGGCCGGGGCTGTTCCCGGGGTGCCAGGCGGGTATTTCGCTGAGGAGCGGTGCCAAGGAAGGCACAGGGCCCTACTTCTGCAGACACAGGAGGATCCCAGAGCAAAAGGAGCAGGTTCTTAGGCAGCCGCTTTAGCCACCAGACCCTAAAGCTCTCGCTCTCTCTCGCTTTCTCCGGGTCACCCTGTGCTTACCAGCTGCTGCCGGGCCTTCCTCCTCCTAGCCTCTGCCCCCTCTCTCTTCTGCCTCTTCTCAGTTCCTGGGTGTTCAGCCTTCCCTCCCTCTCCCCTCCCCCAGCCAAACTCCTGGGCAGGGGCGCATCCCCCTGTTCTCTTAGGTGGGGGGCTTCTGGTCAGCTTAGTTATATTATGTTATGTTAACTGACGGGTGCGTCACCCCCAGTCTCCAAGAGGTTTGTGATCTATGTAGTCACCAGGACCTCTCAGTGTAACACTGCGTACATGCGCCTGCATGTGCGTCCCTGTGCGTACAATGTGTGCATACAGGTGAGTGGTCTGCATGCATGTGGGTGTATCCCTGTGTGTGTACAATGTGTGTATACAGGTGAGTGGTCTGCATGCATGTGGGTGTATCCCTGTGTGTGTGTGTACAATGTGTGTATACAGGTGAGTGGTCTCCATGCATGTGGGTGTATCCCTGTGTGTGTGTACAATGTGTGTATACAGGCGAGTGGTGTGCGCATCCCTGTGGGTGTGGGTGCGAGTGTCTGTGCAGGTGGCCTAGGGAAAAGCCACAAGAGCACTAGTGACATTAGCTGACAGCGAGTGGCACCGAAAGAACTCCTCCCCCCAGCCCCATTGCCATGCAGGGAGGGGCTGGAGTTCTGTGCCTCCCTCCCCTGGGAAATGGGCTCCCGCATCCCAGGCTGCTGTAGCTGGGGACGCTGGTTCCCGAGCGAGCCCAGCCCGGCGGGACGGCGTGGGGCTGTGCACGTTGCTAATGAGGGGCAGCCCACTGAGAGAGGTCAGTCAGACACATCTGTGCCATGCGGGGGAGGGCTCACATGGAATCACAGGCGGCAAAAGATTCCCTGCGGCCCATGGGGGGCCAACAGGCCCTGCCCCAGCTACTCCCAGCAGCCCCTGGGCACCACACCAGGGCAGAGAAATTGCAGGAGGTAAAACCCCTTTCAAATATCCCGCCATGGGGCCTTCCTGGTGTCTCCTTCTTGTCTCTCAAACAGCTGGCAACAGTCCTCCCTCTCGGGCACCCGGCTTGGCAGGGCTCACCCGGTCCGAGTGCCGTGCCCGTGTCCCTTCAGCTCAGCCGCACCCTAGAGCCGAGGAAAGCCCGGCAGGCAGCCTCAGGCCAGCAGGGGCCGGGCGACGGGCACCCCCCTGTCCTGGAGAGCTTGGGGCAGGAGCAGCTCAGGGCTCCACTTCGGAGCCAACAGCTCCGGGGGCTGCAGAGGCCAAAGCCACAAACAAGGTGAGTGCCCGCCACGCCGAGCGGCTGCCCCCTGCCCTCCTTCACCGGGCAGCTCCCTGGCCTGCAGGGGAGCCAGCGCCACACAGCGTGGGGGGGCTGGGAGGGGGGCCAGGAGGCAGCTAGGAACCGAGGGCGAGGTTGTGCTCAGCCTTAGGCATGCAATAAAGTTTTGCACTCCTGCCCCGGAGCCAGTCCCAGTCCCAGGGCTCCACGCTAGCGTCCCCTGCTTGGGCAGGGAGATCACAGCCCCGCCCTGCCCCACCGTGCCCCCTGCACACCCTGCAGCGGAGCTGATGCAGCGCTCGGCACGGGACTGCAGCATGCCGTTCCCAGCCCCTGGCTCAGTCAACAGGAGCTCCCCCCATGGCAGCACCGGCCTCTCGGCTGCCCCCAGCATGGGCCCAGCTGTGGAGCTGGCTCCAGTGCCAAGGGCTCTCTCTTTGGAGTGGTGGGTGGGGCTGGGTGTTGGGCAAACCCAGCCAGCTGAGGCCTCCGGGGAAGCTCATGCACTCGCTGGCCTGCTAACGCCCGGGCACTGCCTGCAAATCAAACAACACGAAGGCCTTGAACTGGTGCCCTGAGGTGCAAGGCTCTGCCCGCTGCCCCCCGCCCCGAGCTAATGACGCTGTGACACTTCAGCTGCGGCTCTGCCCCAAAGCGGCTGGCGGAATGACTGGGCTTTGCTGTGTCTGCTCTCGTCCCTGTGCAGGACTGGCCCAGGCTGTAGCCGGCTGCTGCCCGCCGAGGAGCATCACCGGAGTCCTCAGAAGACAGCTGTGCCCCTGGGTGTATCTCCCAAGGGAAACGCCAGCCCCCACCCTGCAGTGGTACCCACCAGAGCTCTCTGCCCTCAGCGGCGGGATGGCCGCGGGAATGGAGCTGGGTTTAACGCTGAACGGACAAGGGAAGACGTATCCCCGGGGAGAGGCCACCCCCGCCTGCCGCTGCTCTGCCTTTCAGATTGGCTGGCAGGGCTCAGTCGGCGGGCCCCACAGCGTGGCAGCTGCCAGGGGCCGAGTGTGCTGGAGCATAAGAGGACCCGGAGGGCTCTGATGCCCAGATTCCCTGCAGGCCCCCGAAGCTTCCCGGCTAACCCCCTCCCTGCGATGGGCAGGAGGCTCTCTGGCCAGACGCTCCAGGGGACCCTCCTCGGAGACCAGCTGCTCGCCCAAGCGCACGGTAAGTGGTGACTCTCGGGAGGTGCTCCCCTGTGCAGCGAGACCCCGGGAACACTGTGTCGTACGGCACACCTGGCACTGCCCAGCACAGTCTCCGAGCCCAGGGCGCTGTCGGGCCCCCGTCTGTGCCAAGAGGGATCTCTCCTGTCTCCTCTCCTTGACGGGGGGTTGTGCATTTCCAGAGTGATCCCAGCTGGTTTTACCACCTCCCTTTGCGGTGGTACCAGAGCTGCTGGAGGGCCCAGCGGAGCTCAGGGCACGGCCCCAAGGAGTTTCCAGCCTCAAGAGACGAAGGGTGGCAAGAGGAACTAAGGCACAGAAAGGGGAAGTGACTTGCCCAAGGTCACCCAGCAGGTCAGTGGCAGAGCTGGCAATAGACTCTGGGTCCCCTGAGCCCGTCCAGCCCGCTAGCCACTAGGCCATGCTGCCTTCCCTTTTCTGCTCCTTCAACCTTCCCATCCTCCCTCACTGCAGATCTCTGGAGCTCCCAGTTCTCAGGGCTATGGCCCAGCTTGGGGGGACGCTTTGTTCTGAAGGAAACCTGCAGTCACAGTGCAGAGGCCCTGAGCATCAGAGCTGGGCCCTGCCTCACGTTGGGTCCTCCCCGACACTGCCAGGTCTCTGCACTCCGTGAGCAGGCTGGCTTGGCCGAGGGCGAGTTCCAGATCTCAGGGCAAATCCCCGTGGCAGTAAAAGCATTGAGCGTCTCTGTCTCTCCAACAGCCCCAGAAGGAAGATGCGGGCAGGGCCAGCTGCACCCCCTGGCACCACGGCCTCAGCCATGAAAAGCAGGTAAATGGGGAGGGGGGGAAGAAGTGGGACAGCAAACAGGTGACCCTCCCCCCTGATGGGAGAGGGGAACAGGAGCCACTCAGTGGTTTGAGCATTGGCCTGCTAAACCCGGGGTTGTGAGTTCAATCCTTGAGGGGCCCATTTAGGGATCTGGGGCAAAAATCTGTCTGGGGCTTGGTCCTGCTTTGAGCAGGGGGTTGGCCTAGATACCTCCTGAGGTCCCTTCCAAGCCTGATAGTCTATGACTCTATTACTCAGCCCTGTGCTGGGGAGGGGGTGCAGTGGGAGGTGTCAGGAGGCTGAACTGTCTGTGGGCTGTTCCTGCTCCTATGTCCTGGGATTGCAGCTATTGCTGGATGCCAGCCCAGCTGGCACGTCCACACTCCCCTGGCTTCCCTGCCACAGCACTGTCCTGCCATTCCATGGCCCATCTCCAGGGGGTGCTGCAGAGCTCCCCTCCTCTATGGCCAGGAGTGGGCGTTTTGGGGACCAGCGACCTGCTCACTGCCACCTCCACCAGGCCAAGCCCTTCTTGCACTGAATGATCCCCTCTGTGCTGGCCTTGGCCAGCTTCCCCCCTCCATCCCCCCCATGTGGCTGGGATATGGCCTTGTTCCAAGCGCCGAGGCTGGGGGAGATGGGTGGATTCAGTCATTTTTGCCTTCCAGGAACTGTGGCCCTTTGGATGAGAAACTGAGGCCGGAGCTGCTTGTACTGGTGGGCGCTGATATGGCCACACCCTGACAGGATGTGGTCCTGGGTAATGCCCTGTGCCATCCCCATGGCCTGACTCAGCGCTGACGGAGGCCTAGGGAGCAGGAAATCATCCCTCGAGTCTGGATTTCTCATACAGAACTGACCTGACCTCATGCCTCCGCCTACCCGAGGGGTCCCCAGGGGCTTTACCCCCCCTGGCCTTTGATGCCTGCAGTGAAAGTGCCTGGGATCTCAACTGTCTCCCCAGACACCCACTGGCAGAGCGGAGCAACATCTCATCTAGAGGCTGGTACCTGTGCCAGCTGCCTGCCCTGGTGCTGCTCTGCAGGGAGCCCAAGCCCTAGTCCAGGACCGGAACCCACGACCGTTAGATTAGAGGGAAAGTGGAGGCAGTGAATGTTCGGCACCCCCCTGGCAGTGAGGGGCTCTGGGTACCACCAGGGCGGGCGGCTTGCTGGAGATTAACACACACGCACTCACTGTGTTACTCTCTGACCCCCACTGGCCAATGACAGGGGGGCAGGGAGACTACAGACAGGGCCTGGAAGTGGGGGTGGAAAGGGATGAGAAATGGGGGGCCCTAGAGGCCCCCTCGTCTCTGCTGTCCAGCCTGCAGCACACAGGGAGGCGCTGACACTGGGCCACCAGCCACAGCTCTCATCTTGTCACACACCCAAGATTTGCCAGGCCCAGAACTCGCATCCGGGACCCAGACATGACTCTCCGGGGATTGTCCCTACAGCTAAATAGCTTTGGAATAAACCATCTCTGCTGCTGTCGAGACTGGGATGTTCCCTGGGCACAAACAACCCAAGAGAGGGTGCCCTGCAAACAGCACACACGTGCACATGCACGAGAGGGTGTCACACAAGGATTCACCAAACATACCCGCTCACCAATTGAGGGTCCCCCTCCACATCATCCACCCCAGGCACCCCAGGCACAGAAGGCTCAGACCATTCCCCCCCCCCCCACGCCTGACAAAGCCCCCAAGTGGGACCCCAGGTGAAGGACACAAAAGATTCCTTTTCTGCAGGAGATGGAAAACGCGGTGGGATTTGCGCTCTGGCGTGTGCCTGGCTCCTCCGGTTCTAGCTGCATTAAATCATTGTCAGCAATAAAGGGAAACCAGGGCGGTGCCAGGCGTGTGTGTGGACGGGGGTAACATTGGGATTAAACCCAGCAGCAGCCCTGGGAACGGGGTGCACTTTAAGATGCCACCTATGGAACAGCAGAGGAGGCCACAGACAGATTCAGCGGCAGAGAGCGCCACAAACAACACACGGCCAGCAGGGGGCGCCCCCACCCATTCACAGCATTGGGCACCTCGCATCAGATGGCGCGTTCACACCCATTCTGGACGATGGGGTCCACATGCATGTTCCTCCGGTGACCACTGCACGAAGAACTCGTGGGCTTCGCCTCCCCCACACGTGCACTCGCTCACCGGCAGCAGACACCCGACAGTCACAGGAGAGGGCGCCACGCGAAGATGTTCCAAGCTAGAGAGTGTCACACGCAAAAACACACTTACACAAAACCACACCCACACACCTCACACATACATTCACCCGCAGAGCGTGCCAAATGTGTACGGTACAGTACTGCCAAGGGACGGTCACCCCCTGCGCGCGCGCACACACACACACACACAGACCAGTAGGGGCCCATGTCTCCCACAAAGGCCTTATCTAACATAAGTCCTTGCAAGGCCTTATGGACAACATGCCTCACAATGAGCAGGCCACTAGCGCCATGACTCCAATGGGACCCCTCCCGTATACGCAGTTCTGTGTATCTGGGTTTCTAGGATCAGGGATCTCAGGAGCACATACACACCCGCATGCATACAACCCCCCCCCCCTACACACACACACATGTGCAAACACACACCCGTGCAGACACCCGTGCAAATCCACACGTGCACACGCACGCATGTACATGCAGAGACACACATACGCCGACAGAAACGCACGCCTGCACCCCCCCCATCCCTGCCCCCCACGCCTGCACACACCCCCCGGCCCCCACGCCTGCACCCCCCACGCACAAGCGACTGCGCTGCGGTTCAGCGAGGGGCACCCCGGGGGGTCACCCCGGCCCCTTGGCAGAGCTGTGGCCCGGGCAGCCAGCCCTGTAGATGGTGCTGCTCGCCGCACCGGGCCGGGCCGGTCCCTCCCTCCCGGGCGGAGGAAGCAGGAAGAGCCGGAGCCGGGGGCGCGGTCTAGGGGCTCTCCCCGGCCATGGTGAACCTGGGGCTGTCCCGGGTGGACGACACCGTGGCTGCGAAACACCCGGTCGGTGGCAGGGCCTGAGCCGGGCCGCGCTGGGCAGCGGGGCGGGCTCGGGTGGGGCCCGGCGGGGCAGGGGCAGGGTCCGGGGCAGGGCGCACGGTCCCCGCTCGCTGCTCAGCCGCCGCCCAGCGCCCGGGCTGCCCCGGCGGAGGGGGCTCGCGGGAGCCCCGCCGTGGAGAGCGGGGAGCAGAGCGGGGCTGTGCGCCGCCCCCAGCCCGGGCCAGGCCCTTCCCTGCCAGCAGCCCCGGGCTCGAGCGGGCCCTTCCCAGAGCCCGGGGCCAGGGAGAAGCGGGGCAGGGGGGAGCTGGCATTGCCCTGGCACCGCCGGCCGCAGGTGTCCTGCGTTCATAGCGGGGCGGGGGCAGGGTTTGCCCCTGGCGGGCACTGGGGGACGGGAAGCGGCTGGGGCGCCGGGGTCCCCGAGCCGCCGGCTGGCGGGTGCTGCAGGGGGTGATGCGCGTCGGGACAGGTGAGCTCCCCGGGCAGCTGGCAGGAGGGGAAGTCAGGTGCGGGGGCCGCTCAGCGAGAGGGACCTGGGCGTCGCCGTGGGCGGATCAGTGGGGGACCCAAGGAGAAGCAGGTTCCGGGCGGACACTCGAGACCAGGGTTTCCTCGTTTGTGGTTTTCACACCGTCTCGTCTGCTGCCCCCAACTCCCTTTCCAGGGGCTGCAGGAATACGTCGTGTGCCAGTCCCGCGCGTTCATGAAGGGCATCGGGACCTTTATCACAGGTAGGTGCAACAGGCAGCCCTCCTGCTCCTCAGCGGGCAGACCCCGCCGGGGCCACTGGGCGTCACAGGGTCTGGGGGGGAGAGGCCAGGTTTAGGGCACTAACAGCCTCCCCACCCCCAGCTCCTTGGCTCTGCCCATTTGCACCCCCCCCCCCCGCCCCGGCTGGCTTATCCAGCTCCCAGCAATGGACTGGCCGGAGCACTGGGGGCTGAGCCAAAGCTCTGGGCATCTTCCTCTCTCTGAAGGGCTGCCCCTCCCCGCCCCCGACTCTGCAGTGTTTTGCTGGGTTTAGCTGGAGCTGCAAGAGGGACCAGTTCAAAGCCCAGATGCTCAGTGTGACCGTGCACGACTCGTCCCAGGGGCTGAGCCTGCAGGTGTCACACTTCATGCCATGCTGTCCTTCGAGCTATGGGCCACACTGGTTGGGGCTGTTGGTACCTCCTCCCCCAGTGCCCCAGCCTGGCATTACGGGCTGCCGTCTTTTGGAGGAGAAATCAAAGCAAGGTCTCATCCATCTGTAACGATCTCCTGTCCCGTGGGACTTTTGCAGGAGTCAGGGAATTAACCTGGCCACTTTCAGCTGGGTTATTGCATCCTGCCCCCCTGAATTTTCCTGCAGCTGCAGTTGGCTCTAGTATTCGCAAGAGTGTTGTACTAGCAGGAGTGTTGGAAGCAAGACACAAGAAGTAATTCTTCCACTCTACTCCGCACTGATTAGGCCGCAGCTGGAGTTTTGTGTCCGGTTCTGGGCGCCACCTGTCAGGAAGGATGTGGACAAATTGGAGAAAGTCCAGAGAAGAGCAACAAAAATGATTAAAGGTCTAAAAAACATGACCTGTGAGGGAAGATTGAAAAAATTGGGTTTGTTTAGTCTGGCAAAGAGAAGGCTGAGAGGGGACATGATAACAGTTTACAAGTACATAAAAGGCTGTTACAAGGAGGAGGGAGAAAAATTGTTCTTCTTAACCTGTGAGGCCAGGACAAGAAGCAATGGGCTTAAGTATTGCAGCAAGGGCGGTTTAGGTTAGACATTAAGGAAAACTTCCTGACTGTCAGGGTGGTTAAGCACTGGAACAAATTGCCCAGGGAGGTTGTGGAATCTCCGACATTGGAGATTTTTAGGAGCAGTTAGACAAACACCTGTCAGGGATGGTCTAGATCAGGGGTTCTCAACCTTTTTCTTTCTGAGGCCCCCCCAACATGCTATAAAAACTCCATGGCCCGTCTGTGCCAGAACAGCTCCGTTTCTGCATATCCAGTAGATGAAAAGCCAGGGCTGGCATTACGGGGTAGCCAGCAGGGCAATTGCCTGGGGCCCCACGCCATGGGGGCCCCCGCAAAGCTACGTTGCTCAGGCTTCAGCTTCAGCCCCGGGCCCCAGTGAGTCTAACGCTGGCCTTGCTCTCTGGCTTATTTTGGTGGCCTCCCTGAAATCTGCTCGCGGCCCCCCAGTGCGCCCCGGACCCCTGGTTGAGAACCACTGGTGTAGATAATACTTAGTCCTGCCATGAGTGCAGGGGACTGGACTAGATGACCTCTCGAGATCCCTTCCAGTCCTATGATTCTCCACTTCCTGTCCTAAATTGTTCCCCTGGAGGGCTGCATTCAGTGTTGGCTGAAGGGATCCCTGTATTGTAAAGTCAGCAATGCTTGTTCTGGGCTTTGGGCTCTCTGGATGGAAGAGGCACCTTCCAAACCCAGAGGGGAGGGGCGTGGAAGCTGCAACAGAGAGGTCAGCTGCAGGCACTGCATCCGCACTCACGTGGGTCTCGCTTTACCAGGCATCGGCGCAGCTTTCGTTCTTCAGAAGCTGATAAACAAGAAGCTGCCCTACCCCCTGCAGTGGAACGTGCTGCTGTCTGTAGGTCAGTACTCAATGCCGCTGGGCCTCTCAGTCAGCCCCCGTCCCCCAGAGGTTCCATCGACGGGGCAGGCGTGCAGCATGTGCCCTGCATGGTTACACTCGTAGCAGTCCAGGGTCCTGGGGTTTGCCTGTAGTTCATGAGAGCCGGGAACAGGACTCACAGCTCTGTCTTACCAGAGGAGGACCCTCCCTCACTCCCACCTGTCTATTTCTCTGTGATTTATTGAAACCCCTGCTTCCCTTTAATGTGCTCAGACTGGCTCAGGCCACCTGCACTCACCCCCCACCAGTGAGTGTGTTTGTAGTGACACCCGTGGATTTCCGGGGGCTCGCTCCTGATTCACGCGGGTGAAAGTGAGATCAGAATCCGAGTGACGAGCAAAAGGCAGCTCAGAAACTGCCAGCCCGTTTCATGCAGCCCCAGCTGTTCTTTACAGAGAGCAGGACCCCACCTGCTGGGACACCTTTGCTTCCAGTGGGACTTGGAAACACCCCTGCCTGTTGGTGCTTTTAGTTGCAGGTTCAGCCGCCAGCTACGCAGTGACCAGGGTAGAGACCCAGAAGTGTTCCAACCTCTGGATCTACCTGGAGACAGGACAGTCCCCGCAGGGCGTAGCCAAAGGTGAGAGGCATTCACTGCCCAGGCAGCAGTACTGTACCTGGGGCTCCGGGTGGCTGGTTTCACTTGGGCTGCATCTGCATCTGCATTTCTGAAGGGTCCTGCCTTGGCTCCAGTAGTGTCCTGCGCTTTGTCATTTAACCAGTCTGAGGTGGCAAAAATCGCTATGCAAATCCCACACCCCTACGAAGCCAGGCTGGAATTCCAGGCCTTCTGCTCTTGTGCTCAGGAGAATCCTGTTAATTCCTAGTGCCTCTCCTGAAGTTCCACAGGAGCTGTGCAAAGGATGGGATGGAACGAGCTGAGAACCCCACTACATTAGTGTCCTGGGGTCATGCTGGTCTCTGATCACCTTGTAAGGTGGTACTATGACAGCAGGGAGCACAAGGAAACACACCCAAAAGCAGGTGAGTGTGGGTGTGTCTCGGCTTGGGAGTCTCACTGAGTTACACCACGTAGGGGGGTAGGGGGTGTTTTTATGAGTGTTCCTGGCCGGTCTGAGTTCTAAATAGTTTTCTCTCATCTGTTGTAGAGACTCTCCACAGTCCAGATCCCACAGAGAATGCAGAAACGAGGGTGAGAAGAAACAAATATGGAGACGACATGGAATAGCTGGGGGAGCCTGGAGCTCCGTCCTGACTCCTTTACCACATGTACCGCGTGTGACCGGGGCTAGAGCCGCATTGCGGTGCCTGGGGAGTGAGGACCGTCCTCTCCACTGCCCGTTCATGAGGCTTGGGGAAGTGCAGGGAAGGATTTAGGGTGGGGTGGAGGTGGGGTGTGCAGAGCCCCCAGACAGACTTTGTGTGAGCAGCAAAGGTTGGAAAAGTAATAAAAATATATAGCCAACAATGGACCTTTTGGACAAAGTGAAGTTTAGGGGTGGTCGGGGTCTCTTACAGAGAAGGGGGGCAGAATGTGAAATCATTGTGGGGGCTGCTGTAGGACAAAGGCTGATGTAAATGCCCAGGGAGGGGGGTATCCCCCAGAGTGGGCTGGAGGATCCCAGTCACGCTGCTGGGCCCGTCCCTGCCCTCAGTGTCACATGGAACGTCCAGTAGCATCAATAGCCCGTACGCTCGCTCGCTCGCTGAGAGAAAGGACACCCCCATCTTGACTGCTGCACTAGCGGGAGTTCTGTGTTGGGGCCATCTGACCCCCGCCCTGAGCCCTGCCTCGCTGTGACACAGAAACTACGTTAGGAGAACATTCAGGTTGCAAAGTCAAGTGCTCGGAAGTTCGGAAAAGCCCGAACGAAGGTTGTCTGTGTAAATGAATGAATAATTCCATCTTCAGAGCAGGGTCTGAGTAGCGTGCAGGGAATAGCCTAGGGCCACTGGACAACGAGGAGAACGCCGGCTGTGCGTGAAGTGAGCAGGGGTCCTGCGGAAAACGTAGCAGGAGAGCAGGTAATTAAAGACTGTATCCTAACGCCTGTGCTCGGGGGTGGGGGAATTAGGGTTGAACAGGCAACTGTAATTCTGTCCTGTCCTCACTTGGGTGTGTTCTGCAACCTTAGTAACGTTCTGTAACTCCTGGCCTCTGTTCTTGTGTCCTAGCCAGTGTTCTCATTATCCCGGGCTCTGTGTTACTTCCCCAGGTGTAAAAGGAAGCTAACGCTTCCCTCCCCCACAGAGGTGTTGGAAAGTGAAATTAATCACTCCGTGTGAAGAGCTAGGGGGAGAGCAGCATAGACAGCCCTGAGGAAATTAACCATCCTGCGTACAGTGCAGGGTTTGACTGGCGTGCAGTAAATAACGCATGGGGCTGCACAGTGACCACTGAGGATAAACAGCAGTACTGACTAGCAACCCATTCAGCCAGCGCCGCCTGTCCTGGGCCCTGAATGAGGCACGGCCCCGTGGAACACAGACTAGGGCAGTGGTCCCCAACCTTTTTTGTCTGGCGGGTGCCAGACGATGAGCCACGGAGGACTGTGGTGGCAGACGAGCGTCCGCCGACAAGCAGCAACATCAATAGGCATCGCCGCTGAAATGCCACCAACAAGTAGCGTCATCCAGAGGCGTTGCTGCTGAAATACTGCCGCAAATCGGCATTTTGGCGGCAGCGTCTCTGGATGATGCCGCTTGTCGGCAGCATTTCGGTGGATGCTCGTCCACTGGCCAGTACGCAGGCGCACTTAGACGCCCTAGCAGGCGCCATGGCGCCCGTGGGCACCTCGTTGGGGACCCCTGGAGTAGATGATCAGTTGATTAACGCATAGGGCCGAAGGGCTAAAGAAAAGCTCCACCGGCACCCTTGGTACAGCAGTACTTGACTTCGTAACAAATATTTCACTGACTGGTTTGGCCTGTAAGTATCAGCATTCAGCCTGAAGACCACAACCAGGTTGGCCCCGTCATGTGAGGCCCTGTATTCCAGTGACTTGAGCTCCTTCCTTTGGATTCACAGCCTGTTAATTTCACCCCCTTTAGCATCCTGATGAGTGCTTGGTTCCTGCTTTGTAACAACCTCTCTGGAGCTCACACAGACCCTTTGCCCCCGTGTTCCTGGCTCCCCCTGGAAGAGGCCTCCAGCAGTTTCCCTCGAAGGACTGGGGAGAGATGTAGGGCTCACGATTCCTCCCCCACTGGGCATGGTCATAGTTTCCCCAATTCACGGCAGCCAGGCTGTATCTGTGACTGCCCCGCCAGGCCTTCCCACTGCATTTTGTGCCCGCTATTTTTCACAAGGCTGCTTTCACCTCCTCTGCGCTCCCTGGTGCCATACTCACTGCTGTGCCAATGCCTCCTGCTCCAGCCAGGCTCTGCCCTCCTCCTACAGCCTCTGTTGATCACCTCTTTTACTCCCCTGATCAGCAACACTCCAGCCCTAAGGTATAGTGCACCTCCGTGGCAGGCCTCCTGGGTTCTGGTCCCAGCCCTGCCACTAATGCATCTCATGAGCTGGGAGAAATCACTCACCCTGTCTGGGCCCTACTTTGTAACCCACTAGAGAGAAAAGACAGTGCACTGCTGAATCACTCCAAATTGATTTTGTTGATGCAAATGAGAGTCAAATATCGTCTCCCCTTTCCAAACCTCTGGAGACTAAAGTCTTGTGTGCCCCAGGAGGAGAGGACCGAGGCCCCTGCAACAGCAGGAAACTGATTCAGGTGATTATGCCCCCAGATTCCTTGCTCCACACTGCAGAGGAAGGCAAAACACTACCCAGGTTCCTGCCAGTCTGATCTGGTGGAAAATTCCTTCCCGACCCCAAATCTGGCTTTTAGCGTGACCCTGCGCATGCGAGCAAGAAGCAGCCAGCCAAGTAGAGGAGTCACTGTACTACCGCAGAGGAGTGATGCTTCAGAGGAAGGTGGAAAATCCCCAGCATGCATTTCACCCACTCTGCATGGGGAGCGGTGGGGGAGAAATTCCTTCCTGAGCCCTGAAGGCGGCTGGTTGAAGCCCTGAAGCATGAGATTGGGTTATAGTCATTGTCTTAATGCCGAGCTGCAAGTGTTCCGAGCATGGCGAGGACAAGGCAGAGTTTCCATGGCCTAGAAGGGAGGGTCCCATGCCCAAGTCCCACTCTGCCAGCTGGGCAGCCGCTTAGCTCTTCACAACCTCCCCTCTGGAGCTGCAAAGCCCTTTGTACTCCCATGGCAAGGGCGTCAGCCACCTCCATCCATCTGCCCACTCTGTACCCCCCTGGCTCAGAGCTCCTTTCCCTGGCCCCTGCGCACGTCTGCCGTGGGCTCTCCAGGCGTTTGGTACCTTTGTGATGGCTCATCTGTAACCCATGAAGACAATTTGCCCCCATCCTCTTAACTAACAGTTAAGTACTTATCTGCCCCTCGTTGGCTCAGTGGCGCTTTCCAGAAGGAAGCGGGTCTCTTGACAACTTTCTGGTTGAAGGCGGCCCGGGTTTTTAATCAAATCAAACCAGACACACAACATGACATTTCCATCTTGTTTTAATAAAGGTTTCATGAGCAGAAGAGAAGCGAACGGATGGAGTCAGTAAGGGGCAAGTAATCACCCCATATTGGCTACTATGGGTCAGGGAGAAGCCTCCCAAGCTCCACTTCTTTTTGCACAGCCAACCCCGCTGTGTGGGTTAGTGCCGCAGAAGGGGGCCGTCTACAAAGGAGGAGTAAAGGCACCCACAGTGTCACCCCCTCCTTTGTAAAAGTAATGTACAGGAGTGAGCTGGACCAAATCTAAAACCCACCAAGGAACACAGCCAGACTGGCTGAAGAGCAGAGTCAAAGCTGGCCCTGTTTGTTAGGGGACAGTCATTGGCAGGACTCGCCTTCTCAGCTGGCCAGAGCCCGAGGAAAATGAAGTTTATTTAAAAAACACCCACTGTCCATAAAAACAGGGTGTCCCTAGCAGGTATCCCATCGGGGCTGAACTGCATATTGGAAAAATCCACCCTGGGGTTTCAAGTAAAGAACTCTCTTGTCCTGAAGCCACGCCCAGAGCAACGGATGTCCAGTTGTCAAATCACAAGAGAGCTGCCTCGGTTTGTCTCACTGGATTGCTGAAAGATGACAGCTAAAGAGCTCACATTGGACAGCGCCATCTCCTCACTGGAAATGGGGCTGCGCCGGGGTGAGCCACAGAAGGAATCAAAATCAGCCAGTGACAGAAAAGGTTTGAGGCAGAAAACTTGTTTCAAGAGTTGGCTGTAAAGTTGATTGAACTGGCCCTGTGCTGCCCAGCAGAATAAAGCTATTTGAGAGCAAGCACCCAGCTTTAGAGCAATCAAAGCCTAAATGCATCCTGGGATGCGGTTACAAAAAAGTGATGACTTCTTAGGCAAAAGATACAGGAGCAGAAAGTGAATTTTTTTAAAACAACAAGGTGTCATTGTTTTAATCTGTGTGTAAACTAAAGCAGCAGAGGAACTCGCAGGAATCCTGGCATTGGGCTGCAGTTTATATCATTTTTTGTTACATCTATTAGGGAATATTGGGAGAAACTTGAAATAACATGAAACTGTTTCACACAGAGAGTGAGGTTCAGTCCATGGTATGAGCATTCAATAGTCATGGATTTAGGGAGGAGATGATTAGCTCTGGGCTATAAGTAGCTGGGAAGGCCATTTTCATTTAAATTGATTTTTTGTAACTAAGTGTCTAAACTTCCAAACAGTAATCACAGAATTATTGCTGGGTGTGCTCAGTTTTGATTGGAATATATCTTTCATTGTTGCTTAAATTGACTGGCATGTAACTGGACTGGCAAACTATAGCATCCCTACCATCTTAGTACCGAAATCACCTGCTTAGTGAACAGACTGAGGATAGACATTTATTAGTGGGATTACAGTTTGTGATAAATTCACCACTGTGTGATTATATTTAGTATAAGCTCTTACTCTGCAGTGAGCTGATCTTTCCACCCTGATAAATTTCAAGACTGTGACATTCTCTTCACATTTTCAAATATTGACCTGGATTTTATCAGCAGCAATTTCCTATTTTCTCTTCCAATTCTATTATATACACATTTCCAAAGAAGACCCAGCTCTGTGCTTTGGCAGAGCTGCACAATATCCTGAGAACCCCTGACAGAGGTGACCCTGTCAGCTGAGCTCCCCAAAGGCATAAATATCGCCTAGGCTGCCTGTTGTCCTTACCAGGAGTGCAGTCACACCCAGTCACAGCAGCGCTGCTGCAAGCTCGCAGCTTTGCCTCAGGAAACGTTTGGAAGAGCTCAGTGTTATCCAGTCTCCACCACCCTACAGGTGTCTCAGGGTAGCTGCCCTTTAACAAAGTTTATTTGCCTTTTCATCTAAAATCCTCCCCTGGGTTTACATTGTTACATTGTTTTGTGAGCATTAAAACACACAAATCCCTATTTGATCTTATCTGGAATTAAAGACAGACCCTCCCTGTCCCCAGGCTGATTAGGCTGGGGGTGGAAGGTTTGGGTCTCACCATGCCCTGGCTTGGTGTGTCTTAGCTGGCAGCTCAGAGAAGGTCTCAGGTCTCAGTGCTGTGCGAGGGAGCCCTGAGAATTTTCTCCATCACGCCAGGGGGCTGGTTTATGATGCTCCCTAAGGTACTCAGGGCACCCCCTGTTGAATTACACACCTACTCAGGCTCCACCCCCACCCTTAGTCTTAAAACCTCCCCCTTGGCAGGAAGGATTGGCTAGGAGCAGCGCCAATTGTAAACAAACAAAAGAGGCAAGGCAGAGTTGTGGTGCTAAGAGTGGAAGCCACCCGGATTGCCAGAGCCTGGCGCGGGCAGCACTGCTCCGCAGAGATGGAGGGGCTTCCCGGGCCCTGGGAGAGACACAAATACCACGGAGATCAATGGCCAAACTCCCAGAGACTTCCTGGGGGCTGTGATTTGGCCCTTGCTCAGGGAAGATAGTGCAGGTCCCTGGATAATACCCAGGACCCCAAGTCACAAAATCCCTGGAAGGGACAGGACAGGGCTCCAGGCAGGGGGGCTAGAGGGAAGAGCCTTCCACAGACGCTTAGGTAAGTAACCCTCTCCACCCCGAACCCCACCCCTTGGATGTGAGTATAAAAACCTCCCTTCCTTTGCACAGAGCCAGTCGCCTGCTGGCTGCTGCTGGCCGTTTACTATGTGTCTGGTCTCCCTCTGGCAGCAGGCAAAGGAGAACACCCCAGATCTGGCTGTCCAGGCTCTGCTGCTGCTCCAGGATGCACCAAAGGGGATGCACTAGGAAACCATTTACATTTGCTCCTCATGCAGCTCCCTGGGTGTCAGTTCTCCTCTTCTGTCCACTTCTCCGGCTTCCAATCAGGGAGGAAAGAAAGGCAACAGGACTGGTTTCCCTCAGGGCTACAAACAGGCAGGGGGAGGGACAGGGCCTCCAGGAAACGCTCACATCTGAAGTATGTAGGATGCTGGGCCACCTGCCAGGATCAGTAGAGCTCACGTCAGCTCCAGGGAGCCATGTCTCTCCCGCCCCCGTCCTACATGGTGCGGTGCTGCTTGCCGGACCGGAGCAGGCAGAACGCTGTCCCCAGTGCCATCAGGATTACAGCCACGAAGAGAAGGATGAGGACGACCCAGGAGCTGTAGTTTGCGCCCTTTCGAAAGCCCACTTCGTCAGCCGGGATCATGTTGGTGAGGTTCAGCATGTAGCCCAGGGCCCAGCCGATGGAAGTGTCCCCAGCCTGTGAAAACAGCAAGACAAAGCCGCTCAGAGCCTTGCTAGTAACGATGCCTCATGAGGGTACGTCTATACTGCAGTCAGACACCTGCGGTGGGCCCCTGCCCGCTGCCTTGGGCTAAGGGGCTCGGGCTAAGGGGTTGTTTCATTGCGCTGTAGACGTTCCGGCCTGAGCTCTGAGACTTTCCCACCTCGCTCCAGCCTGAGCCCAAACATCTACACTGCAGTTAGCTTCTTAGCCAGGGACCTGTGAGCCAGCTGACACAGGCCAGCCGCAGGTGTCTAACTGCAGTGTGGACGTACCCTCAGAGGCTAGGAGTAGTAGCTGCAGCGGCAAAGGGAATCACCTATTACCCTGCCTGTTTCCCCTGCTGCTACTGTGACCCTCTCTTGGTCTCTCTCATCATCATCAATTCTTAGCCTTGCTCATCCTGAGATCTCAAAAGGCTTCACAACGGTGGGCAAAGACCAGCTGTGTGGTCAAGGTGGGGCAACGGGAGGCCCAGAGGAGCTGTGACTCTCAGCAAGCCAGTGAGGTGAATAGAACCCAGGCGCCCCCGTCCTTTGCTCCGTTCCCAGGACCCTGCTACCTTTAGACAACAGAACTAAGCAGTTCTGGAGACCAGTGCACAGACCTGGTTTGGCTACTGCCATTCTGGCAATGCCTGAGGAGTAATGGGCGTGCATGGGACAGAGCTGCTGGTGCTGCTCCTGGACGGAGCGCCTGCTTGTGCCCTGGTCCCCATGCAGTGCTGCCTGTTTTCTTTGCCCCTGCATTCTGTTTACAGAGGAACTGGGCTCAGCGGGCCAGATCCTGATCTTTTTTACACCAGCATAAATCCATTGCAACTCCATTGATCTCAGTAGAGCCACTCCTGATTTACACCAGAGTAACTCGTTTGAATATTTGCTACTACCACCAAGATCTGCACCTGCGGTGGCTCCACCCGGGCCCGCGCCCTAGGCTTCAAGGCGCACCGCAGCGGCCCTCCTACTCGTCGCAGAATCTGGGCCGAGTTCACATCCTCCATAGTCAGGAGTTATTTTCTCCCTAGGAAAAGGCTGCGTGAAGTTCAGCACAACGTGGCCTGTTCCCCCCAAGGCTAAGGAGATGTTTAAGAACGTACGAACGGCCACACTGGATCAGACCATGGTCCATCTAGCCCAGTGTCCTATCTCCAACTGTGGCCAGTCACCGAGCTTCAGGGGGAGTGCACAGACAGAGCAATTCTGGAGAGATCCACCCCTGTCACCTAGCCTCAGCTTTTGGCAGTCAGAGGTTAGGGTCACCCTAACCATGGGGCTAGATCCCTGACCAACTTGGCTAATAGCCATTGATGGACCTATCATCCATGAACTTATCTAGTTCTTTTAGGGAACCCAGTTATAATTTTGGCCATCACAACATCCCCTGGCAGTGAGTTCCACAGGCTAACTGTGTGTTGTGTGATAAAGTCCTTCCTCCTGTTTGTATTAAACCAGCTGCCTATTAATTTCATCTGTTTTTTGTATTGTGGGGAAAAGGTAAATAACACTTCTCTATTCATTTTCTCCTCATCATTCGCGATTTTCAAGACCTCTATCATATCCCGCCTTACTCATCTCTTTTCCAAAATGAACAGCCCTAATCCTTTTAATCTCTCCTCAGACGGAAGCTGTTCCATACCCCCGATTATCTTTGTTGCCCTTCTCTGAACCTTTTCCAATTCCACTATGTCCTTTCTGAGATGGGGCGACCAGAACGGCACACAGTATTCAAGATGTGGGTGTACCATGGATTCAGAAGGTGGCATTGTGATATTTACTGTCTTATTTTCTATCACTTTCCTAACAATCCTGAACATTCCATCAGCCTTTTCGCTGCTGCGCACTGAACGGAAGTTTTCTGAGAACCATCCACAATGTCCCATTGGCCATTTCTCCTCCTCTGAGACATCTTCTCCAGCTCACAGAAGTAACACCCATTTCAACCAAAAGCAACTGTCGACCTGGGCACCCGTCAAGATCCCTGTCCCTGCAAAAAGCCTTTACTCAAGCTCATTTCCTGCAGGGATCCTGGCAAAACCCATCAGACTAGGGCTTCCCCCGTTCCTATGTTGGCAAACAATGAGAGACACGGACAGATGCTGCATGGCAGAGCCCGGCTAATGCGAGGATCCCATCTGGGCTGGATACCAACCTTTTTCTGGAAGGCGATGTTGGGGAAAGAGCTCTCATCGAAGCGGTAGCCCTTGGTGATCACCAAATAAACAAAGTTGGCAACCGCACAGTAATCCTGCAACCACTTCTTCTGGTCTGGAGCTTTTGGCAGCAGCTGGGCACCATGGGCAGGAAAGAAAGGGGGGACAGAAAGAAAAGAGAGGAGTTCTCCATGCTCTGGCCCATCAGAATCCGGTTACAGACCCTTCTCAGGGAGGGGAATCTGCGATGGGGAGGCTCAGGGAAGCTGCAATTACACCCTTCTCCCACCTGGGGCTTCTGTGGCATAAAGGGCAGCGGGCTCATGGGCAGGAGCAGACAGCCGCGGAGAGGGAGGGGGCAACGGCTGCTCTCCTCATAGCACCCTGCCCACGGGGTCAGGTGAGGAGGCACAGGATATGGGGGGGGGCGCGGACAGAGCAGGGCACACAGGGGTGCTGGGGGGGGGTCACACAGATGGTTCAGAAGGGCTAGTCGGGGGGACAGACTGGGGCCGGGGTGACAACACTGAGCCGGGGCTGAGTGGGAGTGGGGGTGCAGGGTCACATGGGGACCAGGGGTGCCAAGTGTCTAATCACACAAACCCAAACACCATTGCCTCACCCCCTGCCCTGCCCCTTTACCATGGCCATGCCCCTGCCCTGCCCCTTCTCTGAGGCCCCAGCCCCCATCCCTCCCTCCCTCTCACTCGCTCTCCCCCACCCTCACTCGCTTTCACTGGGGTTGGAGTGCGGGAGGGAGTGCCGGCTCGGCTTGGGGTGTGGGGCCGAGGGGTTCGGAGTGTGGGAGGGGGCTCCGGGATGAGCCTGGGGGAAGGGGTTGGGGTGAAGGAGGGGGGGTGGGCTCTGGGAGAGATTTTGGCTGTGGAGTACGGGCTCTGAGCTGGGGCAGGGCGTTGGGGTGTGGGAGGGGGGGTGCGCTCTGGGAGCGAGTTTGGGTGCGGGCTCTGGGCTGGGGCAAGGGGTTGTGGTGAGGGGGTTGGCACTTACCTTGGGCAGCTCCCGAAAGCGACTGGCACATCCTTCTAGCAGCAGCTACTAGGCAGCGGGGCAGGGGTCTTTGTGCACTGCCCTAGCCCACAGGCACCGCCCCTGCAGCTCCCATTTGGTACAGTTCCCTGGCCAATGGGAGCTGTGCAGTCGGCGCTCGAGGGAGCCTGCCATAACCCTGCTGCACTGCTGGATCTAAAATCTCCCAGTTTGGTGTCAGTAGCCTCCGGGAGATAGGGCCTGATTCCAGGAGACTCCTGGCGAAACTGGGAGGGTTGGCAACCCTATTGGGGCCAGGCAGATGGGAGGAATGGGGGTGGCTGAGTGTGGGTGCAGGGTCACATGGGGGGTGGGGGTGCATGGCCACATAGGGATGGGAGGAGTGGAGAGGTCTGAGTCGGGGTGAAAGGACACATGGGCTCCTCCCCCATCTGACTTTGGGCTGCCAGGTGAGGAGGAGGCGCCGAGCCGGCCTGGCCACGGTGCGGCAGGGGGAGGAGGCGGAGCAACGCAGTCTGGACCGGCTGCCTCTCTGCTCAGCCACCAGCCAGCTGCCCGCATCCACCCATGCCAGTGTGGTGCTGCTGCTGCTCCCTGGCCCACCACTTCAGGTGAACCTCAACAGGCAGGGGATGGAGCTGGCCACGGGTGACCCAGTCTGTGGGGCACGGCGGCTGCCTGCCCCTGTGAGGGAACCGCACATTGAGCTATGGTGCTGGAGGACATAGAGGCCAGTGGGGATCGGGCTGGGGACGGGGGTGGTGGGGGGGGAAGGGGATGGAACGGACTTGCCCCCCAGAGGTTCAAGTCAAGACTAGGGACGTCTGAGATCTGTCCTGTATTTTCGAAACACAATGTTGGCAGCCCTACTGCAATACCAAGGGATGGGAGACATCCCAGCCCAGTCCTGGCACCCTGAGTCTTGGAACTTGTGGGATCTAACAGGATCCACAGCCCATGCTATTTTGGCTGCAGGCTTACATGGCACGGAAATCCAGGCTGGCCTCCTAGATCGTCTGACAGCCATTAGACTAGCCCTCTGCTGCCAGGGCACTCACCTCGGTCCAGGTGGCACTGCAGATGGCTTCGGCAGCAGTGTTAAGGTCGTCTGGCGAGGCCACGCGTCTCTTCATCACTGTCTGGATAAAATCCACCGTGTAGAAAAAGGCAGAGAAGGCCTGATGACGGGGAGAGAGGAGGTGAGACAGCAGCAGCTCATAGCACAGCCCTCAATTTCCCTGCTAGGACACACAGGCAGGGCTTGTTGATTCAATGTGGGAGCAGAGTTTGGGGTATATTCATCTCCCCCACCAGGGGGCAGCACTCTTGCTGCTAACCATTGCTCTGAGCATCCCAAGGCCCCATTCCCATTCTAGCAATCTCCTTGCATCTACAGCCTAATTGTGCAGCTGCAGGATAGAAGGGGCTCCCATAGAATTCACTAGGAGACTTGGGCTCCAGGGCTCTGGGCTGCCCATGCACAATCGCTGGAGCCGGCACTAGAAGTCAGAGGCTGCCGGCTGCCCACTAGACCTGGAACCTCGGGACACTTACAATGAAGTTTCCTGAAAGGCCGGGCTGGAAAACCCCATCAAAGGAGCAGTTGGTGAAGCTGCAGCTGGTGAAGCTGAAGAGACTTTCCACATGCGAGCGGCACTGGGCGGTGTCCCCGGATCCGCTCATGTCGATGGTACGTTGAGGATCGTAGCTGTCAGGCTTCTCAGCTGCCGTGCAGGGAGAGTCGTAGACGTCTTGGAGTTTGAAGTTCCTTTGGTAGCCTTTGGGCCAGCAGGGGTTGGACATGTTTGTTTTGTAGCCGTCAGCCTGTTGGGCGAGGAAAAGGCACCACACAAGCCTGTCTTTGTCTGCAGCTACCACAGCCATGAGGTGGTCTAGAGCCAGGCAGTGCAGTATAGCGGGTGGAGTGAAGGACTGGCATTCAGAAACACCGCCCCCCAGTTCTGCCCCGACCCACTGTGCATCACTGTGAGCCGATCATGTCCCTGCTGTGTGCCTCAGTTTCCCCATCTGTAAAACAAGGGGATTCCCCCTCACAGGGGCTGCCAGGTTTCAGCAGCGACGGTGCTCTGACAAGATAGTGTCCAACGCTACGTGTCCACTGCTGTCTCTCTAGGGAGGGAGGTGGCAGCTCAACCCAGGAAGATGAGTAACTCCTAACTGGCACAGCCTGTGCTGGCAACAGAGAGCTGCGGGAAGGAGACCTGCCTTTCCTGAGGGGTCAGTTCAAAAGCACCAAAGGAGTTTAACAAACGTGCGTGATGTGCAGCGTGTGCCAGGCTCTGCAGCAGCACCCATTGCATGGGGGAGGCTGCAGAGCATGTTTGAAATTCCCAGACTTTTGAAGCCCCCAGGTTCAAACCTCGTGAAGGGAGCTCAGCCTCCATCCTCAGGAGGGCGAAAACAGAGCCGCGGGCATTTCCCAGCACTCGGGGAGGTGGAGCTCCTACGGCGATGGGAAAAGCCCTTCTGGTCGCTGTCGTGTGTGTCTGCACTAGGGCGCCCGAGCTATGCTGCTGCCGCGCCCACAGGGTGCACCCAGCTGAGCCCTCCCTGCTCCGTTGGGCACTCCGGACCCCTTAGCATGGGTTGTAACAGGCTGGGCTCCCACCGGTGCCCCTGGCTCCCCGCTAACGAGCTGCCGTTCACTACAGCCGCTCCAGCTTGGGAGCACGGGGGGATCAGGAGGGAGAGGAGCAGAATGTTCTAGAGGGGGGCAAGGCCCCTCCCTGCTCTTTCCAAAGCCCCCGCTGAGCTGAACCTGGAGCCCTGCGTGTAGCAGCCTGGCTGGGAACGTGGTGCAGGGGGCTGGTGCTTGAGGAGGGAGGTGGGATGAATGCTGGGAGCTCGCCCTGCAGGCCATCGAGGAGCGCCTGCTGGGGCAGAGCCAGGCCTCCGTACCTTCATGACCTTGGAGAGCATCCTGCTGAGGATCTGGTCCCTGCCGTAGCACAGGAAGCTGTGGGTGTACACCGTGTACGTCTGCCCATAGAGCCGCAGCGTCATCCCGTTCTGGGGGTCCTCAATCGGCTCCTGGGTTTCAAAGGTGATCTGGGTCGAGGCTCCACCCAAATCCATGGCCCCCAATGTGGGTTTCTTTGGCCGGAACCACTGCCCGATCCAGCCGTACTGTGGGGAGGGGAACAGAAGCAAAGTCACAGAGATAGTTAATTGCGAGACACCCCCAGCCGTGGCTCAGAATGTGCAGAACGCCCGTCCCCTCTTGGCTGCCTTCAGAACAACATGCCGGGGCTAGAGTAGCACAACGATCCATGCAGGGCCCGATCCTGCGCCCGCGGGCAGCCCTCCTGCCCGTGCTTCCAGCAGCAAACCAGCAGGGCACAGTCCAGCGAGGGGCGAGCACCGTCCACTCCCACTGACCTCTCTCGGGGGGAGGGGGCTCAGCACCCGGCTGCCATGGGGCGCAATAGCTTGCGGAGGAGGGTCTCTGCTGGAGAAGGAAGAGGGGCTGGCCCATGGTCAATCGCTTGCTTTGGACACAAGAACCCCAAGAGGTCATTCTGCCTAAGGCTGGGGTCAGGCAACAGGATTGGCAAGGCATTCTGCAAGTCCCATGTAGCTGCGTACGTGTCACTGCAGGCCACGTAGTCACGCACGTTCGGCTCCCGTTGAAGGCAGCAGGAGCTGCATGCATGCAGCAGGGGGACGGTTTGATCCCAGCAGGGTCCTACCCTCTACCTACACTGCACCTCCATGGCTGAGCCGACAGCACATGCTGGGTACTCCCCCTGCTCCCTAACTGCAGCTCCAGAATGGACGGAGCAGTCTCCAGGCATGAAGCTGATCCCAGTTTTCCTTGCTGAACTGGCGAGGGAGCCCTCTGCATTTCTACCCAGTTCAAGATGGACACTGCATGAGCAGATCCACCAGGGGCTTTGTTAAAAGCAGCCTCCAGATTCCCTTGGGTGCTGGAGAGAATCAGTTGCTGCTGGGGACTGAATGAGACCAATGCCGGGAAGGTGGAAGGAAAATCCAGCTTTGCAAAAGGGCCTGTATGCCACTGAGATGAATGAGGCTCATCAACAGGGAGTAACGGACACCTCCCCACCTACACACCAGCCTTGGAAGAGCCATGTGCCTGGCAGCTACTGCAAAGAACCCCTGCACCCCAGGGAATGGCTGAACTCCCAGCTGGCCTGCTATTAAACTAAGCACACGTGCGCAAAGAGCCAAGAACAATGCACCGAAACACAACGCTTCCTCGCAGGTTTCAGATCTGCATGTCAATTCAAGAGACAAACCACCACCAAAGAGCAATAAAAACCCTCTGATTCCTTTCCCTGGTCTCCTGCCCTGACTGGCCGTCTCACTCAGCCTTGGTTTTCCCTTCCATGCAGCCCCCTTGTGTTCACTGCTCGGGTCGGGTTCCACTGTTCTCAAGGCTGGCTGGAGACCTGAGCTCTTTGCTACTTCTAGACAGCAAACCCAGGCCATGCTCTACAGTGTCCCTAGCTAGGTTTTTAGACTGTTGCCCATCACCATGGTATCTGACCGATACGTAGAGCCATTCAGCTCGCTTGGGTGTCTGAACAACAGCTGCCGTTGGCCAGTAACATTAATAACACCTGGCACTCCGAGAGGCTTCTAACACGCAGCTCTCCTGATGCTCTGCGGAGAAGGACCAGCATTAAAAAGGGTCCAGACCACGAGCATGTGCCAGACCCTCTGCTTAACAGCACTAGCCTTTGAGGTGGTCTCGACAGGGCTTTGGCGTTCCCACCTCAGTGCAGTGAATGCGGGAGGAGGGGGTACGTTCACATCTCTGGCCCAGTGGTCTCCACAAAGCAGAAGTCTCTCGGCAGCACTCTGCCTATGCAAGGGACAAGGTAGCTGTTTTTAAAGAAGAAAACCTTGGTCCTAGGTACTGGAGCAGCCATGGAGCAATGGGCTGTTTCTCTTCCCTGCTATGCCAGCTATCTGTGTGGGGTAGACAGGCTTGTAGGCGAATGATGGGGGGAGCCCATGTCTGGATGGGCACTGGAAGGGACTGTCCTAGGAAGCCAATCCTGCTGGACATACCTTGATGAAGTTCTCCAGGAGATAGTTAGCTGTGACCCAGCCAAACACCCCCTCGTCTTCACCCGACAGAATTTTTGCCCCCCGAAAGTCAAAGGGGTACGACTTCAGCGTCGAGGTCACTGCACTGAGGACTCTGTCTGAAGCCTGGGGGTCAGTGAGGCTACAGGAGACACAAAGCAATGCTTCAATGCGAGAGAAAAGAGGCAAACGTCTGCACCCAGGGGATCAAACCGTGAGCTGCTCCCCAAAGCACCCAGCACAGCCAGGGCCGTGGAACGCAGGGCAAAGGGAGACAGCTATGGCATACGAGGGACCGAGCAGGGGTGCCACTAATGCCAATGTGTGTCAGATAGGAAGGGAACTAAGTAAGCATCCCTTCAGCAATCCAGGAGAAAGGCTGCCCGAGCCCCCTCCGACAGCGAAACTGGCCACTGCACAGGGCTTAGGTGGGACTTAAGTATCTGACCTGGAGCTAAGTGCCCAGACCTGGAGCTGTCACTGCACAGGGCTGAACTAGCCACAGAACTGGAGGCTGCTACGTTTCTACACAGGACCCAAGCCACAAAATCTCAGTTCAGTTTCTTCTCCCCAGTCCAGCACAGAAGACTGAGTGAGCCCCTCAGCTGGACTATTGCTTGCGTTGGTCGTCAGTAGCCAGCATTCCCTCCTGCCCACGTCACAGACAGGCACTAGCCAGGGTCTTGCCATTGCTCATCTGGCAGGTGTTCTCCACTTACCTGTGCTGTTGCTGTCTGGAGAAGGGTGGGGGGAAGCGTTGACTCATAAGCCTGCATTGGCCAGAGAAGGTTCCTTCCTTCCTTCCTGTGAGCCATGGTTAGATGGGCTTCTTGCTTGGGTGGGGACATGTGGTTCCCCAATCAGTGCAGGTCTAATGCAGGATATTTATCCTGCATTGGACAAGGTGACCCAGGGGCCACGGAGGGCTGGGGACTCAGAAAGCACTTGCTACTCCACCCAGCTTCCCCTTACAGGAAAGGAGAGGTGGAGGGCCCTGGGCTGGTCTAGCGGGTTCTCCATACCACCCTTCCCAGCCAATAGGGCAACAGATCGAACCCCTCCGGGGTTCCTGTGCAGTAACGTAGAACGTGCACTTTGCAGGATTTGAGAAAGGATCACACCTTTATGGAGGAGAAAACCCAGGGACATATTTGGATCTAAACATTTTTATAGGGATGATAAACCCTCCTGCACCAGGGCGGGTCCAACCTGTAACTTCCCGGGTCAGGAACAAACTTCTCCTATGGGCCCGTTATTCCATTAATGTCCACTGGGAGGCTCTCTGCACCTTCTCAGGAAGCTGACGGGCTTGGGCGGTTGGAGACAAGGCACTGAGCCAGATGGGCCCTGGGTGACAATTCACGTGTTCCCGTGCTCAGCCGCACTCTGCAGGCAACAGGGCTGCACAGGCGGGCAGTGGAAGAGTTTAACCCAAGAACATCCCCTATAAAGACCACAGCCCTGGCCTGTCTCTGGCCCTGGCAAGAGGGAAGGGAGGGGGTTTGATAGCAGGCGACAGCAAAAGCTCACTTCAGCAGCCTCATGCCAGCGGTGGCCCCCAGGTAGAGGGGGGTGAGCGGATGCCTTTCCTTGGGGACGTCGCTCACAGCCTGGTCGAGACACTGCTTGAGGCTCTTGCCGGCGGCCGGGGGGTTCTCTGCGTAGCTGGAGATCCCGCCACCTGCGGGCGAGATGAAAACGAGCATCGGTCTCTGGCCGCTTAGTCCAGCAGCGTGCTGAGCAACGGGGGAGCTGTGCTGAGCACCAGCAAATGCCGGGCGGGGAAGGGAGTGCGGGGATGGAGAGCGACTGTGGCTGTAACCAGCCAGCTGCCCCAGAGGCGCGTCCCACGAGGGACCCTCCACCCACACGACAGCTCTGACCCAAACCCTCATGCAGGGATGGTGTGGGGGAACAAGGGGTGTCCCCCAGGGTGGGGAGCCCACCGTGGGCCTTATGCGAACGCAACGTGGGTGGTCTTGGCTTGTGTACTCCAGCCAATCCCATTTGTTCTGTGTTTCTTAAGCAGGGGCAGCCAGGGGGTGGGAGAGTTGTGCCCTCTTCCCAAGCCTGTGCCAGCTCCTTTTAGGGAGGGGACCATGGGGCTTTCCTCACTGTAAGGCAGCTCCGTTCCCTGGAGCCTTGGCTGGGTTTTTGCAGCTGTACACACACAGCTGAGAACGTGGGAAGGGAAAACACACCAGGCTTGTGGGTGACTTGGCACAATCCTCACTTCAATCGAATTATTTTGTGCCCATCGTGTCACGCCCAGGCACACATAACAAGGGCTGGGATTAGCCGTTCCAATGTCCAAACAATATAGCCACATCCGCTCTCCACCCAACACAAAATCCCCCGCCCGCTGAAAGCCAGGCTGAACCAGTGGGTCTTCCAAAAGGGAACCCTGACTCGGGCAGATGGCAAGGGGAGCCGCCCTCCCTCTCATTCCCAGGCGTTCAACCCTAGGCCAGGCAGTCAGAGCTCACTGGCTTGTCCCACGTGGCATGACAGGATTCAGCCCCATGCTAGCAATGACGATGCTTAAAGCTGGGCATCACCCCGAGGATTCTGGGAGAGGATCTCTGGCTGGCGTGAGCAGAGCCATAGGATAAAATGCATCATATACAGCAGCATCCCTCCTACAGCTCCACCTACATGGTAAGCAGAGAGGCAGCACCTGGAGCAATGCTCCCTGGGACATCCCACTGCACAGAGGGCTGGGAGAAAGAAGGCCCAGCTGACTGGGTAACGCAGGCCCGGTTAGGAGGCCCATCTACGCTGTATGGAAGCCGTGGGTTGAATCGGGGACAGGACGGGAATGGTGCCAGCCTCCATCCTGGCAAGACCAAAGCTCCATCCAGCTGCCGGTATGGACCACATGGCCCATGCAGAGCACACAGTGACTACAGGCAGCCGCTTCACCGCGTGGTTACAGACTCACTGAGACAGTCCAGTGCAGACAGGACTCCAGGCCATTCTGGCACTGGCATTCCCAGATGTGCTGGACAAGAGGTGTCACACCTGCCTCCCCGCTCCCCAGACACACACACTAGCCCCCTCTCAGCCATGCTGAGCTCCGGGAACAGGCTGGAGGGGATGGGGTGGCCAAGTTCAATGCCTGGTTTAACAAAGCATGGGAGACCCAGCCCCTGCCAGGAGCTCAATGCCAAGAGAAGGCGTACAGATGGGAGGGCATGATGGAGTTGTTTCCCATGTCCCAAGCACATGTCCCGACATTCACAAGGGGAGCTGATGGGAGGGATCCATCCTTTGCCAAACACAGCTGAAAAGCCTGAAGTAGATAGAGCTACAGCAGCATCTTTGTAATGATACGACCCTGGAGGGGTTGTCGACAGTGTGGGAAATCAAACCTGGGACCTCAGGATCTAAAACCATGGTCCTCTACTGCCAGAGCTAAGAGACCCAGCCCTGCAATCCACCCTGTAGCAGGCTGTATGTGGCCCAGTCACCACTAGAGGGGACAGAGTGCCATGCAGAGAGGGGGTGGGGGATGATGGTTGTGGAAAGATGCAGGCTGGATTTTGGCTGTGGTATGGGTGGGGCTCAGAGATGTTCGTTGCAGTTCTGAGGTCCACTCCTCTAATGCAGAGTGGGAGGGGAAAAGGTTTGAGGGGCCAAATGTCTGGCATAAGCATTAGCGTGCGATGGGGCGTGTACTCACATCTGGGAGTGCAACAAACACCCCAGGAGAGCGGTGCTGTTTGACTAGGGCATACATGGCAGCATGGCATAAAGACTTATAATCGGATGAGTCCAGGATTGCTGTATGACCCACAAATGGCAGAGACTTGAGTGAATTATGTGGATCATCCCAAATGAGTGCTGGTAAAACCTGTATACCACACTCCTGTACCCAGCCCTGTGAGCAAGTTCCTTTATCATTCTGTTTTAAAACCAAGACCATCCACGGTGTGTTCTAAAACCCGTTTTGGTTAATAAAAGCCAAACTGCAGGAAATTAACAATAACATAATGAAGTTCAGCTCAAATCTTCTTCCCAGGCTTTGGCGGTATCACAGATTCCTCCATCAGGACTGCTCAGCCCACACCCTAGATCCTCACTCTCCAGAACGCCACTCTCACCCCACTTATGTCCAGGTGAGGTAACAACTCAAATAGTTCCATAACAGCCTGTGTATCTAGTGCAATTCTGGGCCAATTGTCTCCTGCCTTGCGCCTTGTGTGGCCATTTGTGGCTGTCATTTTTGATCTGTTACCACTCTGCACTGCTATGAGCAATGGCACAAAGTAGTGGCCAAGTAAACTCTGCATCCAGTTGCTGGTGGCCCAAGTGGTGTAGCCCCATTGAAATCAATGGAGCCCACATCTACTAAATCCAGAATTTGACCTTATATACTGTGACAGACCCACGCCAGTGGGGTACAGGAGTCTGGCAGAGGGCAAATATACGGGTCACTGGATGAGCAGTTTTCTGTTCCCTGAGTGACCAGAGCAGGGGCTGCACTAGAGTAATCAGGAACCTGCTAGAACCAATTAAGGCCGCCAGGCTGATTAGATCACCTGCAGCCAATCAAGGCAGGCTAATCAGGGCACCTGGGTTTAAAAAGGAGCTCACTCCAGTCAGGCAGGG
Source organism: Mauremys mutica (assembly GCF_020497125.1). Classification (NCBI taxonomy): domain Eukaryota; kingdom Metazoa; phylum Chordata; order Testudines; family Geoemydidae; genus Mauremys; species Mauremys mutica. The sequence continues at coordinate 9,499,181 of NC_059089.1, forward strand.
GGGAGCCAGAGGAGAGGAAGTGCGTGTGAGGAGCTGAGAGGGAGAGGGTGTGCTGCTGGAGGACTAATGACTACAAGCGTTATCAGATGTCAGGAGGAAGGTCCTGTGGTGAGGATAAAGAAGGTGTTTGGAGGAGGCCATGGGGAAGTAGCCCAGGGAGGTGTAGCTGTCATGCAGCTGTTACAGGAGGCCCTATAGACAGCTGCAATCCACAAGGCCCTGGGCTGGAACCCGGAGTAGAGGGTGGGCCTGGGTTCCCCCCAAACCTCCCAACTCCTGATCAGACACAGGAGAAGTTGACCCAGCCTGTGGGGAAGATCACTGAGATGAGCAAATCTGCCAATAAGCGCAGGACCCACCAAGGTAGAGGAGGAACTTTGTCACAATAGTTAGAGATGAAAACCCTGGCACGACACAGACACGTCAGTAAAACAGACGCAGTCCCACTCCCTGGGGGTGTCGGGTTATTCCACCAGCTCTAATTCTTCATCACGATATTTCCTTAGGGCTGCCAACTTTCTAATTGCAGAAAACTGAACAGCCTTGTCCTCCCCCTGCCCTGAGGCCCCGCCCTCTGCTCCCTCCATCCCCTCTCCCTCCATTGCTCGCTCTCCTCCATCTGCTCCATTTCTCTGCAAGGCCCAAGCAGGCACCAGGCGAAGGCAGGAGCTGCCACAGTTTGCATGTGGGAGAGGGAACATGTGATTCAAACACCCTTCACCTCACCAGGGAGAGATTGTAAACACGACTGTAAAATGAACTGACCCCCAAAAGAGTCCCACTCGCTCACAATGAGCAACACTAACGGGTCTTGCAGGAGCTTTACCCAACTGTCCCGGTGGGGAATCCAGTAGTGCTGCAGCCACTGACTGACTCCTTCTCCACCTGACAATGAACTGTATAGCGGGGGGAAGCTATGCTGTTCCATGTGTAATGATTAGTTAAATTGTTTAAACGTGTGCGTTAATAGGCGCAATGTGGACAAATTAATGTTATGGGAGTCTTAACGTTAACACTTCCTGACACTTACATTTCCATATATAATCTTAATATTACATTGATTTTTTTTATGAATTCATTAGAGCTCTTTAATGTTAAGGTGAGGTTGCATAAAATATAATTCATGCTGCAGGAAACTGACCCCTCCCTATTATACCATCCTGCTAACCAATAGATTTTCTAGTGATCTTCGTTTCAAGTTTTTTCCCGTCCCGTGTCCCAGATTTGTCCCAGAGCAGGTTGAGAGGAAATATGTTAGAATGTCACACACAGCGTGACCACCTGTCCTTGCTCCACATTACACATCAAATCAATAAAGATTGTCTTGTGTGCACCACTAATCATGCAAAGGATTGGACACTGTAATACAAGGTGTTATTTGCATACGAGTGTGTGTCACAAATAAAACATTGGGGAGGTGCCCTTAAAACAAACTTTCTGCTATAATTTCCCAGTTGTCCTTTATTTAAAACATAAAGGGTCTGTACATGGGCGTGAGGGAGATTACCATAGCCAGGGTCTAAGCTCTTCTGTTTCTGGAACATCAGTGCTCGGGAAGCTCTGCATTCCCTGTGGCCAGGCTCCTGTCGTGCTGCCTGTGGTGTTGGCCAGCAGACCATATGGCCCACTGACTTTTTGCAGACTCCGGTGGGCACCCACCAGTGCGAAGTGCCAGGCTGTGCACACAGTGATGTCCGGCTGCTGGCAGGGCTCCTGATGTGCCCCGCTGACTGGGTGGGTTGCAGTGGCTACCCCAGTGGCAGAGGCCGGACCAGCCCCAGTGCACTGCCCCTGGGTGCACTGACAGAGACACGCCCCAAACCACACTGACCTACATGCACCTGCAGGGAGGGACTGGCCTTCCCAGCCACCTAGGCTAGCAGCTGCGGTGTCCCACTTGCTGGGAGGGGCTGTGGGTGGGTGTCAGTTAAAGCTGGCTGCCCCATCTACTGAGTGGGCTCGCTGTGGGGCTGTGTCTGGGCTAGCGGAACCCCAAGCTCTGAGCCCCCCGATGGGGGAAGGGCTCAGAGAGCCCAAATGTCTACACAGCAATGTTACAGTCCCAGTCCACTGAGCCAGGCCAGCAGGGTGTTTAACTGCAGTGTAAACACACCCACAGAGCTCAGGGGGGCTGAAGTGGAGGCTCCCAGGTAGGGACGACCGGGGAAGGGAGCCGCAAATTTGGAGCATCTTCACCTGACCCCTCCTTCCCGAGCAGCCGCCAGCTGCTTGTGGGGAGCAGGGCCACCTAGCTGGGGCAGCTGCTAGGAAGAGCAGGAGGGTGTTTGGGGCTAGAGGTATGGGGGGGGTTAGGGGTGCGGGAGCAGGGTGCGGGCTGGGGGACAGGGGGTTGGGGTGCAGGAGAGGGTAGGGGCTCTGGGATGGGGGTGTGGGCTCCAGGTGGGGCTGAGGGTGAAGGGTTTGGGGTACTCTGGGCTGGAGTCAAGGGGTTCAGAGTATGGGAGGGGGCTCCAGCTGGGGGGGTGAGCTCTAGGGTGGGGCCAGGAAGGAGGGGTACAGGGTGCAGGAGGGGGCTCAAGGCTGTGGGGCGCGGGACGGGGTTTGTTCTTTTGGAGGGAGTTTGGGTGCAGGAGTGGGTTCCAAGCTGGTGCAGGGGGGTGGGGTGTAGGTGGGAGTTTGGGGTGCGGGCTCCGGGCAGCTCTGGCTGCTGTGGTTTGCAGGGGCTCCGGGAGGTGCTGACCTCAGGTGGCCCCTTAAATAGCAGCCACACCAGCGCTGCCCCCACATTTCCTGGGGACAGAGGAAGTCTGCGCGGCTCCTGAGAAGCGGAGGCAGGTCCCGCTCCTAGGTGGAGGAGCGTCCAGGGGGGCTGTGTGCGCTGCCCCCGCCCGCAGGTGCAGCCCCAATCACTGGCTCTCCAGCTCCCATTGGCCACGGCATTCCTGGTCAATGGGCGCTGCAGAGCCAGCGCTCAGGGCGGCGCCTGTGGGTGGGAGTAGAGCATGGAGCCCTCTTGGCCACCCCTCCACCTAGGAGCCGGACATGCCGGCTGCTTCCCGGGAGCCACATGGAGCTGGGTATGGAGCCTGCCTTAACTCCGCTGGGGCCAACTGGACTTTTAGTGGCCCGGTCAGGTGTGCCGAGAGCTGCCAGGGTCTCTTTTCAACCAGAAGCAGACACCTGGCAACCCTAATAACCCTATGGTTTGGCAGGGAAGGCACTGTGCATTACAAGGCTTGTAAAAGTCACTGCCTGATTCTTCTCTTACAATGGGGTAAAATTAGTAGCAACTGCACTGAAGTCAATGGAGTTACACTGATATAAGCCAGACAAGAAGCAGGCCCAGCCTGGGCCCATCTGGATACAGACACATTTCTGCAGATAGTGAATCATCATGTGAATTAATCTTGATGCCAAAATAGCCCTGCTCTGACTTACTGCTTGTCTGAAGTCGACGCCAGTACCCAGACAGCGCCACTATGGAGCCAGGGGACGTAGCACGAGCAATTAATTCACTCCTACCTTCCACGTCGCACATGCTGTGCTGGCTGACGATCCCAGTGTCATTCTCTTTGTCCGCAGGCCACTTGTAGATGAACATGGCAGTGTGGGAGGAGCCGGCGTCCAGAACGATTCCATACTGCGGCACAGGGAGAGAGAGGGAAGGCTCAGGCTGGCACAGAGACCGGTGCGCAGCAGCAGCAAGTGAATTCTGCTACCGCCAAGTCCAACAAGATGCTCCCAAAGGGCCTGATGTGCAGCTATTTAGAGAGAAATTTGGAAGACTAGAAGCCCTGCTCTGTGTTTCCTATGGGCCGGAGATTGCAAGGCCATTTCCCTTCCAAGAATCAGCCTGCGTGTGAAACGCAAAGAGCATCTTCCGGCAGAAAGACAAGCTGAGCACAGTGGGGCCAGAGGCAGAAGAGCCCTGCACCCACCGTGCGCTGACATGGGCTCTTCCGACAGCCTGGACGAGGGACCCTGCACATGGCCTAACCACAGCCTGGTGACTCGGCTTTAGGCAGCATGGTCCAAATGGAGCGTATGGGCCTGGAGTTCCGGACCCTGCCACTGACCGACCTGGGGTGGTGGTGGGCGGGGCATAGAGCCAGTCAGTGCTTTGACTGGGCAAGGTTCATTGACAGAGTGATAATGACACAGGAAGCTGCCAGAGCTTTGCCTACATTAGGGCTCCCAGTGATGCTAACCACGATGCATTGGAAGCAGAGGGAGCATGGATGGGACGTACAACTCCCTAGAATGAAGTCCCGGTGAGCCCCCAGGATAAGGGCACAGGCAAGTATCTGGATTTTGATCATTGGTTTGGCCCCTCCTAGTCCCAGCTGGACACTAGCCCCGTCCTTCCCTAACTCCTGTATAGTTCTCAGCATGAACCTTCTTTCTGAGTTCTTTCCCTTTACTCTTCTCTCCCTACCACTGAGACAGACACACCCTGTGTGAGTCCTTCCTAGCAGGGAATTACAGGGAAGTGGAACTCTGCCTGGTTAATCCCCATTACTTATTACAAAGGGCTCCCTCCCTCCTCTAGGCCAGGCAAGCTGCTCGCTGCCCATCTGCAGGGATCAAGAGACACCTGGGGGTGGGACTGCAGCTCTGGCTCCAAAGAAGGGCAGAGAGTTCACTAATTAATTCTTTGCCCATGAATGGATTTGCCATTCTTCTTCTATAAATAGATCCACCTCTCTCCTCTCAGACAAGATTTCCACAGCACCCAAGAAAGAAACAAGAGCAGATTCAGCTTTCTATTGTTCCGGGGTAACCCCAGTGCACTGCTCTGCTCACCCACCTCCGCAGAACGGAGCCAAATTTCATCTCTGTCAAATTTATGCTTTGGGCTTTTCTTCCGGCTCCAAAATCCTGCCACCAAACCACCAGACCCTGTGCAAAATCAAACTGCTTTGGGCTTGTCTACACCGGAAAGTTGCCCTGATTGAATTGTGATTTTTAATGACTACAGAAGGTTGTCTGGACACCTCAATTTTGGCTTAAACCAGACTTACTGTGGTTTAGGCCCAGTCGATTAGGAATTCGCTTTCGAGAGGAGAACCATGTTTAATTTTCCGACCCTGATCGACCAAGTGTCTTTATTCTGAGAATATTTACTGTTAAAACGCCAGGGGTGGAATTTACCCCATTCATCAGGCCAATAAGAGGTCTAAGCATTAGTTTAGGCCATTGGTTTAAACATGGGTTTATCTACATGGGGACACCCAGAAAAATTAATCCAAATTAACTAAAATGTGAATTTAAAGTGGATTGGTTAAACTGCATCAAGCCCCCATGGATGCTCTGATTCAGAATTAAAGTTGACTTAATTCAGTTTATCTTAATTCACTTCCAAAGTGAATTAAACTAAGTTGAATTAAGGCCACTTTAATTCTGAATCAGAGTGTCCACACAGGCACTTAATGCAGTTTAACCAATCCATTTTAAATTCACACCTTTAGTGAAGTTGGATTAATTTTTCTGAGTTCCCCATGTAGACAAGCACTAAATTGGGTATTTGCCATCCTTTCTAGCGGGTAATTAAAGGCTTTAATGTAGGGAAGTGGCCTCAGGCTAGCCCTCTTGCAGGGGTAAATTTCACCCTGTCGCCTATTTCCTCCTCTAGGTGGTGCTGAGCAGCAGAGAGGGGTCCTGGGCTGAGGAGGGGAATTTGCCCTGGGAGGGTGTCAGTCAGGGGAAAGGCGGGAGATGAAAGTCTTTGCTCTGTTTGACGTGTGCTCTCCGGCGCAGGCACAGTCCCCTGCACTGAGCCCCAGGCTCCAGCTAGAGTTAGTTTCTCCAGCTTTATTTTCTCCCCCCATTCCCTGGCTGATTCTTCCCACCTCCCCCTCCTCCTGCTGCAGTCTGAGCGCACTGCCCACCTATTGCCTCCATCACCAGGGCGTCTAGGCACCAAGACACATGCGAAGCCCCAGCTGCTCTTCTGTCGCTGTGGTCACCCCAGCTCTGCCTGATACACATGGACAAAGCAAGTGACACAGCCCTGTCTGTTCCTCTCCCTCTGGCCAGGGCAGGAGGGAGAAGAGACCAGCGGGGCAGCACTGAAGGAGCTGGGCCCGCGGAGCTGGGATTGCATCTCCAGCTCAGATGCTAACAGCCTCCCCTATGCTGAGTTTGTGGCAGGCTTTGACGCACTTTCCTGGATGGGCCCGAGCTTGGGTTTTAGAAACAGCCGCGGTGCTGGGCCCTGTCTGTGCGGGTGGGGCCGGGAGAGAGCCCCGGCCTGGAGGAGACAGACACGGTGAATGACAGCAGGGAGAACTGAGCTGCAGGGACTTTTGGAGGAGAGGGGAGATGGGGAAGCAGCTTAGTGGCCTTTACATCCACCACTATCCTTGGGGGGAGGGGACATGACCCTGATCCCCATCCCAATACCATGGGGAAGCCCCACACCCACACCTGGAACCCTCATTTACCCCAGCACCCACCCACCCACCCACCCACAGGTCCTCGCACAGGCTCTGCCAAGAGCATCCTGGCCTTTATCCCCACCCCCAAGAGGCAGGTGTCCCCACAGGCCAGAGGGAACCCCGCTCCTGGGTAAGGCCCTAGACTAGAAAACACTGGATAAGACAGAGAGAGGTGGCTGGGCTGGGCTGGAAGCTAGGAGGAACCATGGCCGAGCAACCTTCTGGTTAACGCAGCGTCCCCTATGCCAGGGTGGGGCCCGAACTTATGCCACCTAGGGGAATGGCCCCCCTCTAGTACCCAGCTCTTCAACAGCGTTTTTCACCAGTAGATCTCAAAGCTCCTATACACAGGAGGGCAGTGTCATTATCCCCATTGTACAGAGGAGAAACTGAGGCACGGGATAGGTGACGTGACCTCCTCAGTGTCACCCCGCTGGCCAATGAAAGAGCCAGGAACAGAATCCATGTCTGAAGTCCCAGGCTGGTGCTCCAACCATGAGGTAACACTAGCTCCCAGTTCTTTCCTAACCTCCCCCGTATAATACACCCTTTGCCAGAGCCTGTAATCCCAGAGCCGATGGCTAGACCCCAGCCAGCGCAGGCTTGTTCCCTGGAGCGTAGCGCAGTGCTGGGCTCTGTGAAACATGCTGTGGGGCTGCCATTACTTCCCCACCCACCCCTGCTGACGGGAAAGGCTACAGGTCTCCGCCTCGCGTGGATCACGCTAACCGAGTGGCCAGGGCTGGGGTCACCCAAGAAGCTGTTGTGCCAGGTGCCAAAATATAAGGAGCCCAAAATCTGTTTCTCTCTGTCATGGACTCCTGGGTTCTATTCCCGGCACTGCCAGCCACTCGCTTTGGCGTGGCCCTGAGCCACCCTGTGCCCCACCTGCCCTGCTGGCACAATGGCAATGACTCTCCTGAACTCCTTCCCAGGGGCTGTTTGCAAAGTGCCATGAGATCACCAGATGGAAGGCTTAAGGGGATGCGCTGAATTATTATGGCAACACCATCCCCTTGCCTTTCAGAGCCTGAATTTACTCCGGGTTCCGGGTTCATTTGCTCGCATTGATTCCAGATCAAGTCGGATCAGTTTATAAATTGTAAGATGCATTTTTTCTATCTGCCTGCCCTGCAAACTGCCCCAGCACTGGAGACTCGGGCTGGGTTCTTTCAGGCTTATGCGCTAGCAATGATAAAGATCCGCATCCAGAGCCTGATTCTCTACAGCAAAAATGCTATCGCTCAGCCCCATCGGGCGCTGCAGCCAATGGCTGCACAAGGCAGAGGGCAATGCAGAACCCAGGCCTCAGAATGTAGAGAAATTCTGCTGATGATGCACAAGCCAGGACAGACTTCAGCTCATGCTCCCCTTGTCATGTTGGCTCTGCAGGCTGACAGAAGTAAACAGCAATCAGAGCTTGGTTCAGTCAGTAAAATCACCAGCCAGGACATCAGTTTTGTTGCCCTTTTCTGTACCGTTTCCAATTCCAATATAGCTTTTTTGAGATTGGGAGATCACATCTGGTACATCCACATCTTGAATCCTGCGTGCAGATTTGGTCATCCTGCCTCAGAAAAGCTATATTGGAATTGGAAAAGGTTCAGAAAAAGGCAACAAAAATGATTAGGGGCGTGGAACAGCTTCCATATGAGGAGAGATTAATAAGACTGGGACTTTTCAGCTTGGAAAAGACACAACTAAGGGAGGATTTGATAGAAGTCTATAAAATCATGACTGGTGTGGAGAAAGTAAATAAGGGAGTGTTATTTGTTCCTCAGAACATAAGAACTAGGGGTCACCAAATGAAATGAATAGACAGCAGGTTTAAAACAAACAAAAGGAAGTATTTCTTCACACAACGCACAGTCAACCTGTGGAACTCATTGCCAGAGGATGTTGTAAAGGCCAAGACTATAACAGGGTTAAAAAAAGAACTAGATAAGTTCATGGCGGATAGGTCCATCGATGGCTATTAGCCAGGATGGGTAGGGAAGTTGTCCCTAGCCTCTGTTTGCCAGAAGCTGGCAAAGGACGATAGGGGATGGATCATTTGAAGATTCCCTGTTCTGTTCATTCCCTGGCACTGGCCACTGTCGGAAGGCAGGGCACTGAGCTAGATGGATGCTTGGTCTGACCCGATATGTCCATTCTTATGTCCATCAAATATGCCCAGGGACCCAGTCTGCTGCATGCTGGGGAAACGGGCACTGTTATTCAGAGATGAACTACACTGGAACATAACAAATGCCAGAGAAATTCAGAGGGAATTGGGCGCTCGTAGTCTAAGATACAGTATTAGATTGTTGCATCACAGTGGTGCTACTTTGTAATATTTTTCTTGAGTTAACAAGTTCTAAATATGTTGTAATATGTTATGATGCAAAGAAGGAACTACCCCCAGCTGTGCAAGAGGGAATGTTTATAGCCCATCGTCCTACCCGTATTGTCTCATTATTCCTTTGTACTCCCCCTTCTGTCTGTATCCATCCATTGTCTCTTGTCTTATACCCTTGGGACTGGGACTGTCTTTAGGTTCTGTCTGTACAGTGCCCGGCACAATGGTGTCCTGCTCCATGGCTGGGGCTGATAGGTCACTACAGTAATACAAAGAATAAACACATGGGGATAGTAACCCACAAGCACAAACCTGTCAGCAGAACCTCCCCACTCCCGGAGATGAATAAGTTACATAGAAAACACCCGTGCTAGACCAGCGGCTCTCAATCTTGCCAGACTATTGTACCCCTTTCAGGAGTCTGATTTGGCTTGCGGCCCCCCAAGTTTCACCTCACTTAAAAATTCCTTGTTTACAAACTCAGACATAAAAATACAAAAGTATCACAGCCACACTGGTACTGACAAACTGCTCACATTTACCATATAATTATAAAATAAATCAACTGGAATATAAATATTGTACTTACCTTTCAGTGTATTGTCTATAGCGCAATATAAACAAGTCAGTGTCTGTATGAAATTTTAGTTTGTACTGACTTTGCTAGGGTTTTTTCTGTAGCCTGTTGTAAAACTAGGCAAATCTCTAGAGGAGTTGATGTACCCCCTGGAAGACCTCTGCGTACCCCCAGGGGTACACGTACCCTGGTTGAGAACCACTGTGCTAGACTATCTTGAACGAAGCGCTCTTGCATTCCAAAACAAACTGCCCTGAATCCGTTTGCTTCCCTGCACAGTAACTGCAAAGGAAGCTGGGCTCCAGCTGTGACGTTATTCCAGGCTCCTGTGCTGCACTGCAGGGATTTCCCACAATCTGCAGTTAGCCAGACTTTGGCCGGTTTTGAAGCACTGTTACTGCCCATTTTATGAAGCAGACACTCACATCCCAAGAAAAATACCCAGCCACTGTCTTTCCTAGATCCCTTGCAATGGGAACAGGGCAGGGAATTCTGCAGTCCTGCCAAATTAGAGAGCAGGGTTACCTCGTCCCACCCAGCCTGTGCTGTTCCTGGGCATCACCACTGCGAGATACAGGGCTACGAACTCCTGTCATTGAGGGGCTGTGTAGGCTGCCAAGCTACAGTTGTTTCCATGCAAGTTACTGCCAAATCTGACCAGTGGGTCCCGCTGTGGAAAATCCTCTGCCTGGGAGGTGCATGCTAGACATGTAATTAACAGGTGATAAACCCAGCTACCAAAGTCCTTTGGCAATCAGCAGCAGCCGCCCTTCTCCACCACCTGCCATCTGAGCTCCAACCCCCTTACAAACATTCACTGTATTTCACAGCTCCCCGGTGAGGGAGGTAAGTGACACTACCCCCATTTTACAGATGGGGAAACTGAAGCACAATGATGCAATGACTTCCCCATGATCACAGGGTAACTCAGCATCAGAGCCAGGAATAGCTCTCAAGTCTCCCCAAACCCAGGCCCATTGCTTCACCATGAGGCCGTTCTTACCTCCACTGGCACAGGAAGCTGAGCAGGAAGTCTCCCCCTTATCACATCAACTTGCACAGCTAATGGTTCATTTAATTAAGAGCAAGGCTGGGTGGTGGGTGGGAGACCATGGCAGGTCTGTGCTCCACGCAGAGTATGGGGAATGCCCTGTCTTGGATCAACCCCACTAGCCCTGCTCCCTTGGAACTATGGGAACCGTGCGTTACAAGTGCTGGGAACTTGGACTCCGAGGTCGCTGAATGACTAGAGTGAGGAATCTGTGACCACTTGATGGGCACTCTCTGTGTTTACATCTGGGCCACTCCAGACAATGAGGCAGCGTTCTGCATTGCCAAAATTACTCTCAGTTGAGAAACTGATTTCAAAATATATATGTCAAAATCATCTGGTTCCTCCCACCCCCACAGGCCATTGGCTTCACAGGAGACCAGTTATGAGTCTGTGATGCGTGAGAGCCACGTCCCCAGCAATGCCCTGGGACAGGACTTTTTCGCGTAAGGAGCAGGGCTGGCGAGGTCAGGGTTGTCAGGTTTTTTTCCGTGTCTCCTACTTGTGTGGCCACAAAGTGCCACCAGGTCACGGCGCGGCATTGGCCCGTTGCTGTGCAACTACCACAACTGCACATCGGGAAGTTTTGTGCTCTTATCCCACCCTGAGATAATCTGAGAGCCCACAGCGATTGTGGGCCTTGGACCTGCAAGCATCTCACAAGCACTAGGAGGTGCCACTGGGACAATCCAGGTGGACTCATGAAGAGTGTCAGCCCCGCCTGCGACTCAAATCATTTAAAACAAGGAATGCACAGCCACTGGAGCACCTTGGATCTGGGCTCACTACAACCGCTTCCCTGGGAGCAGCCACTCAGCTGCTGGGCTACCACTTTTACAAGGCATATGGAGGGAGACATAAGGGCAGGGTGCTTCTGACCTGAGAGACTTCCCCTGTTGTTCCCTTAAGGTCTGGTACACCCTGTTGCAGACCCTAACATACATGGGGGTGAGGTACATTCACAAATGTACGTTGGGTGCTATTGTCAGCTCCTTGGCTAAAAGGTGCTAGAGAAGGATACAACATTATTGTGGCTTTAAGTAGCGATTCAGGAAGTTGTACGCACACGCACACACACTAAGTAGGATGGGGGTGAGAGGATTAGTCAGCGGACTCCCAACTGCCCTTTCTGCAGTCATAACACAGATAATTGTTCAATGATGTGTGAGCTAGCAGAATCCAGCTCCCTGCCTCAAGCTATGCTCCCCTCCGTGGGAAAACAGGAGCAAAATGCGCCGGAAATTTACTTTAGCGAGCAAAGTCCCCAGATCTAGCTCTGAATATACAGGTGGAGTAAGTCCATTGAGTGAATCAGAGCAATCTTTACCTAGAGCCAAATTCCCTGGTCCTTAATCATGCAAATCTCTCCTTTAAATCTACAGAAGATTTGCTCCACTAAAGACTAGAGAATTTAGCCCAGAGTAAAACCAGGATGTCTGATTGGTGAGACCTCAACTACAGGGTGGCAGTCGCTGGTTTAAATGACAAATCAGCTCTTTTTGATGCCTCATCAAAGGTACTGTGAGATTAGACAGTCTTTGTAGGTCTGTCCTAGATAGTGCCAGCTTCCATTCAGATAAACGGGAGGCACTTCACAGAATAGGTTTCCTTGGTCCCAACGCCCTTTCCCACAAGTGCCCTGTTTGTAAAGATTTTGCCCTAGGCATTCATGGCCAGGATCTCTCCACCTGGGGCTTTGATGTTTTACAAGCAAACCTGAAATGAGGTTATTTTACAAGAACAATGCTCAGCACTTCTGAGACAGCCACAGAGAAAACCGCAAACAGACAGGGGATGTGTCAGAAGGGCACGTGTAGAGATGGGGGAGGGACAGGCTAGAGAAGGCTGTTAATCAGTAGAGCTGGGTGAAATTTTTCAGCCAAAACCCTTTTTTCAGGGGAAAAAATGCAGTTTCCACTATACTGACACTCCCAAGAATTCGTGTCAGTTTCACCAAATTGCTTCAGCAAAAAACAAGACCCTAGAAAGATTCTGGAAAAAATCAAAATGTTTCTTGGTTCAAAACATTTTGCTTTTTTTGATATTTTCTTCTGTTTTATTTTAAAAAATGTTTCAAATGCTCACACTCGCAATGAAACACTCACTGTGGGAGGATGACGAGTTTTGTTCAACAAGAACTAACTAACTAACTAAATGTATATATATTAGCAATTTTTCAGAATTGCCAGCAAACTGAAAACTCCATTATTTGCCTGGCTCTCTTGACTGGTTTTGTTACGCAACATACGAACCTGCACCAGCACTAGTGTCAGAGCACTCACGGGGCTGGCACGGGTAAGTCACTAGGTCATAGTAAGTACTTAATCGGCCCAGCCAAGCCATCAGGCAGAGCAGTGTGAGGGTGGCAGGGACCAGAGGAGAGAGAGAAGCAAAGGTGTGGGAAGAGCTGGTGAACGGGAAAGTCTGAGGAGCAGCACCTGGGGTGAAGACAGACCTGAGACACAAAGGAGAGGGCGGCAGAGAATGCAGAGAGCAGCGGGGAGTGGAGATGGGAGAGAAATGAGGACCGGTCAGCGAGAGCCACAGCACAGGGAGAACAGCTCTGTAGCAGGTCAGGAAAGATGCGTGGGAGTCCTCGGGGTCAGTAGCCAGGCGTGCCCAGGGTCTGTGCTGGGATGCACTGACAAGTGTGCAGGGAAGCCAGCCAGCTCCTGCCTGCACTAACCCCCCCCCCGCCCCCGTTCCCTCCCCAGCCAGTGCAAGAAGGCCCCTCACAAAACTCTGAGGACTGAGATAAAACCCACAGCGCAGGGATCAAAGAGCACGGCCGGGAGCCCAGCTGAGGTGAGTCAGAGCTGGGGTAAAGTACACACTGCGTGAGCTGCTCAAAGGGGCTGCACCGCCTTAGCTTCCCCTCCCAACCTGCCCCAGGACCGAGCCTCGACTGCAGACAGATGCACAAGAACCAACCACAATGCCAGCACAGCTCATATTAATAGATGAAACCCCAGCCTCTGCTTCCCCGGAGCTACAGAGCATGAGGCATAGCCCAGTCCTCCTGTAAACAGTGCCCCGAGGAGAATGGTGTTTAGCATTTCCCAGCAGGCTGCCACGTGTGGAGATGTGGAAGGAACGCTCCTATCTCCCCTCAGCCGGCCACCCAGCCTTAAAACACAGATCAAAGCCACCTGCCGAGGGTCTCCATCCTGAGGAACCGGCCTTCATGCTGGATGGAGGGGGACAGGTAGCGGGACCTGGTCGGTAGCTGACACACTGTGACACGTCACGGCAGGGACTCATCCCTGGCCTATGGACCGAAGGGTCTAGCCAGGGGCGGCTCTAGAAATTACGGCGCCCCAAGCAGGGCGGCGCGCTCGCCGCCCTTCCCCGGTCCCGTGGCCGGGGCAGAAGTGTCTGCGGCGGGTGCGCTGGTTCACGGCTCCGGTGGAGCATCCGCAGGTATGCCTGCGGGAGCTCCGTCTGAGCCGCGGGACCAGCGCACCCGCCGCAGTCATGCCTGCGGGAGCTCAAGCAGAGCCGCAGGAAGAGGGGACCCTCCGCAGTCATGCCTGCGGCAGGTCCGCTCGTCCCGGGCTCCAGTGGACCTCCCGCAGGCATAACTGCGGAAGGTCCGCCGGAGCCAAATGCCACCCTGCCGGGACAATGCCGCCCCACGCGCCTGCTTGGCGCGCTGGGGTCTGGAGCCGGCCCTGGGTCTAGCCAAGCAGGGTGTGGGAAGTGCGGCAGGATGGAGGGAGCATGAGGGAGGAGGGGACGGGGTCTAGAAGGAGCAATGCAGAATATTATACATGGGCTAGGCACAGTAAGGCCACGTGTGAGAGTATTTAAGCAGCAATGTGCTCAAGAATGTATAAACCAGTCCCAGGCCCAGGGAGTTTATAATCCCGCGGACTCTAGCGCTACTGAAATGAACAGGCAGCAGGTTTAAAACAAACAACAGGAGGCATTTCTTCACACAACGCACAGTCACCCTGTGGGACTCTTTGCCAGAGTGGTGAAGGCCAAGACTATAACAGGGTTCAAAAAAGAACAGAATAAGTTCATGGAGGATAGGTCCATCAGTGGCTATTAGCCAGGATGGGCAGGATGATGCCAGAAGCCGGGAATGGGCGACAGGGAATGGATCATTTGATGATTCCCTGTTCTGTTCACTCCCTCTGGGGCACCTGGCATTGGCCACTGTCGGAAGACAGGATACTGGGCTAGACGGACCTTTGGTCTGACCCAGTCTGGCCATTCTTATCTACTGGAAGTTTTCTGACCAGCTGTCACCGGCACCACACCTGGGTCTCTAATGGCCATGAGCCAGACCCTCAGCTGGTGCAGCTTGGCATGGAATGGCTGTCAGTGGAGCTATTCCAAGTTCTGCTAGCCAAGGCGCTGTCCCCATGTCTGCTTTGTAAAATACACCGTGCAGAACACAGTTTGCATCCAGGCAAACAGGCAAACTCAAACTGGGATTATAATACAGCAGGACAGGACATCAAGAGCAACATGGCACCCAGACACAGCACATCTGCAGTGGAGATGGGACAGTAGGACAGGACAGACACAACCAGGAGCGTTCCCCTTAACTCCTGTGCCACTAGGATTCAGGCCGATAGTCACTGAATGTCAGGCAGTTACAGCCACGCTGCCTTCTGTGCAAGGTGAGCTGTATTCCCCAAACTGCCAGCTTGGCATACCAACAATGCCTGGCACCCGCCACTGGTCCCTCTGCAAGGCCTGAGCCTTGATTGTCAACTCCCTCATAGAGCAGGACCCAGCCACACCAGATAGTGCCAGTCCTATCTATGACCCTCTGAGACAGCTGCATCCTCCGGGGTGCAGAGTATCGGGTGATGCTCACGAGAATCAAAGGCGGGATGCTTTCAGGTGAAAGTGCCCAGCTGTAGAATGAGCTTCTGAAGCAGCTAAGCTGGGGCTTAAACCCACCTATTTGCTGTAGCCTTCCAGCCATAACCCACCCCAGGGATGGAGACAGTAACCCTAACGGAGACAGCCATGTACTGCAGGGGATGGGCATAGTAGAGATAAACACACAGATCCGGAGGGCAGCTGCCAGGTTTGGGGTCCAGCTTCAGAAAGAGCCCTCTGAAATGGGAAACAAACCAAATACGTACAGATCTCTGTCCCTGCTGACACACTGTGCCCAGCTGGATTGATGAAGAGGGTCCCTGCCGGGCAGGGGCAGTTAGAGGGGTGCAGTGGGTTAGTGCATTAGGCTTTCCCCTCTGGAGACCTGGTGAGGTCACGAGTGAGACCCACTCTAAGACACTAACCGATGGCCCAAGAGTCTCCTCTCAGAGACCCAGAACCAGACTGTCAGGGATGTCGCCGCAAGAGTGAGAGCCAAGGCAGAGCCATAGGGAGGGGGTTAATAATGAGGCCTGACTTGCCTGCGTGCATTGCTGGAGTCCTATCGAGCTATGGGGCCCTACAAACATTAACCTGCCCAGCGCCCCTCTGCAGCAGGGATGTGTTCTCCCCACGTTCCAGGTGGGGAAACTGAGGCACGGAGAAGGGAAACGACTTGCGAGTTTGTGGCAGAGCCAGGTCTAGTCCCCAGGTTTCCTGACACTCTGTCCCGTGCACAGGGCTCCCTTCCATTCACTCGGGACCGATTCTCTGGGGGAGCTGGGGTAGTGGCAAGAAACATAATGACAAGGCTGAAGGAGGAAGACGTCCAGACTGGGATTCCTGCTTCCCAATGACCTGCCAGCGGCACGTCCCAGTCGCAGGGAATGGAGCCTGCAGGGCAGATTCACACACGAACCCAACAAGGCTGGTCCCAATACTGAGGCCTCTATAGGACTCCTAGAGCAGGCATCCTTCAGCCCAATTCCTGGGTCTCAAAAGGACCACAAGGGAGTCCGTCCTGAGAACGAGGGTCGGGATCCCAGCCAGGAGCCGGCTTTGCGGAATTACGCTGCACACTCTGAAGCATGTTACTGATGAGCAAACAATCAGAGGTTACTAGACTGTTGCAAGCCTCACCTCACCCGTGCAGAGAGAGAGAGAGAGAGAGGAAATGAAATCAACTGACAGATCCAGCAGAGCTAAATTTAACCTTGGTCAAAACCAGGGCCAGTGTCTTGATTTTCCACTCAGCAACTTCCATATGTGGGGTGTTCAAAGGTGCTTCCGGTAGCTGGTGTTCTGTTAACTCTTCGCTGTCCTAGGCCATGTCGTTCCTCTCCCCTGAAGTGGCTGGGTTTACATGAACCCAGCATCACCAAGGACACCTTTGCCTGGGCAGAGACAGTTAATAAAGGACAGATACCCACTGGGGACTCTGAGCTCGCCAAACTCACTTGTGACCTAAGCAGGATTTGAACCCATCACCTTGGAACTCAAGAAGAGTACACTAGCCACATTCGGCTACTTCCACCCCCAGTGAGGCCAACTGCTGAGCTTGTAGGATGGAGGCTTCGCTATTGAGTCACTGGGCACACCAGGAAAGAGCTTTATGGAGCCCCATTTGCCAGTGCTTGGTGATGGCCTTTCCCATCAGATGTTGGCGGAACAGGCACCACTGGGTTGATGGGATGGCATCCCTACACCGTCTGCTGCCCCCAGGCCAGCCCACCAGCCTGGCACAGTTGCACAGACGTGCTTTAAGTTGGAGTTCTGCTCCCCCTCTTGTCTACATGTCGGGGGCACACAGACCATCTAATGGCTGCCCCCATCTCCTCCTGCCCTGAAGATCGGAGCAGATTACGTGTCTAGATACCCAGTGCGGGTCACTTAGACAGAAATCAGGCACCTGTCTCTCAGACCCAAATGCGGGATGCAGCATGTGACCCCAAATGAGGGATGCACAAACATTATTTGGGCAGGAAACTTAAAAATGCCGTGGGAGTCCTTCCTGCAGGGTAACCAGCCCTCTGTGACCTCCCTGGCAGGGCTGAAGAGTCAAGCAAACTGGCATTGAGAGCCACACTTTTAAACAGGAATGGTAATTAACCATTGCGTAACATGGGACATTCTCCTTTAAATGAAGCCCGGCTGTCTAGCTCAGAGTTACACTGCAGCACAGACACAAGCTCTTCGGGTCAACGCGGGTGTCACGGGGCGACAGTCTGGGCCCTGGAGGTTTCGTACAGGTCCCATCTGGCCTTACGAGTGATGAATTCTTCACTTCTGATGTGAACAATTGTCGAAAACCAATGAGAGGGGGCGCCAAACTGATGCAGGACACTGGGAATTTGGAAAGTAAACATGAGTGACGTCCCTAGACAAGAGGGACATTTGAGAGACAGGCTTGCATCCCTGACCCCACGGATCCACACTCCCTAGCTGACTCCCACCAGGCTAGCGGGGGCTGCCGTAGGTGGCAGGTTGACACTCGAGGTTCTTCACAACGGAGCTGTCTAAGCACTTATACTGTGATCACCACCAGAGCACCTCAGCACCTAATAAAACCATCACCACTGGCCAGCGGTGCTGGAACAATTTGTATAGTTGGGGTGCTGAGAGCCATTGAACCAAACTGGAAACCCTGTGTATGATGGAAACTAATTCAAGCCGGGGGGACGGCAGCACCCCTAGTTCCAGCACCTATGCCACCACCACTGAGAGGCTCACACGTAATCTAGTTTCCTCTCTCCACCCTGAAGTCTGTTCCCTCCACCTTCACCGTCCTCCCTGCCAGCAGGGTCTTTGCTGCAGCTAAGCTGAAGTAGGGATATTTCCACTTTCCTCTGGAAGGGGCAAAATCTCGGATCATTCTCAGCTCCCTAGCCTAAGCCTGGCTGCTGAGGAAGCTCTGGTCGGATCCTAAACCCCTCACTAGGTGGCCTTTGTCACTCCAGGGCACGGTGACAATGGGAGGCCTTTCAGTTTGGCGTTTAGTGTTTCAGACACTTAAGAGCCAGTGCATTGTTTAGCTCTGGACAAGCTCCATGTCTTGGTCCAGGCCCAAGGTTGGACACGGGCCCATACACACACCAAACTCACAGCAGAAGGGCACAGGTTGGATGGGCGTGGAGAACGAACTCTCCTGCCACGTCACTGTTGGGGCAACCTGGCATGGAGGAGACATGCGTTGCTGCTGTCCACACTGCACCTGCTCTGCACCTCCAGGGGGGCTGCACCTTTCCCACACTTTCACAAGCTCTTCTACCAGTCTGCCCTGAATGCTCGGTCAGCTGGCGGGAGAAAGTGTTGTGCCTCCAGTGGAGATATGAAGACAGAATTCAAATCAGGTTAAGCCCTGACCTAGTTTTTCTTTAATAAGCCGCTTTCTGCTGCAACATTGTCCCTTTGATTCCCTGCTTGTGTGTGTCAGCGGGCCCAGCTCTGAGGCCAGTTCACAAACACATCAGCTCAGTGATTTCCCTCTCCTGCCTTCCTCTCTGGCACCACGGTTTAACCATGCCTACGCTGATGCTAAGGTCCATAGGACAGGACTATGATGCACCCACACACCTTTCCAGGGTAGCTTGCTGGGAGCTGGGTACTTTTCTACAGTTTAGCAACGCTTGTGAGACCACACTGGGGTGAGACCACCGTAGGGGGCCCAGCCCACCAAGATCTCACTGTGGGTGGTGCAGAACGCCTGGGGCGGCTGTTGTGATTACACAGGGCCTGAGCGTGCTGACGCTCCGCTTCCAGCGATGCTGCGCCGAGTCCCAGAAGGGCATCGAGCAGGAGACGGCAGCGCAAGGCCAACAGGAGGGGATGGGTGGAGAGTCGCCCTCGGGATGTGTCTGCAGGGGGCCAAGGAGCCAGCGACAACGAAGGTCAGCCAGGGTACTGTTCTCCCGGGGCTTGGGCTGGTCAATACCAGCACTCGAGGTCAATCGCAAAGGGGAAAAGGGATGAGGAAGAGCGGGAGTCAGGGTGAAACGTGAGCCGGGGGAGAACGCTGGGCATGGGGCCGGGTCAGCCCCTGACCACAATCCCTGAGCTCTGCCCAACTGGCACCTGGATGACAATGGCCCCTGTAGGCCTCACGTCACTGGGGAATAGCTGCTGCAGGGGAATGCCTTGGCCACGCCCTCTCCTGCCCCCTGCACCAGGGGGACGCCAAGAGACGTGGGCTCAGTCCCGACTAGGGTTGCCAACTGTCTAACCACACAAACCCAACCACCATTTATCACTTACGAGCCCTCGTCACAGCCCAGGATCCCACAGTGCTGGGCGCTGTACATATATATTGGTAGATATTGTCACAATTCTCATATACGGCTACGCATATGACTCCGCAGTCCGAACCCTGATGCACAGAGGCGGCCGCACCGAGGGCCTGGGAAGTCTGTATCTGCAATGTTTGAGGATGCAGCTCTGTGGCGCCTTTCACGTGCAGCCTGGACACGATTTCATCAGTCCCACTCAAACCTGTCACAGCAAGACCTGTTCTGAGCCATTTGCTCAAGCTCTTTGGGATTGATGTCAGCCCACTGGAGAGTCCTCTTCAGATTATCTTTGAATCGCCTATACGGCTGACTCGTCTTTCCTTTGCCCTGACTCAGCTCCCCATTCAAGATCTGTTTTGGGAGACGGTGTCTTCCATTCTGATGACATGCCCGGTCCACCTAAGTTGTGCTCTCAGTAACATTTCCTCAATGCTGGATGTGTTTGCTCTCTCAAGGACCTTAATATCAGTCACTGTCCTGCCAGCGAATGCTCATTATTGAGCGGAGGGAGCGCATGTGAAATTGCTCACTCTGTTTAATGTGACGTCTATAAAGAGTCCACGTCTCAGATCCATACAGGAGAGATGTTAGAACCACTGTAGATCTTCAGTTTGGTGGAGAGACGGATGTTGTGTTGGTTAAGAACTTTTATTCTAAGTTGGCCAAGGACCTGGCCGGTTTTACTAATTCTGGAGATTTCCTAATCAAGGGAACCGTCACTTGAGATGGTGCTGCCCAAATACTTGAATGATCCCCATTTTTCAGCTGTGTGCCTGGGATGAAGATGACTGGCACTGGGGCACTGGAACGAGGTGCTGGTTGGAACAAGACCTCGGTCTTCCCGTGACTGATGGTGAAGCCAAAGAGCTGGGATGCTTCAGAAAATCTATCAGCGATGACCTGAAGGTCGTCTTGTCTATGGGCCATCAAGGCACAGTCATCTGCAAAAAGTGCCTCAACAAGAAGCCTCTCCAGCGTCTTGGTCTTAGCACTGAGTCTTCGAAGATCAAAGAGGGAGCAAAGACAGTCCCTGCTCCACAGAACTGACAGTCATTCCAGTGCAGATTCCGGCTTCGCCCTGCCCGTCTTATGTCTGGCCCAAGTGAGCCGTTAACTGGTTCTTTTTCACTAAAATTCACCAGATGTTTTCTGTGAAGGACTCTGCTTTGGGGCTCACTCCCCTTTGGCCTGCCAGGACCTGGGGCTGTTAACCGCACAGAAGTTCCCTAGTGGCCAGGTGTTCAGAGGAGCACAAAGCCCCCACACAGCTGAGATCAGATTTCCAAAAGAGCTCAGAGAGCTTGGTGCAGGTTGGGTGCTGCTGAGCCCTGGGAAATCCCTCCCTGAGGCCATGTCTACACTTGCAGAGTTTTTGCACTGTCAGTTTCACCAGTGATAGTGAACCGGTGAAAGAAAAGTGCAGGTTTGTGTACTCACTTCCACAGGCATCAGAGAGTGTTTACATTTGCAGCAGTTCCAGCCTCGCTGAGAGCAGCGCACCGAGGGCAGCTATCCCACAATGCAGCTCTCCCCATTTTGAGGATAGGTCTAGTGGGAAGTGGGGGTGTGATCGCGGGGCATCCTGGGTCCCTGCACTGATCAGCTCCAGTAGCTCAGCATTGCTCCAGGCAGGGGATCCTTTGCTCCCTGGAGCAGGCACCTGGCCAGATCATAAGTGAGCACTTGCCAAGAAAACAGGAAGGGGAGTTTCAAAGTTCCCAGGGCTTTACAGGGGGAGGGGTGGACGTCTGTTTACCTGGCTGCTGGCCAGAGTGGTCACCTAGGCACTGTGGGATATCCTGCGGAGGCTAAAAGCTCTGTAAACAGGCAGAACGTGTCTTCCCTTGCACATCACCGCAAAAGCATCACCGGGAAGAGCTGTGCGCCTCTCATGGAGGTGGTTTTCTTTCTCCGGTGAAACTTCTGAGTTTGACAACAAAAAGTAATTGGCAAGTGTAGACGATCCCACAGTTTTTGCGCAAAAAAGGGACTTTATCTGCTTTAAATGGCAGGTGTAGACATGCCCTAAATCCGTCCTGGCTTTTTCATTTTGTCTGAGCTACTGTTTGCATGCAGAAAGTTTAACTTGACATTTGCAACAGTGCAGGATTAAGAGTGAGCCTTGTGGAAAAGAAACTCTATTTGAAAGCCTACGTGGTTACTGAGGGTTCGTCTACACTGCAATTAGACAGCCATGGCTGGCCTGTGCCCGCTGACTTGGGCTGAGGGTATTTAACTGCAGACTAAACGTTTGAGCCCAGGAACCAGCCTGAGCCCAAACGTCTACACTGCAATTAAACAGCCTCTTAGCCCGAGCCCCTAAGCCCGAGCCAGCTGGCACAGGCCAGCTGCAGGTTTTTAATTGCTGAGAATCAGGGTATGTCTACACTTGCATGGCTTCCTGGTGTTATTCCACCAGATGTTTCTGTGGCTGCTCCCAAAAGCATGGAAAATTAAACTGGAACTCACTGGACATGTGCCTGGCCACCCCGATCTCTGGGATCGTAAGTTATAGCCCTGCCTGCCTCCTTTCCTCTGACTGTGTCTTCTTAGATTGTAAACTGTTTGGGGCAGGGGCCGTGTGTATGTACAGCACCTAGCACAGTGGGGCCCTGATTCTAATCAGCATCTGTGGCATTACCATAACAACAATAGCTTTCCATGGTGTCAAAGAACAGAGATCTGTCTAGCCACTGAACACCAGCCTCAGCTGCTCTTTAGCAATGACCAGGATGGGACACTCCTTTTCTGACCCTTCCCCTAATTTACTACTGCCTTGCTCTGCACATACGCGCACCCAACACAGGCGCAGGGGTAGCATCTGCTACTCGGACTGTCAAGCAGCTCTGTGCTGCAAATGCATCACTGACAATCTCCCACACACTCCTTTCACTTTGAGTCGAGGCTGCCTGACTGCAAGGAGAGTCACAAAAGGCAAGGAGATAAGCAGCTCCCTCATTCGATACCCAGTCTATGCTCCAGTCGTCAGTTCCCCTTTCACAACTATCAGCTATCTCCCTCCTGCCACCTGCAGCCCACATACCTCCACCCCCACCCTAAGCAACCGACAGGCAGCCTGGCACTGACTCAGGCCTCTGCTCTGCTGCCAGCCCCTTGTAAATGACAACGTTACAACGCCCCCCATTGACAACACTCTGCCCTTATGTAGCACTTTCATCTGACAATCTCAAAGCTCTCTCACAGAGCACCAGAACCTCCACTACATAGTGGGAAACTGAGGCACAGAGTGGGGAAGTGACCTTATCCAAAGTCACATGCTGGCAGCAGAGGGGTGTCCTGCCTCCCAGTGCTGTACTCTAACCACTTGACCACACTTCCACCTGCAAATGTAAGCTGTAGACTGAGGTATGGCTGTGTCTACACTTAAAACACTACGATGGCACAGGAGGAGTCCTGCCGTCAGCATAGGAATCCACCACCCGGAGGGGCGGGAGCTAACCTGATGGGAGAATTCTCCCGTCGACCAAGCGCTGTGTACATCGGGAGTTCGGTCAGTGTAACTGCATCGCTCAGGGGTGTGAAAAATTCACTTCTCGGTGCAACGTAGCTGTGCCAGTGTAAGATCCCAGTGTAGACCAGACCTGGGGCTAGGCACACACAGCACTGGAATACTCAACCACAGCAAGGTTTCTGCATGACACACGGGACGTTTCAGAGCTTCTTCTCCTGTGTCACTTAGCAGCCTCCTCCAGGACCAGCCCAGCTCAGCTGTCCCAGTGGAGACGTCAGCCTTCGCCAACTGGCTGCCGGCATTCCTACCCCTCCCCAAAGGGCAGGCAGAAGGCACCAGCTGGAGGGTGCGGACAGGAACAGATTTCCATGGACGAAGGGGCCCAACCCTTGCTGCTTGCGGAAGATGGAATCTCCCCATCACTGACCCAATGCCGCATTTGGGCACAGCTCTCCTTAGGACCATGCCAGCGTGTCACGGAGCAGCAGTGGGGAAAGCCCGGAGAGATGCAGCGCCTGTTATTGCAGCTTCTCTCACTAACTGCCCTGGAGAGGTGGCAGATGCGGCACTAACGTGAGCACGGAAGCAGCTGTCAGAGGAACCACAATTCCTGCAGGCAGGACCCAAGCACTGCTCCTGGGAAAGAGCAGAAGAGGTTCAGAGCGCTGAGGTTTGGGGAGTCCGGCCGATTCCCACTGCAGTGTGGTGCTGGTGGAGGCTGAGGGACACAGCCCCTGAGGCGCGGTCAAGGAGCTGAAGAAGCTAGTGGAGGCACTGCAGCCTCTGATGCAGCTGGTAACATGCAGGATGAAATCTCAAGGCAAAGGGAAAACGCTGCCAGGAAACTGAGGCTAGCGTCCCTGCGGATGGTTTGATATTGTCACTGCAGACTCAGGGCCCAGAGCACAGCACGTTCCACAGCACCAGCCAGGCCTGGCTGCTTGAAAAGGAACAGATGTGGTGGATTTCAACAGGTTAGGCTGAGTTTCCTGGCATTCTCTCTCTCTCTTAGTGCTTCCCTGGCCAGCAGCCAGAGCACTGGCTGAGCAAGGTAAGCGGAGCATTGGCACTGCCTGTCAGATTGCTGCAAAATTCATCTCCGGGCTCCCTGCCACATGCAGCTCTCTCCTCCCCCCGCCAACTTTGCCCGAAGTGGAGTTGGGATGATGAGAGACATGGTCCCTCGTGCAAAATGCTGGGCCCAATCCTGCGCCTTCGCCTCCCAGGGGCGCAGGATCCAGCCAGGCAGCGAGAGCAAGGTCAGAGCCATTTCCCCAGGCTGATTCTCTCTCAGGCTCTTCATGGCATAACTCAGCGTATCGCTAGGTGCCAGCCCTAGTACAAGGAGACACACACCCATCCCAGAGCTTGGCTCCCACGCCTCCTCACCTGCACTGATGGAGACCCTGCCCCTTGGCCAGAAAGAGAGCCGTCCCGGCACCCTGCTGGAGTCCCCTCTGGAAATCCATGCATGCTCTCCTCCCTGCTCCTTGATCACGGGGTCATTCCAAGAGCTAAGGGAGAACTAGCTGGGCTGGTTTTTTATAAGGCCGCTTGGAGAAGACCTACAGAATTCTAGTGAAGAAAAAATTTAAAAAGGAGCCGGCCTGGGGCAATTAGACCTCAGTTCTTCTAGGTAATGGGCAGCCACCACCCACCCAAGAGAATCCAGGGAGCTCAGCACCTCATTGGATCAGGCCCTTGGGTAGGGAAATAAACCCAATTTGGGGTATTTTTAGGGTTACTATTTGTGGCAGCTGAATTCCAAGCAGAGTTTCAGGCTGGAAGAGAAGGCAACAGAGCTGGACATTTATGTAATTCCCACATGACCTGCACTTTAATCCCATAGCTGCTGAGAACTCTCCAAATCTGCTGGCAAATTCAACGGGGCTGAAACTAACAAGGGCCCAGCAGTAACAGGCAAAGCCAGCGACACACAAGGCCCAGCCTGGAGACTGGAGCCAGGCTGATGGCTCAGGTTCACCATTTGCCACCTGCTCCTGCCCAGCAGCTTTAAAGGTTTCAAAAGCGGCCTTGAGGGGGCAGGCTAGAGAGGAGAATCCGCTGGGAAATCACAGCACCTCGGGTGAGTCAGGCAGTCTCTGGCCGAGAGCCCTGGGCCTGCAGCCATGGAGCTGTGTTGTAGGGGGTTGGTGCTGGCGCCATTCCAGCGAGGATGCCCTGTAAAGCAGGCTCAGGATGCTCTTTATCCAGAGGACGGTGCAATGGGCTCACTGTGCCCGTCCTGCCCAGGGAGGCAACCACCAGGTTTTGCAATATGGTTCTCACAGCAAATTATCCCTCTCTGCACTGATCACGCTTGATGCCAACCGGCAACAGCCCCCGGGCCTGATGGCAGCACTCCTGACTGATTTCAACAGGGGCAGAGCCCCAGTGTAGCAGGGAGGTTCAGACCCATGTGTGTGGCCTTGTGGAGAAAAGCCTCGACTCACAACAGTCTCCCCTGCGATAAAAAAACCCAGTCTCAGCACCCGGCCAGCCGCCTCAGGCAGAGTGGACATTTGGGCCTGGGCTGGAGTCTGGGCTCTGGATCTCAGACCCCAGGCGCCAGCCCAAGCCTGAACGTCTACACTGCAACTTTATAGCTGTGAGCCCCAGTCAGCTGACCTGGGCCAGCCGTGGCTGCAGTGGGTCTTCTATTGCAGTGTAAACGTACCCTTGAGGACTCCAATCTGGTGTCACTCATGCACATGAAACTCCCCTCACCGTCAATGGGAGCTGCACCTGAGGGTACGTCTACACTTACCGTCCGGGTCGACGCGGTGAGTTCGACTTCTCGGCGTTCGAACTATCGCGTCTGATCTAGACGCGATAGTTCGAACTCCGGAAGCGCCGCGGTCGACTCCGGTACTCCACCACTGCAAACGGCGGTGGTGGAGTCGACGGGGGAGCCGCGGAGTTCGACCCCGCCGCGTCTGGACGGGTGAGTAGTTCGAATTAGGGTACTTCGAATTCAGCTACGCTATTCACGTAGCTGAATTTGCGTACCCTAATTCGAACCCCCTTTTTAGTGTAGACCAGGCCTGAGTAAAGGAGGGAGCAGCTGGGCCTTACATAGTTAATGCAGCCTGTTACTGTGGCTTCCTGGAGGCAGGGCTCATGCCTTGTAAAACAGGGGGAGCAACCGTCAGCAGGAATATCCCAGGAGTTACCACCCACTTTAACAAGCTGGATAATTGCAGGGCTCTGGTTCCCATATTTACTGTCTTTCCTCTTTGCAGCAAGCCGGCAAGGAGCACTAAGAAACATTTCTTATAAGAACATAATTTTGTTCCATGTGCCTCTGTGTCCACCTGCTGAAGAGAGCCTGTGGCTGGGGGGCAGGGGGGGAGTGGACAGGCGTGTTCTGCATGCCCCCCCCCCACACACACACTGCATGGAGGCCCTGGCTGGGGTCCAGTTCCACAGGGTTGGGGGGCAGACAGAGAGTGGGCTGGGGGTAGAGGGACGCAGATGACTGGGTTGGGCTCCTGCAGAGTCTCCCTCCATTCCCAGCGTCTGGGGCAAGCATCACGTCCAGAGTAGAGGCAAGGGGCTGCCCTACAGAGCCCACCCTGACTTTGGGGGATCATCCCACTTCTTCCATGGGGGAGGGCAAGCCAGAGCTCATGCTCCCCACTGCCAACACTTCTCCTCTCTAGGGCAGGGAGAAGAGGACCATGCTTGTGCACTCCCCTTCCCCACCCCTCCTTTCCTAGGAAGGGGAGATTAGAAACTGGAAGGGAAGCACAGACCTGGCTGAATGTCACACTTTAAGGCTCCCCCGAGGTGGTGAAAGCCAGGTCAGCTGGGCCCAGTTCCCCCCTCAGACCTATCTAACTTCAGGGCCTTTCCAACCTGCACGGGGGTGAGATCAGCATCAGGCCCGTTGACTTTGTTAAAGCTCCCAGAATATCCCATACCCAGTTTTTATCGCCCAGCTGATTAGCCCTCACAGAAGACTTGGGGAAGGTTTTATCTAGCAGTGAGTCTGATTCAGGGAGTTTCTTCATTTCTTTTCCATCTCTCTAGCCGTGTGTATTTACCTACTGCCCTCCCGAGGGCAGGGCTCTCCAGCCGTGGCATCACACAGCACTTCTTGTGGAAAAGTTGCAAACAGAGATAGCAAACATCAGGGGCCCGATCCTGCAGTATCTGTGCACTCGGAACTGCTGCCAACTTCTCTGAGAGCCGAGTGTGCAAGAAATGCAGGGTCAGGCCCCAAGTAAGTGGGGCGCTGAGAGGGGAGGGGAATCGTAGTCATGACTGCCTTGGGGGAGAGGTGGGAGAAAGCAGGGGTTTAAAACCGGCTATGAATAGTTACGCTCTCTCTGTAACACTCTCCCGTTAGGGTACCAGCCGGAGACATGGAGACCTGAGTTCCAGTCCCCTGTTCTGCGGCACTCTCTGTGGGGATGTCCACACTGCAGCTGGCGGTGGGATTTCCAGCTCAGGTAGATGTATGCACACTAGAGGCACCGCTGTGATTCCGCGAGTGCAGGTGGGGCGGCTGCTCTGAGCACAGCGAGGGTCTTGGCTGGGAGTGCACTTGGGGAGCTAGCTTCTCCTGCTGCCGTGGCCGCACTGCTCTGACCAGGTCTGCCTGAGCTGGGAATCACATCTCCAGCTGCAGTGTAGACAGAACCTGGCAAAAGTCACGTAGTCGCTCTGGGCCTCAGGTCCTGTCAAAGTTAGACTCAGGACTCACAGTTTGTCAGACCACTCTGTTTTATTAGCACAGCGCTCTGCTAATAACACCCAGATAACGTGAGCACCATGCAAAAGACACAAACTATCTTATTTATACAGATAAAAGGGCGAGAACTTAACAAGATAACAAAGGAAGCAGAATCTGATAAGTTTACCTGGGCTAGGCATGCATATCTTACTAACTATTACTGATCTTCTGTTAATCTTTCGCCATTAACACCATTGTTTATGCCTCATGTTTCTTTTCCTGGCACCTGTATTTCAACATTTCTTATTTCTGCTTAAAGATACATACAACATTTCTTTAATCTATTCTTATTTTTACAATATAATTCATTCTACTTTCACAGTCCCCACCAGTAAACTGGGGGTCAGAGCACTGCCCAGCCACCCCAGGATGCTCTGAGCATAACAGCAGGGAAGAGTGAGAGCTGCTCAGATAAGTCAGGTAAGTACCTGGGACAGACAGCTAGGCACACACTAAGTGCTGGGCACAGTATAAAACCCCAGGCAGATTCCATTTGACAGGTGCCAAGTGGCACGTCTGAGTGATGAAGGGCATCTGCACAAAGGGCGCCGCAGAAGCGATCTGGTTTCCCGGCTGGGCGCCCCATTGTCTCTGAAAGTGAGGGAGATCCCCCCACTCCCCTCTGGAAGAAGACTCAGAGCTGCTGAAAAGCTCCATTTCCCCACAGACCAGGCACAGCGAGCGCAGCACAGTGCCATCTCCCCTGCCAATGTGCATCAACCCCGACCTGGCAGGGCCAACGCTGGGGGCAGGAGAGAGGATGGCTCGTGCTGATTCAGGAAGTGGCTGCTCCCCAGGGCGCCGGTCAGTGCCAGTCGCAATGGGGGTGTTTGGGACATGGAGACGTGTCTCTTAGGAACTGGACTGGGGCCATCCACTGTGGGATCCTTAAGTGTCCACGGGCCACGCCTAGATTTCAGCCAGTGACCTAGGCCCCAGCCACGCTACCGCAGGGGATCCAGTTACAGAGCACTTCAAAGCCATAGCAAAGGGGGGAAGTTACGGTGAGGCCCTGTCTACACTATGGCTTTGAACAGTGTTGTAGCTGGGTTCCCTGACTCAACTATGGTTGTGGAGTAACATTTTCAGAAGCACCCAAGTGACTTAGGAGCCATTTTCCAAAGTAACTTTGAGCCAGACTTTCAAAGCTGTTTAGGCAGCTCATGACACCAGGAGGTGCTTCTGCAACTCCCACTCGGCACCTATCTGCATCTTTAGGGTCCTGAATAGCTTTGAAAATCTGACCCTTAAGAGTTTACATCTCGCTGAAAGTCAGTGGGAGTTCGGGGTCTAAGTATCTTTGAGGACGTGACCCTAAGTGCCTAAGTCACTTTTACAAATGAGACTCAGGAGCCTAAGGACTTAGGCTACATCTCCACTATGAGCTGGGGTGCGATGCCCGTGCTTGTGAGCACATGCCCTGCTAGTGTGCGGGGAGCTAGCAGGTGTGTAAATAGCATGGGGGCACATTGGCAGCAGAGACGCGGCTTAGCCATGCTAAGTACAAACCTGCCCGAAACTGGGGGAAGCTTGTACGGTGCCAGCACTGCTGCTTCCTGTGCAAGAGCAGCTACACTGCTTCTACCCAAGCTAGTGTGAGGATGTGTAGGCGAGCAGGAAATCAACCCCCTAGCTCACAGCCTAGACAGAGCTTGTACAGAGTCTTGTAGGTGAAGGAGAAATGCTCTGTACCCCAGTAACATAGCCCCAGAAACCAAACACCCCCACACGCTTCATCCTTTGGGCAGAGCACCCTGCCTGCTAGGCACAACTTGAGGGGAAAAAGAAAGGGGGCCTGCAGGTATCGTAAAGCAACAGAGGAACAAAGAGAGTTTATCATCTGTGCCTCGTACTGCCAGTGGATCCTGAATGCGCTTGTTCGATCCAGGGACAGCACAAAGCCTTGACTCAGTTTTGTTTTTCTGAAGCCCTGCTTTAGTCATCATGCCTCAAGGAAAGTGGAGCCCTTCCGAGAACAAGCATGACCTGGCAGAGACCGGATCCCGCATTCCCTGGGCACTCTAATTCCCTTTGGCTTTGGGAGGTGCACAAGGAAAGTAAGAGCAGGTCTGAGAAGCAAATACATGTTCCCCCAACGATACCAGAACCACAGCAGTGCTCAGAAACTCAAAAGCCACTAACCGTGACAAAACCTCAGGAAAAGTTCCCCAAAGCCCTAGCTACAAAATAAAATACTGATCACTATTAATGCAGTTTGTTAAAGGGAAAGACCCAGTGAGGAATCAACTGCAGGAGACACAAGTCATTCAAAACTACATAAAGTACAGGGA
This sequence comes from Mauremys mutica, assembly GCF_020497125.1. Lineage (NCBI taxonomy): Eukaryota > Metazoa > Chordata > Testudines > Geoemydidae > Mauremys > Mauremys mutica. The sequence goes on from NC_059089.1 coordinate 9,529,168, forward strand.
ATATGGGGCAGGCGTCAATCAGCAGCTCTTCATTCCGGTGGCATTAGCATGATTTACACCAGCTGAGAATCTGGCCATTATGTGTTTGCACATGTCTGATGGGAGGCTGGATTGGTAAACACAAGCACAATGTTGTCAACCGGGTAATAATTACTAGGAAATTACTAGTTCTAAAATACAGGGCTGGCAATGTGCTCCCCTTGCCTCTCCTAACAGCTGTATGGAACCACTGATCTTAGTGATCTCTACAAATCTTCAGAAAAGGCAACATAGCCCTGAAATCAGTCTTGGGAGGGTCAACAGTTTTCCAAGAAACCTGTTTTTGGATGGAAAATTGGGTTTTCGACTAATAAACATTTTCCACAAAAAGGATCTGCTTTCTGCGGAAAACTTAGATTTTTCATTGCAAAACTCAAATACCCCCAACTCAAAAGATTTTTTGGGGGAAAAACAGATGATTTGTGGTGTGGATCAAATTTTGGGAGGGGTTTCACCTGAAAATGTTCAGGTTTTGAATTTTTGCAGGGAAAAAAAATCAAAATTTTCTGCAAGAATAACCCAGCCCGTTTTTCTTTCAGACGGGGCCGGCTCTGCCCAGGTGCTGGCGAAGTCCGCAGCTCGCACTGACTTCAGCACAACAGCGGGCGCTCAACCTGGGAAAAATCAAGCTCCTAGAGCTGCTCCTAGAGCCGGGAACTGCATCTAAACCCGCTGCGGGGTTCTAGTCATGTATCTTTAAATAAGAAAATAAAAATATTCGCAAGGAAGGGAGCTTGCAGGGGCCGCCCCGCGAGCCCCGAGCTCAGCCTTACGCGGGCGCTCGCTGGGCTGCCTTCGAGTTCACTTGGCTGCGGCGGGGGGACAGGACGAATCCTCTGCACTGGGCATCCCTGAGCCAGCATCTCTGGAGCTGCGGGCGCCCCCGGCCCCCGGCTGCGCCTGGCCCCGGGCTCTGGGCGCCCCCGGGTCCCGGCTCCCCCGTGTTCTCCACACTCTGGGTGGCCCCCGCTCACCTTGAAGGCCGGCGGCTCCCGCAGGTCCCTGGTGGGCAGGCACAGCAGCAGGATGCCCACCACGCCGATGAAGCAGAGCAGCAGCAGCACCGCGATCACCTTCCTGGCCATGGTGCTCGGCCCCCGCAGGACTGGAGCCCGCCGGGCTGGGGCTGGGGCTGCAGCATTAGCAGGCGGGGCCGCCTCCTCCTTCCTGGCGCGCTGCCCGGGGGCTGAGACGGGCCAGGAGCCCGGACGCTGCGGCGGGGGGGTGCAGGTGATCGGCCCACGGCTCCTCCTGCCGGTCGGGCTGAGACACGGCGGCGGCCGGGGCTGCTGCTGCGCCGGGCTGTGCGCGCTGCGCTGCGCCCCGGGGCTGGGGCGTGGCCAGGTGGGGGCCCAGGCACTCGCAGGGCCCCGTGTCCCGCCGGGCTTTGCAGGCAGCGGTGGCGCTGCGCTGGGGCAGCCAGTCGCCCTTCTTGGCTCTCGTCTTGTCCCAGGCTGAGCCTGCGGGCGGCAGTGGGGCAGCCGGGGGTTGGCCTGCAGCGGCTAGCCCCAGTTACAGGCCCCCTGGCCGGCCCTTCGCTGCTACTTTAACCTGCCTTTGGGGGGAGGTCCACACAGCGCAGGAGCAAGCCCCCAGCCTAGGCGGAGAGATGTGGGGGCTGGTGTAGACAGCGCTTGAGCTGGGTTTGTGAAACCCCTCCTAGCCGCAGCTTCAGAGCACCGTCTGCACAGCTCTCTTCGCTCCCGCAAGCCCCACTCGCCCAGCCTGGACGGGGAGGCTGCTCCCACACTGGCTCCAAACTGCTGTGTAGACATCTCGTTTGCAGTGTAGACCCAGGGCGGTCACTGACACGTTCCCTGAATACCAGCCATTCCAGTGCTGCCAGGAGCACCATGGGCCAACCCCTGCCAGCGCAATGTGTGCGCCAAGTCATGGCGTGGGTGGGGTGGCGGGAAGGCGGCGTGCTCTTAAAAATGGTGTACCCCCATCTGATACCAGACAAAACCACGCCCGGTTTTGTCCCAGTCCCGGACAGGGGCCGACCCTCTCAAAAGACTGTCCAGTTTAATAGCGGATGAGTGGCTTCCCTTCGGAGACATACCCTGTGTGCTTCCTGCCGGAGTTGGCAATCCGTGCGCTGCGTTCTGCTAGGGTACCTGTACGCTGGAGCTGGAGGTGTCATTTCCAGCTCAGATACACGTACCCAGACTGGTTCTGACCCAGCTAGTTCCCTAAAAATAGACACGGAGCCACCACAGCCAACTGGAGAGGCTAGTGGTCCCCCTGAGTACATGCCTAGGGCCTTGGATGGGTGCGTACTCGGATGACACTGGGGCTGCTACACTGCTGTTTTCAGTGCACAAGCTCAATCAAAGCTAGCACGTGTATGTCACCCAGGCTGGGAATGACGTCTCTAGCTCCAGTGACTACTCACCGTGTGACAAATGTGGGGGTGGGGTGAGCCCTGCTGCACCCGCTTGATTTAATCGCTTGAGAAGGGATTCTACACCGTCCTGCAGCAGTGGACTGGAGTGGGCGACAGTGCCTGCCCAGGGGGCAGCAGGACCATCCCTTTCTGAGCATGGGGTCGGTTTCCAGAGGGGTAGGACTGCAGGGATGGGTGGAGCTTTGCTTCAAACTTGAAGCTGGGAGAGGAAGATGGGGTGAACCTCTCCGGCAGCCTTGTTCCATACATCCCCCCTGAAGCTCTGGTACTGGCTGCTTTCGGAGACAGGACACTGGGCTAGGTGGACCATTGGTCTGACCCAGTATGGCCATTCTTATGTTCTGAAGGGCTCAGTGGGTTCCACCCCCTTCTTTCACCCCTGGTCCATTTCCTGGGTTCCACGGAATGCTAAACAGCCCTAGCACTCTGGGTTGTAGAATACAGCGGGTCAGTCAATTCACCAGCAGGCAGGTGCTTGGGGCGGCCGAAGGGAAGGGGCGGCACGTCGGGCTCTTTTGTGGCAATTCAGTGGCGGGTCCCTCGGTCCCTCTCGGAGGGAAGGACCTGCCGCTGAATTACTGCCGAAGAAGAAAGCGGCGCAGTGAAGCTACCGCTGATCGCAGCTTTTTTTTTTTTCCCGCCGCTTGGGGCGGCAAAAACCCTGGATCCAGCCCTGGTCACCAGTGTGGCTGCACCCACATGACACCCTCTTCACCCCCGTGCAGTGTCAGAAGTGGGTGCACTGCATTGATTTTGTGGCAGCAGCAAGGAATCATAGAATCTCAGGGTTGGAAGGGACCTCCGGAGGTATCTAGTCCAACCCCCTGCTCAAAGCAGGACCAACCCCAACTAAATCATCCCAACCAGGGCTTTGTCAAGCCTGACCTTAAAAATCTCCAAGGAAGAAGATTCCACCACCTCCCTAGGTAACCCATTCCAGTGCTTCACCACCCTCCTAGTGAAAAAGTTTGTCCTAATATCCAACCTAAACCTCCCGCTCTGCAACTTGAGACCATTGCTCCTTGTTTTGTCATCTGCTACCACTGAGAACAGTCTAGATCAGGGATGGGCAAACTTTTTGGCCCAAGGTCCATATTGGGGTTCAAAATTGTATGGAGGGCTGGGTAGCGAAGGCTGTGCCTTCCCAAACAGCCTAGCCCCACCCCCTATCCGACACCCCCATCCCACCCCCTGACTGCCCCTCTCAGAACCTTTGACCCATCCACCCCCACTTGTCCCCTGATCGCCCCCTCGAACCTCCACCCCCTATTTAAGCCCCCCAGGACCCAACCCCCTATCTAAGCCCCCCCACTCCTTGCTTGCCGTGCTTGGCCGGGTGCCCCAGGACGGATAAAAATGGCCCATGGGCCATAGTTTGCCAACCCCTGGTCTAGATCCATCCTCTTTGGAACCCCCTTTCAGGTAGTTGAAAGCAGCTATCAAATCTCCCCTCATTCTTCTCTTCTGCAGACTAAACAATCCCAGTTCCCTCAGCCTCTCCTCATAAGTCATGTGCTCCAGCCCCCTAATCATTTTTGTTGCCCTCCGCTGGACTCTCTCCAATTTATCCACATCCTTCTTGTAGTGTGGGGCCCAAAACTGGACACAGTACTCCAGATGAGGCCTCACCAATGTCGAATAGAGGGGAATGATCACGTCCCTCGATCTGCTGGCAATGCTCCTACTTATACAGCCCAAAATGCTATTAGCCTTCTTGGCAACAAGGGCACACTGTCGACTCATATCCAGCTTCTTGTCCACTGTAACCCCTAGGTCCTTTTCTGCAGCTGTGCATGGGATTCTTCCGTCCCAAGTGCAGGACTCTGCACTTGTCCTTGTTGAACCTCATTAGATTTCTTCTGGCCCAATCCTCTAATTTGTCTTGGTGCCCCTGTATCCTATCCCTACCCTCCAGCATATGACAGGATAGTGTCATCTGCAAACTTGCTGAGGGTGCAATCCACGCCATCCTTCATCATTAAGGAAGATATTGAACAAAACCGGCCCAGGACTGAACCCTTGGGGCACTCTGCTTGATACCGGCTGCCAACTAGACATGGAGCTGTTGATCACTATCCATTGAGCCTGACAATCTAACCAACTTTCTGTCCACCTTATACTCCATTCATCCAGCCCATACTTCTTTAATTTGCTGGCAAGAATACTATGGGAGACCATATCAAAAGCTTTGCTAAAGTCAAGGAATAACACATCCACTGCTTTCCCCTCATCCACAGACCCAGTTATCTCCTCATAGAAGGCAATTAGGTTAGTCAGGCATGACTTGCCCTTGGTGAATCCATGCTGACTGTTCCTGATCACATTCCTCTCCTCTAAGTGCTTCAAAATTCATTCTTTGAGGACCTGCTCCGTGATTTTTCCAGGGAATGAGGTGAGGCTGACTGGCCTGTAGTTCCCTGGATCCTCCTCCTTCCCTTTTTTAAAGATGGGCACTACATTAGCCTTTTTCCAGTGATCCGATTGCCACAAGTTTTCAAAGATAATGGCCAATGGCTCTGCATTCACATCAGCCAACTCCTTTAGCACCCTCAGATGCAGTGCATCTGGCCCCATGGACTTGTGCTCATCCAGCTTTTCTAAACAGTCTTGAACCACTTCTTTCTCAACAGAGGGCTGGTCACCTCCTCCCCATGCTGTGCTGCCCAGTGCAGCAGTCTGGAAGCTGACTTTGTTTGTGAAGACAGAGGCAAAAAATTAGCTTTTTCCACATCCTCTGTCACTGGGTTGCCTCCCCCATTCAGTAAGGGGCCCACACTTTCCTTGACCACCTTCTTGTTGTTAACATATCTGAAGAAACCCTTCTTGTTACTCTTAACATCTCTTGCTAGCTGCAACTGCAAGTGTGATTTGGCCTTCCTGATTTCACTCCTGCAGCCTGAGCAATATTTTATACTCCTCTGTAATGGTTCCTCCCTCTCCCTCTGGGAGGAAGGTCACTCAGATGGGCCCTGTCTAGCCAGGACCAGAGTCTACCAGACCGCCAAGAGCCTACAATAGGGCCAGGCGATTAAGAGTCATTGTCCAGCTTTACCGAGGGCTGGGGTAGCTCATGTAGTCAGCTGTTAACACAGTCTCTCAGGGCTGGCTTGGGCCTGGGTGAAGCTCAGGCAGCCAGCAAACAAACAGTCTACAGGTTAGTGGTACAGGAAGCTTCCCTCCAGAGTTAGAGCCTCCATGCACGGTGTAGGGGGTCAGCCACCTGGGGTGGGGTGGCAGGGGGACACGGGCCCACCCTACTCCACCACGTCCCAGCCCAGGGCCCTGGCAGGGGCAGATTGGCTGCCCCTGTGTCAGTGGGGATCAAGCCGCAACACGCTCACCGAGCCACACTGGGCTCTGCAGCTGGCTGCTCTATGGCTGCCCCTAGGCTACTTCCTGCCTCCCCAGGGTTTGGTACCTGTGGCCTCCAGGCCTCTTCCGGCTCCTTGGGATAAACAGCAGCAGGTACTGCAGGCCAGTCCTCGTCAGCATCTGGGAATCGGGAATAGCCAGGAGCACGTTCCTCTCGGGGATGCGGGAGAACAGGCGGAGCGTCCTCCTCCTTCACAGGCTCTCCCCCGACTGCGCTGCAGGGCCAGCCTCTTATACTTCTGGCCACGCCCCAGTATTTCTGGCGAGGGCGGCGGGGCAATCTAGGCTCTGCCCTACAAGGGGCGTGTAATGGTTCCTCCCTCTCCCACTCGGAGGGAGGCCACTCAGACTCGCTACATCCTCCCTGGTCATTTGTCCAAGCTTCCACTTTTTGTGTTTAAGATCAGCAAGGACTTCACTGTTAAGCCAAGCTGGTCACCTGCCATATTTACTATTCTTTCTACACAGCGGGCTGGTTTGTTCCTGCAACCTCAGTAAGGATTCTTTGCAATACAGCCAGTTCTCCTGGACTCCTTTCCCCTTCATGTTATTCTCTGTAGGTCCAGGCTGGATGGGATCAGGGGTCCACAGGCCCATAGGATTTTGATTCATGTGTTAGGTCGGAGGCCTTTCTCTGCAGCCACATTAGGACAGCAGCAGCCATGAGCAGAAAGTCACATCCTCACGTTCCCTCTAAATTATACCAAAATAATGAAATATTGAGCTGTTCAGAAGGCTCTTGTCCTAACAGTACCCATCATCACCAGATAAAGAAACAGATCTTAAGATGTTTACAGAAAATTTTGTTTGATATGCCCCAGACGACCTAATCCTGACTGGCCACCAGGAAACGTTTGTCTGCCTTATTGGGAGTGCTCAGCATTGTATGCTTGGTGTGAGAATTCTGTTTTGGTAACTGTTAAGGTTAAGAATATTACTGTGTAAAGTTCTTTCACTGGTAAAAGGCCCTGCAAATGTGCAGAAGATTATGCCCTGAGCCCTAGAAATTGGGTATGGGTGACCCTGAGTCCTAGGAATGGGGAAGGGTAGGTGCCTTTCACCTGGAGCACTAGGAACTGGGAAAGGGTCAGGGATGCCTAAATTAACCGGGTTATGTCATAAGCCCACAGAAGGGTAAAGGTAGGGTGCCCTAGAGAGTGTGGATAACACATGGGTAAGGGGCCCGTGTCAAAGAATGCCAGAATCTGCTGCAGGGAAGGAGGAAACAGGAGATACAAGCCACAATCGAGGACAAAGGCCATACTGGTTAAAAACCAACCTGGTCTGGTAGGGAAGTGAAAGGCAGCGATGGAAAAATAAAAAAAAAGGAAAAAAAAACAACAAATAGAAGAAAGGAGAAATGGATAGTAACTGACATAAATCAGAAGCTCGGAAAAAAAGATGATGTAGTCATATTACATCATGATGATGACACTCCATTCCGATAATAACATTGGAGGGTGTTAAAAAGCAGCTGCTAAAGTCAGATGTTTTTAAATCAGCAGGTCTGGATAACTTGCACCCAAGAGTTTTAAAAGAGCTGGCTCAGGACCTCACTGTAGAGTTAATGTTGATCTCTAATAAGCCTTAGAATACTGGGGAGGTTCCAGACAATTGGAAGCAGGGCCACTGAAAGCGGGTTCAGGCCCCAGTGAAAAAATTTTTTCGGGCCCCCCAGCAAGGGCAGCCCAGCTAAACAGGGCCGACGAAGCCGGGCCCTTCCGGACCGCTGGGCCCCAGTAATTTATACTGGCTTCCCCCCACCTCTCGTCGGCCCTGATTGGAAGAAAATTAATGTTGTGCCAATATTTAAAAAGGGTAAACTCGACGACATGGGTCATTACAGGCCTGTCAATCTGACATCAATCCCAGGCAAGATAATGGAGTGGCTGATAAGGGACTCGATTAATAAAGAATTAAAGGAGCATAATGTAATTTATACTAATCAGCATGGGTTTATGGAGAATAGAGCCTGTCAAACCAACTTGATATCTTTTTTTTGATGAGATGACAAGTCTGGCTGCTAAAGGTAATAGTGCTGATGTAATGTACTTAGAATCCTGTGACGCGTTTGACTTGAGATGGTTGAGCACTACTGAGTCTTTCCTTTCTCAGGCAAAAGTGCTCCTTTGCGGGTTCGACCTGCTACCCGCCTGGTCTGAAATATCCAATTCCGGAGTCTTGGGGAAGTATTTAAACAATAGCTTTTATTAGCTTAACAAAGAGAAAGTTAAGGGGTTGCTTGATCACAATCCAATGGCTGGAAGTTGGAGCTGGACAAATTCTGACTGGAAATAGGATGTAAATTTAAACATTGAGGGTAATTAACCACTGGGACAGTTCACCAAGGATTGGGGTGGATTCTCCGTCACTGGCAACTTTAAAGTCAAGACTGGATGTTTTTCTAAAAGCTCTTCTCTAGGAATTATTTTGGGGCAGGTCTCTGGCCTGTGTTGTACAGGAGGTCAGACTAGATGAGCACCAGCGGCAGCTCCAGGCACTAGCGCAGCAAGCATGTGCCTGGGGCGGCAAGCAGCAGGGGGCGGCCTGCCGGTCCCTGCGAGGGCAGCAGTCAGGCAGCCTTCGGCGGCTTGCCTGGGGAAGTCCCCTGGTCCCACGGATTCGGCGGCAATTTGGTGGCGGGTACACCAAAGGTGCGGGACCGGTGGACCTCCCGCAGGCATGCCGCCGAAGGCAGCCTGCCTGCCATGCTTGGGGCAGCAAAAAAGCTAGAGCTGCCCCTGATGAGCACAGTGGTCCCTTCTGGCCTTGGAATCTGGGAATTTACAGACACAAATGGCAGGAAACTATCAGTGCCGTGAGCACTTTTGCATGGAGTGGATTGGTTTGGGGCCTCCATTCATCTACCACTGACTCTAGAGAGATGGGTTTGGAGGGGCAGCAAAGCAGGCGTGTCATGAACGATCAATAAACCACCTACACGAGGAAAAGTAGATTAAATGTTTTTTTAAAAGTTACATTTTTAATATTCCTGAAGGAGGTTGTAACACAGCTGAAGACAACGGTTTTTAAATATTATTTATTTCTGGATAGTGTCCTTCTACTATTCCTTAATATAGCCAAAGGGAGTAGGCAGTCGATTTCAATAGAGGCATTCTGCATATATTTTGAATACTTGTATTAAGTTCACAAGGGGATAATCTTGTGTGTTTTCACTAAACACATTACAAGCAAAGACAAAGGTTACATCACCTGGCTACAGATCGACCATTTTAAAAGCTTACATGTGTAGAAAGAAGAACTAGAGCAAAATAATAGGAAAAGGATGAGAAAGAAGAGAGTTTCCCAACCGTTCTCTCTTCACTTTCAATAATGAGAGGCTCAAACAATATCCAAGAACTTGCAGGATGGATTGTTTTTTAGGCCATGGCTAAAACTTCCCATATTTTGCTAGGCTATCTGCCCTATACATTTGTATCTCTACCAAGGTTCCTGCCATGTCCATCATTGTGCCATCTGTGCACTTCGGTTCCAGTCCAGCAAAGCACTTCAGCATATACTTGTACTTACTGATGTACTTAAGTGTCTCTGTTCTATTTTTATACAGGCTCTTACAGAGCTGTGCTAATAACAGATTTTTTATTTATTTGGTTCTCTGACAATTCCAAAAAATTGAAAAAAAATTGTTTCACATTGAACCGAAAACAAAATTTTAAAAACTTTTCAACAAATCGAAAAGGAAAAAATTCATTTGGGGCTGAAAGAAAAAAAATGGTTTGACCTAAAATTAAATGTTTAATTCATATTGGGAGTGCTTTTTAAAAAATAAAATTGAAGGAAAATTTTGCAAAAAAAAGTCGTTTCAAACTGAAAAATTGAAATGGTTTTGAAAATGTCAGAATCTGTTTGTTTTTCAACACAGGCAATTCAGTGAAACTGACACAAATTTGCCAAATAGTTCGGTATCCCCAAATGTGTGTTTTTCACCAAAATATTTGTTGCCCAGCTCTAGTTATTATACCACGTCCATCATCAGAGCATCTGAGCCCCCTGCTGAATCCTAGCCTAGTGCCTCCCACATGACTCTTCTATTGCTAAAGAAATGTATCCTGGTCATTGAAAACCCAGATTCACCCTGCAAGACAGCGGCTCTTTCCTTGCCTCAGTAAAGATCTTCCACGTGGCAACACCATGCCAAGCGCACAGCACCCTATGTAGCCATAAATTCCTTCCACATTGCTTCCATCACTGCCTGCAAACTGGTTGTAAACAAGGGCATTTCTCTTTCACGGTCCCATTTTCTCCCACAGCAAAGTCACTGGGCTGACCAAGTGGTGTTCAGATACCAGGGTGATGGGCGCAGCATAAGGACCTCAGTCTCAATCTCATAGCAAGGGGCTGATGTTGCATGCATAGACTTGGGAGTGCATTTCATGACAACATTGGAGGAGGCTGAATGTGGTGGGAGAAGGAGCCCATCTTCAACAAAGCAACCTTCAGCACTGTACGTGGGGTGAAGGATAATGCCACTGTTTTCTATCTAACCTGTGCAGCGAGAGAACAGGAACACTAACAGGTTTGCCTTCATTTCTGAACTGCACAGAGAGATGTTGCTGAATTGGTGAATTCTGCACCCAGCTGGGAAATTGACAGGGAGTATCCTTGCATGGAGCTGAAAGCCGGACCTGGGCAAATGCTGTTTTTCATGGATTCATCAATTCCAAGGCCAGAAGGGACCATTGTGATCAGTCTGAGCTCCTGCATAGCCAGGCCGCAGAACTGCCCCAAAATAATTCCTAGAGCAGATCTGTTAGAAAAACCTCTACTCTCGATTTTAAAATGGTCAGTGATGGAAAACTGGTAAGTTGTTCCAGTGCTTAATTACTCCCACTGTTCAAAATGTATGCCTTATTTCAGGTCTGAATTTGTCCAGTTTCAACTTCAATTGGATCGTGTTAGAGCTTTCTCTGCTAGGTTGAAGAGCCCATTATTAAATATTTATTACCCAGGTAGGTACTTAGAGACTGTAATCAAGTCACCCCTTCACCTTCTCTTTGTTAAACTAAATAGATTGAGCTCCTTGTGTCTATCACTATAAGGCAAGTTTTTAGTCCTTTAATCATTCTCATGGCTCTCCTCTGGACCTTCTCCAATTTATCTACATCCCTCTTGAATAGTGGACATCAGAACTGGACCCAGGATTCCAGTAGCAGTTGCACCAGTGCCAAATAGAGGTAAAATTACCTCTCTACTCCTACTTGAGATTCCCCTGTTTCTGCATCCAATGATCCCTTTAGCCACAGCATTGCATTGGGAGATCATGATCAGCGGACTATCCACCATGACCTCCAGACCTTTTTCAGAGTCACTGCTTCCCAGGATAGATAGCTCTTTTAAAATTCTTGGATGCAAGATATTTAGACCTGCTGTTTTAAAAATGTTTGACTTTAGTAGCTTCTACTTAACATCCTCCTGAGTTACTATTAGAATGGAAAGAGTGCCAGCATCAGCATCAAGCACCTGTTTTTTCCCCCCCGAATACAGAACAGAAATATTTATTGAACACTTCTGCTTTTTCTGCATTACTATTGCTAATTCTATCACTTCCATCTACTAATGGACCAATACAATTGACAGGATTCTTTTTGTTCCTTATGTATTTTTAAAATCTCCTTCTTATTGTCCTTAACTCTGGGGGCCATAGATTTCTTCTTGTGTCCTTTTGCTTCTCTTATCAAGTTTCTACAATTCCTAGCTTCTGATTTATATTTATTATAATCAACTTCCCCTTTCTTCCATTTGTTATACAGTATATCATTTTTTAATTTTGCATAGCCGCCTTTACTTGCCTTTAAACCATATTGTGGGTTTTTTTAACCAATAGAATCTTTTTTCTCAGCTGTGAGATTGTGGCTTTTTGGGTATCTAGTAAATTGTTCTTGAACAATGCCCAATTATCTTTCACATTTGTCTGATTCAATTCTTCCTCCCAGCTGATTTGGCTCCTAATTGCTTTCAGCTTTGTGAAACTGGTCCTTTTAAAGTACCTATTATTTACATCACTAGTTGCAGCTTACGACAATGCATCCAGAAGCTGATTCTAGCGCCAGTGACATCAGTAGGCTTTGGCTCAGGCCCCCAGACTGCTGGAATTTGATACCGGTCTTGAATTCTGCAACTAGACCCATTTATTTTCTGTGGCCCAATGGCCCTGAAATTCAGTCCAAAAACATGAACATCCACGGAGCCTCGGGAGGAAAATCAGGTGTAATTATACACTATATGATGCAATAATTAAATTGTATATAATTAGAGTGCAGAAAAAAATTAAAAACAGAGAGAAATGTGGACAATATGAACCAGGAAGATCTCTGAGAAGAGAGGAGAAGTGGGCACAGAAGAAAGGGAACTTCCATCTGTTGTGGAGGGAACTAATATAATTACAGGGGAGAAATGGAGAACACTAAAACTCTCAGATAATCAACAAAGTAAAAAGGCTTAAGGCAGAAATCCTGTCCCTGCTGAGAACACACCCTTGTCCGTGCGACTAGTAACACAGCTGGAAATCATTGTGACAGAGTTTTCATGTTGACTGCTGCTGTTCTTTTTTTATTTCATTCAGTTTGGAGCATGAAACTAGACCCGTTGACTTCACATCCCGGGCTGGGATTTCCAAAACAGCCCAAGGGGCTTAGGCACAGAACTCCCAGCGAGTTTCCATGGGATCTGGGCACCCAAACCCCTTAGGCTCTTTTGAAAATCCCAGTCCGATCGCCTGTGCACTAGCATAAGAAGATAAGTACGGCCATACTGGGTCAGCCCAACAGTCCATCTAGCCCAGTATTCTGGCTTCTGACATGCCTGACTGCCAGATGCTTCAGAGGGAAAGAACAGAATCAAGCACAACACTCCTGTTGTTGGCTTTCCCACACTGCAAGGCAATTCTTCTTTCTTAAAGCGTTTTTGCCCAGCTTTAACAATATATATATATGTTTTTTTCATATTACTGCTCTAGTTCTACAGCCAGAACTGCATGATCTTCAATGAGTGTGACTCTGATTGCAAGATTGTGTGCTGAGGTTTTAAAAACATCCTCCAGCCTGCATATACAGACCCTGGGATGGGGTATACAACCTCCACGCTGGGCTGGAAAGGGTTAAATGACAGTCCTGGGCCCTGCTAACCCTGCAGCGCATGTGCCAGTTGGAGACAAGGTTGAACAGAAATCAGCCCAGCTCAGAAGGGAGAGGCTGGGAAGGGACTAGGGTGACCAGATGTCCCTGATTTTATAGGGATAGTCCTAATTTTTGGGTCTTTTTCTTATATAGGCTTCTATTACCCCCACCCTGTCCCGATTTTTCACACTTGCTGTCTGGTCACCCTAGAAGGGAGACAGACCTATCCTGAAAGCTCCTGACAAGGGGACTGGAGAAGCCTCCTTGAGGGAATCAGACTATATGCCAAGTCCATTTGGGGCTGATGGTTTGGTGTCTTTTTCTTTTGTCTTATCTGGACCAGAAGCTGAGAAAGGAAAGCAGCAGTAGGAAGTGACCTAGGGCGGGTAACTCAGAGGGCCCCCTCGGAGGCCACGCACCGCTGACCCTCCTAGGATCCGGGGTCAGAGCGCAGTGGAGAGGCCAGGCCGAGACACCCCTGCCACTGCCCCCACTACTGGGTGGGCACTAACCACTAGGCCACCCAGCCCACCAAGGACCCTATTACACACACACATGCCCTCGTTTTTTAAGAAACAAGAACTGACTTGGGCTGGCTAAACTATCTGATGGAGTCAGCCCAAGCCAGCTGATAAACACTGCAGAGTGTCTATGAATTACAGTGACACCCCAGTGACTATACTGAACCCAGATACTTGAGGGAAGGGTGACACTCCTTTTATTTTGTTTGTCCTCTGACAGGAACTGAGACTCCAGGATCAAAGTCGGAAGCAGTCAGACAGAGGATCCCTTGGAGGTAAATTGAGCTGCTCCTGATTCGGCTAGGATCCATGCAAGTTTTTCTCCACACAGAGCAGTGTAATTTCAAGCTATGGTCTCTCTCCACTGCAGAACTGTAAACCGAAAACCCATTGTGGCGTTAAAACAGATGGCAAATAAACATGAACCTCACTTGCCAGTTTCTTTCTGCAGTCACAGGGGCTAGAAGCTTGTTTTGTTTTAAATGATTGTTCAGACTCCCATGTAATCACATGTGGGGGGAAATGGGGGAGAAAGGAAGGGAAATGGGGGAGGGGCTCTGGACCGGCCCCCACATAAGCACACCTGTCCCCAGGGAGTGGGCACATCAGGTGTCCTGCTGTATCAGTTGGGTAGGAGATTCTCCTCTTTGGCCCCATCGTAGGAAGGCCAGTCTCTCTGTTGTGTCTCTGACAGGGTCCTCGGCTCCGCTAGCAGCATCTGGCTGGCTTGCTGGCAGAGGCCATTGCCTTGTGGTCAGTAGGCTGTCGTCCTTGGCTTGTGCCTGCCAGACAGAGAGCACAGTTCCTTGAACACCCGTGACTTGCAGGGCAGCCCATAAGCACCTTGGTGGGGTAGCTGTAGGGCTGGACAAAGTAGCACCAGATGGCTCCTGCGTTTGTTCTGGCTGTGATCACCTTGAGGGGCACAGTGACCAAGTATTTGGTGTCGTGATCCACCATGGTCATGACATAAGATGCATCACTCTGGCTTGGTTCCACCTTCAAGTGGCCCAATGCTACCAACTCCAACGCACTCTGGTTTCTATCTGCTGGAACGGGGCCATGTCTTCTGCCTCAGGTTTCTTTCTTCAGGTGCAGACCGAGCAGATGTTGCACCGCTCCTGCACGGCTATGGCCATCCCTCCTGCAAATGTTCATCTTAGTCTTTCTGGAGCCAAAGTGGCCCAAAGCATCCTAGCAGGCTTGGAGCACTATCTCAGCTGCTGTCTGGGGGAGCCCCCTCTGGGTGATCTCTATTTGTCCCAGGGTCCTGGGTCTTGTAACTAGTCCTGCTACTTCAGGAGCCAGGGCGCTTCCAGGGGCAGATGGCCCAACTCAATAGCAGAGAGCGCAGCATCTTGTTGGATAATCTCTAGCACTCTCTCTACACCATCGTGAGTGTCAGGGATGATGTCAGCTGCCTTGGAGCACACCTGTACCACTTCAGTGGGGACTGCCACTAACGGTAACTTCCCCAAGTCCTTGCAGGCATCTGGTGCTTCTGGTTCCGGCACCGTAGGCAGCCTGACCGGGGCATCACCACTGACATTGCTCCAGCCGCACTGGAATTCCACCAAGCCTTATCATTGGCCAGTCTCGATGCCCAGTGTTATTCCAGTGCTCCCAGCTTGGCAGAGCCAATATGCACCAGGGATTGTTGTCTGTTTATAAGGTGAAGGGGATGGCTGCCAGGGAGCCCTTACATTTCTTGCTGAGGGTTCAGACTAGGGCCGGGAATTTTAGTTTGAAGGAGCTGTAGTGTTTGTTGTTCCCGTCTGACTGTTTCAGTTCTTGGCTGGTGCTCACGATCCCCTTGTCTACCCATCCTGGTGGTAGGAGATCATGGCCCCCAGCCCCTGGTTGCTGGCATCTGTATCTGTAGGAAAGGCAAGGCGTCACCTGGATAGACCAGTATTGGTGCTTTCACCAGGGCAGACTTCAACATTCGAAAGCCCTCTGACAGCCAGCATCCCTGTCCAGAGGACCCTTCTGTGCAGCCTGCCCATGTACAGCCCTTGAAGCAGGTACATAGGGGCACAGCCAGCTTGGCAAAGTCTTCTATGAAACGTCTACAGTACCCAGCAAACCCCAGGTGCCTCTGGACTTCTCATGCTGTGGTGGGTGTCGGCCATGTCTCAATCATAGAATCATAGAATATCAGGGTTGGAAGGGACCTCAGGAGGTATCTAGTCTAACCCCCTGCTCAAAGCAGGACCAATCCCCAACTAAATCATCCCAGCCAGGGCTTTGTCAAGCCTGACCTTAAAAACCTCTAAGGAAGAAGATTCCACTACCTCCCTAGGTAACCCATTCCAGTTCTTCACCACCCTACTAGTGAAAAAGTTTTTCCTAATGTCCAACCTAAACCTCCCCCTCTGCAACTTGAGACCATTACTCCTTGTTCTGTCATCTTCTACCACTGAGAACAGTCTAGCTCCATCCTCTTTGGAACCTCCTTTCAGGTAGTTGAAAGCAGCTATCAAATCCCCCCTCATTCTTCTCTTCTGCAGACTAAACAATCCCAGTTCCCTCAGCCTCTCCTCATAAGTCATGTGCTCCAGCCCCCTCATCATTTTTGTTGCCCTCCGCTGGACTCTTTCCAATTTTTCCACGTCCTTTTTGTAGTGTGGAGCCCAAAACTGGACACAGTACTCCAGATGAGGCCTCACCAATGTCGAATAGAGGGGAATGATCACGTCCCTCGATCTGCTGGAAATGCCCCTACTTATACAACCCAAAATGCCATTAGCCTTCTTGGCAACAAGGGCACACTGTTGACTCATATTCAGCTTTTCGTCCACCGTAACCCCTAGGTCCTTTTCTGCAGAACTGCTGCCCAGTCATTCAGTCCTAGTCTGTAGCAGTGCATGGGATTCTTCCGTCCTAAGTGCAGGACTCTGCACTTGTCCTTGTTGAACATCATCATATTTCTTTTGGCCCAATCCACTAATTTGTCTAGATCCCTCTGTATCCTATCCCTACCCTCCAGCATATCAACCACTCCTCCCAGTTTAGTGTCATCTGCAAACTTGCTGAGAGTGCAATCCATGCCATCCTCCAGATCATTAACGAAGATATTGAATAAAACCGGCCCCAGGACCAACCCTTGGGGCACTCCACTTGATACCGGCTGCCAACTAGACATGGAACCATTGATCACTACCCATTGAGCCCGACCATGTAGCCAGTTTTCTATCCACCTTCTAGTCCATTCATCCAGCCCAGACTTCTTTAACTTGCTGGCAAGAATACTGTGGGAGACTGTATCAAAAGCTTTGCTAAAGTCCAGAAATAGCACATCCACTGCTTTCCCCTCATCCACAGAGGTTGGCTGTTGCCTTGACTGGGCCCAAAGAAGGGAGATACTTGCTGAGCCAGGGAGTGGATGTTTCCGTTTCCTGTTTAAACAAGGGGCCCAGTTCACCCCAAACTGGAGATCAGTAGCTGCCAGTGAAATCGAGGGGTTTACTCACATCCTCTGGCAGATGGAAGAATCAGGGCTCTGCAGACCTGTGACCTAGCGATCTGATTGTGCTGCTATGGGCCGGCCCCTCTAAAACTAAGTAACGCAAAGGATGAAAACAAAGCGCGTCTGAAGGGAAATGGGCTGCTGTGTTTACAGAGATGGAAATTTCATGACTGAGGAAGCTGCATCAAAGAATCAAAAACAACCTCAAAGCATGAACTCTTTCAATGGGAGAATTGAACAGAGCGAGTGAGAGCAAAGGGTCTGTCTGAATGGATGAGTCAGGCTTTCTTTGTAGAGGAGAATAGAGCGGAGCGGAGGGGTTCTTGGTTGACATGGAAAACACAGATCATAGTTCTGCTTGCCAAATGAGAACAGGAAATAAATGGAGTTTGACCCAGCAGTGTAGGGGCTGCGTTTGCTGACAGATTTAGCCCCTGCAGGATTCCAGTTCAATCATTTATTTTAAAACAGAAGTGACTTGTGATATACAAACAACAGAACAGGAGGGCAGATGGGCAAAGGCAGCCAATCCGTCATTCTCCACTTTGCATCCATAGATCTCAAAGCACGTCACAGAGGGCAGTAAATGCCATTATCCCCATATTGCCCGGAGAGGTAGCAGCAGAGATGAGACCAGGAGCCAGGTCTTCTAACCCTGAGTCCAGCCCCCTACCCACTGGACCACTCTGACAGCAAAAGCTTTTCAATGGTGCTTATCTCCCAAGAGCCCTTGCGGGCTCCCTACACTCCTACACTCCTGCTGCTGGGTGGTCGTACATGGGCCATATATTGAATGTCAAAGAACTATTGGAGAAAGAGCTCCCGGTCTCCTGTGACCATCCCGCTCTTCTAAGCGACCAGCTCCCCAGCTCAGCATGCTGCAGAAAAGAAACCGCTGACCCTCGAAACACGACACATTCCCAGCTGGGCTTTGCTAACCCCAGCACCCAGGCCCTGAAGGGGCAGAGGAAATGCCCCTGCTGGCAGGAGCTGGAAGGGGGGATACCCAAAACGAGAAGGAGAGGAGGCGCGGGGGATCTGAACCCCGCCTGGCACGGCACAGTATCCTGACAGCTGACAAAAGAAAAAAGCTAATCCCTGCTCCCCGCACTCAGCCATGCCTGGGGAATGGGCCCTAGGTGGGAAACTGTGAGGAAGTGGGACTGTTCTTACTGTGGTCTATGAATGCTGTGTTGGTGCCTCAGTGTCCCCTAGGCAGTTCTTAAGTATCTAGCAAAGCAAAAGACCAGTGGACCTGAATGCCTGACACTCTGTCTCCTAGCAACTGATGGCCTGGGCCCCTCCTCTGCAAAGGTGCCAATTGAAGGTGTTGGAGACAAAGGGATCAGGTGACCTCCTGGCCCGGGAAAGGGGCTGAGCAGAGAGGAGGGGCTGGAGGAGGTGGGGCAGACCGGAGCTGGCTGGGGAAGGAAGGGAAGGACACACAGGGCTCTGATCCCCCAATGGGGCTGTGGGGCTCCTGGGGCCTCAAGATGGACCTAACAGGGGGGATCCTATTGTCTGTGCCTGCAAGACCTGTGTTGGACTGTGTTCCTGTCATCTGAATAAACCTTCTGCTTTACTGGCTGGCTGAGAGTCCTGGTGAATCGCAGGAAGCCGGGGGTGCAGGACCCTGACTCCCCCACACTCCGTGACAGAAACACACCTGGGTTCCCAGCTGAATTTCCAGCTAAAATAACAAGAGCTCTCCTGACACACTGAGCCTGAGCCTGGAGTTAGCACGGCCCTCCCGTGGGCCCGTCTGCCCAGCAGCTGGGAGAGCGACTCCAGCTTGCACAGCTCTACATTCTCTGCAGTGAACCTCACGCGGGACCTGAGTCTGCTCCACCTACACTAGCGTCACTCCATCACCTTCCCAGGAGTTATTCCTGATTGACACCGGTGTGAGCGAGATCAGCGGCAGGCCCTCACTTATCACAGAGCGGTGGTGTAGTTAGTAACGTAAAGGGCCTGACGCGAGTGCAGCTGAGATGAGAATCAAGCCCTTGGCGTTTTATTTGGCTAATACCAAACCATCTAGCCGGATGAATTCTATGCTTCTGTAATTAACCCCTTGTTTGCCGAGGCTGCCATTCCCTTCCCGGGGCTGATACAATCCGTGAAATGCTATTTCGAGAGATGATTTCTTGCAATGCAATTGTAACGCCAACAGACCCCGATCGTTGGTGGGCAGGTTCGAACCAGGGACCTCTGGAGCTTCGTGCATGAGCCAAAAGCCAAGGGGCTGTTAGCCAAGTCTGTAGAGCAGACTCATTAATCTCTCTAAGTGCTCTTGGTGCCACTAGCTGGGACAGACACCACACCCCGGAGGTGTGTGAGTTACATACTTCCCCTAGCTGAGGAAGCGCATCCCAAGCTTCAGAGACTTCCCAGCTGAAATCCCGGACGAGCCCCCACTTGTAACAGGCTAAATAGGGGGGAGGAATGGAGTCCCATGGGGGGGATAGGCCAAGACCCCCGCCATGGCGAGGGACACAACGCCGGCTCCAGCGGCCAAAGTGGAGGGCGCAGCCACAGGGGGTGCGCAGCCCCCAGCTCTGAAGCTGGCTGTAGCTGTGGGACAGGGTGTGCGGCCCCAGCTGCAGCCCCTACCCCACTGCCCCAAGCCTCAGCCAAGAGGGGGCGCCCGGCCTTGGGACGCCGCGGGGTGCACAGTCCCCGCTGCAGCTCCCACCACGGGGCTGGGGTGTGCAACCCCAGCTGCAGCCCCCGGCAGAAGCCGCGGAGCTGGGGCGCAGCGGGGGGTGCACAGCCTCAGCTCTGGAGCTGGCCGCAGCTGCGGGGGGGCACACGGTCCTGGGACCCCACGGGGCAGAGGTGCACAGGGTTGGGGTGCGTGGCCGTGGCTGCAGCCCCTGACAGAATCCACAGGGCTGAGGTGCAGCAGGGGGCGCAGCCATGGGGGTGCCCAGCCCCCACTCCAGAGCTGGCCACAGCTGCGGGACTGGGGCACGTAGGGTCCTGATTCCAGCCATCCAGCCCCAGTTTCAGCAGGGCAGGAGTGCACAGTCCTGCCTCTAGCTCCCACTTCAGCTGCTGACAGCTGACGCGGAAGAAGTCACGGAGGGCCAGGAAAGTCACGGGATCCGTGACTGCCTTGACCTCCATGACTAAACTGTAGCTTTGCTGACAGCCATTGATGAACCTCTCCTCCATTATCTTATCTAGCTCTTTTCTGAACCCTGTTACAGTCTCGGGCTTCACAACATCCTCTGGCAAAGAGTTCCACAGCTGACTGTGCACTGTGTGAAGAAATACCTTCCTTTTGTTTGTTTTAAACCAGCTGCCTATTCATTTCATTTGGTGACCCCTAGTTCTTGTGTTATGGGAAGGAGTAAAGAACACTCCCTTATTTACTTTCTCCACAGCAGTCATGATTTTACAGACTTCTATCATATTCCCCCTTAGTCGTCTTTTTTCCAAGCTGAAAAGTCCCAGTCTTATTAATCTCTCCTCATACGGAAGCCGTTCCAGACCCTGAATCATTTTTGTTGCCCTTTTCTGAACCTTTTCCAATTCCAATAGATCTTTTTTGAGACCAGCTCTGTCCCTGCCCCCTCTGTTCTCCCAAAAGGGCTCCAGCAGACATAATATCTGCTCCCTGCTCAGCCCTCACTCCCATCCAGGGGACTGAACGGCTCCAGAGGGCAGCCAGGCAGGGGCCGCTCTATGTTTTCCCCTCACTCTCACAGATCTTGGGAGACAGGCCAGTCCTTGCTTACAGACAGCCTCCCAACCTGAAGCACATGCTCACCAGCAACCGCACACCATACAACAGAAACACTAACCCAGGAACCAATCCCTGCAACAAAGCCTGATGCCAACTCTGTCCACATATCTATTCAAGTGGCACCATCATAGGACCTAATCAGCCACACCATCAGGGGCTCGTTCACCTGCACATCTACCAATGTGATATATGCCATCATGTACCAGCAATGCCCCTCTGCCATGTACATAGGCCAAACCGGACAGTCTCTACGCAAAAGAATAAATGGACACAAATCTGACATCAGGAATCATAATATTCAAAAACCAGTGGGAGAACACTTCAACCTCTCTGGCCACTCAGTGACAGACTTGAAGGTGGCCATTTTGCCACAAAAATACTTCAAAAACAGACTCCAAAGAGAGACTGCTGAACTCGAATTAATATGCAAATTAGATACAATTAATTTAGGTTTAAACAGAGACTGGGAATGGTTGGGTCATTACACTAATTGAATCTATTTCCCCATGTTAAGTTCTCCTCACACCTTCTATGGGTCATCTCGATTATCACTTCAAAGGTTTTTTTTCTCCTGCTGACGATAGCTATCTCAGTTGATTGGCCTCTGACAGCTGGTCTGGCTACTTCCACCTTTTCATGTTCTCTGTATGTATAAATATCTTCTTGCTGTATGTTCCAGTCTATGCATCCGAAGAAGTGGGCTGTAGCCCACGAAAGCTTATGCTCAAGTAAATGTGTTAGTCTCCAAGGTGCCACAAGGACTCCTGGTCTTTTTGCAGATACAGGCTAACATGGCTGCTACTCTGAAATCTATGTTTTTTGCCGCCCCAAGCATGCTGGTCATGCGGATGCGGCGGCATTTCTGCGGGTGATCTGCCAGTCCCACGCCTTCGGCGTACCCGCTGCCGAATTGCCGCCGAAGGCTGCCTGACTGCCGTCCTCACAGCGACCGGCAGGCCACCCCACCCCCTGCGCCTTGCCGCCCCAGGCATGCGCTGGTGCCTGGCGCCACCCCTGCAGCCAGGGGCCAAGACACCCGGCAGGTCTCCCCTCCGGCACCCTTCCAAGTGAGGTCAAA
The DNA here is from genome assembly GCF_020497125.1 of Mauremys mutica. Classification (NCBI taxonomy): domain Eukaryota; kingdom Metazoa; phylum Chordata; order Testudines; family Geoemydidae; genus Mauremys; species Mauremys mutica. Next base: position 9,550,941 of record NC_059089.1, read on the forward strand.
GTCCAGGCTCAGACAAAGTCTAACCACAAGCAAGGCCCAAAAAGCCTTACTAGAGTTTGGCTCTGCCCCCGCTGGCTGGCTGACAATCCAGGGGAGCCCCAGGCAGCTCACAAGGGATAAAGGGCACCCCAAATCCAAGCAGCATGACTGTGGGGAGGGTGTCAGCAGGCTGACTGGGCGGCCTGACAAAGCCCAGGTCATCTCCAGTTCTTTCACACAAACAGTTCCAGCCCAGCCCCACGGCTCCGAATTCCCACCAGCTCCACCACCGTGAGCCGGCTGCCCTGGCTTCCGAGGGAAGGGATTGCCAGGAGGACGTGTAAGGCCCATCCAGAATCGGCCCCTAGAGCTGGTGTGGTGGAGTCCTTCCCCCTAAATGGGGGAAAGCGTTTTGTGTTGAAATGCAAGGGGAGCTGGGAGAAGGTGGATCTTGGAGATGGGGCAAAATTTAATCAGCTCCTGTCAGCTGGGCCCCATTGAACTCGGGGGCCAGAGTCATTCCATAGCATGTTACCCTGCTGATGTCCTTAGGGTGGGGCCAAGGGTGGCTGAAACACACACACACACACATCCTGAAAAACACACACACACACACACACACACACACACACACACACACACACACACACACACACACACACACACACACACACACACACACACACACACACACACACACACACACACACTTTCTGCCTTGGCATCAGCTAACGAAATGGCTAATTATGGCAATTCCCTTCATTTCTCATTTTGAGCTCTGAAACCATCTCCCACCCACCCCCCACCCCCCTCCGGACACAGCCCAGATTCCCTGAATTCTGCGTAAACGGAAAGAATTCACATCCAAGCCCAGCAAACTCAGTGCTGTTTTGTGCAGGCTCTCTCTGGGCTGGCTTTTTAATTGCATTGGCTTCATGAAAGCGATTGGGCTGCTTCAGATGACCATTGTTCTGGGAGACAATGGCTCTCAATGTTTAGCGCTCGGATTCACCGCACACTGGCACAGTGACACGCCAGGCAAACCCAGAGCCAGTGGCAATCTGGGACAGCTTGGCCTCCAGCCAGATGGCGGCGTGCCCCACGGAGACTGAGTGTGACTTGTCCAGAGAGCCCGTTGTATTTGGAACGTCGCTGACAGAGGGACATTCATGTCAATCTCAGCTGTTCCCCTACCCCAGGCCACCCTGCACTGATGGGGTTAAATTCAGACCCAGGGTCAGGGAATGTGGCTCCATGGAAGTCAGTGGAGGGGAAGCAACTTACGACAACTCTGAATTGGTTTGTTCGGACCCCAGTGAAAAGCAGGAGCCATTCCACTCACTTTATTGACGTGACTCTGGCTTTCCACCAGTGTAGCTGAGATTAGAATCTGAGCCTGGCAAAGAAGGGCTGGGATTTGAACCCAGGATCACTCACTGCCCGAGTGAAAATTATACCCCCTTCAACCAACAAGTTTTTCTGCCTGCTTGATACTGGATCGTTTTTATATTGTATCCCCTAGGTCACATGCGTCTGACGAAGTGGGGATTCACCCACGAAAGCTCATGCTCCAATACGTCTGTTAGTCTATAAGGTGCCACAGGACTTTTTGTTGCTTTTTACAGATCCAGACTAACATGGCGACCCCTCTGATATTTGACCCCTAGGACTATGTTTTTCCCTATTCAGACATTATATGATCCCAGCTTGTTCCCACATACTGTGCAAAATGACTATGGAAGAACCTCATCAGGGTCTCTAACATTTTCCTGTCCCTTGCAGTGGAAGGGTTTCTATTGCTGCAGCCCAGGGAGAGAAACAGAGCTAACTCCAGCCCAAGCTGGAGAAGACGGACGCTTTACAGCATGTTCCGCAGAATCAAAATTTGGGCAGGGGGACACCGCAGGCAGGTTTGGAGGCAGGGAATAACCTGACCCTCTCTCACACACGTATACTCGTGCAAACATACGCATGCACGCCCGCAGGAATGAGCAGATGCACAAAGAAGCAAGTCAAACCCACTGGCATTAGTTCAAGCTGCAGAGACTCTGGGCTTGGCTACACTTACAAATTTGCAGCGCTGCAGCAGGGTGTGAAAACACACCCTCTCCAGCGCTGCAAATTGCGGCGCTGCAAAGCGCCAGTGTAGTCAAAGCCCCAGCGCTGGGAGCGCGGCTCCCAGCGCTGTCCGTTATTCCCCACAGGGAGGTGGAGTATGGACAGCGCTGGGAGAGCTCTCTCCCAGCTCTGGCGCTTTGACTACACTGAGCGCTTCAAAGCGCTGCCGCGGGAGCGCTTTGAAGTGTAAGTGTAGCCAAAGCCTCACACTTTCAGATCCGGAGTTGCTGATCCAAAACCCAGGTGTTGACCCAGCTGGCAGTTATCACACATGGCGTAGGGAGGTCAGCTGAGTCAGTGAGAGGAAGGCTAGTCCAGCCTGAGCGTTGGGAAACCAGAGTTCAAGTCAATGTTCTGTCAGAAACAAGAAATAATGGGCTGGATCTGCAGCCAGGGTGATTTAGGTTGGATGTTAGCAGAGAAACGTTCTAACTTTAAGGGTAGTTAAGCTCTGGACTAGGCTTCCAAGGGAGGTTGTGGAACCCCCATCATGGGAAGTTTGAAAGAACAGGTGGGACAAACACCTGTCAGGGATGGTCTAGTTTCACTTGGCCCTGCCTCAGCGCAGGGGGCTGGACTCGATGGTCTCTCAAGGTCCCTTCCAGCCTGACATTTCTATAAAACTTCCCCCCTACCTTTGGGCAGGTCACTTAGCCTCTCTGTGCCTGTTCTCCATCTGAGCAATGGGGACAGCAACACCGCCCTACCTCAGAGGAGTGGAGTGGGGGCAAACACATGAGGGCTGTGATCTGTGAAGTGCTTTGAGATCTACGGAGGAGAAAGTAGAGTACTACAGAAGAGACAGCTGAGGGCCGTGGAGGCGAGGTATGTAACCCAGGCAGGGCATGGCACGGGGTCTCTTCTGGGCCCGAGCTACAGGGGAGATGGGTCTGTTACACTTCCCACCCTGAGCGCTCGAGCTGAGACTCAATCCCCCACGTCGGCTAAGATGCCTGAGGTCACACAGGCGCTGAGCTGAGCACACAAAGACATTGTATTGCTCTTGTGGGCTGTGAATGCCACTGGCCAACACAGCGCACTAATCCTGCTCCATTCCTCACCGTGGGCCACATTCTACCCTCCCTGACGCTGGAGTAAATCAGGAGTAACTCCACTGAAGTGCATGAAGTCACTGCATTTACACCACTGTCACTGAGGGCAGAACGCGGGTGGCTGCTGTTGCTTGATCGCGCACACACACACACACACACACACACACACACACACACACACACACACACCCTGTACATGCTACAGAGTCACATGCGCCAGGAGAGGCTGCGGAGGGAGCCCTGGTATTCAGAGCCAGGGCAGTGATGCAATGCAAGTACCAGACGCCCTGACAGGGGTGAGGCAAGCATGGAACGTGCACCCCCAGCCCTGGCCAAGAAACACCAGTCCCTGCAAAGAACATTCCCGGGCAGCACTTGGGGGACAAGCAGGGGGGCCTAGGAAATATCTCAGAGCAGGAGCCAGCAATCTACAGCCGCTCAGACACGTATGAATGAAAACTAAAGTGAGTTTAGGTTACTATTGAAGACGCCCCTTGATTAGGCTATTGGGCGCTTGCAGCTGATATTTCTTGTCTTGGCATTTTTTGTTTTCTCTTAACAGTCCCAGGTCTCAGTTTAAAGGGCCAGGTGTCCTCTTTTTCAAATTAATCTATTCTGAATTTCTGTAATATTCATGATCTGGAGGAGAAATACCTTTGTATTGTACCTTTGTACCTTTCCGGCATTCCTTTGTACATTTCCACCCCTTCAACAGACAATTCAAATCGACTGGTCTGAACTGCAGAGGGAGGAGGAGTCGGAAACCAGCTCCTGTTTCTCCCGGCAGTTATCAAACCTGACTTGTAATTAGTAGCTAACTTGCTTCTATGTCATCTCTCTGCTTCTCTAGACGTGTCTAACTCCTTTCCCCCAGTCCAGCAGACCTGCTTTGTTCCATTCGACAGGTTTCTAAACTCTTAAGGTCACAATCCAAACGGTTATGAGTTTCCAGTGCTGATGGACATCAGAGGAGCTCAGAACCCAGCAGCTCTCGGTGGAATACTGGCCACATCATGTAGGAGTTTATCAGTTTGAAAATCTGACCCAGCGTGATCTAAATTCTGCCCTTATTTACACCCCCGTGACCCCTGAATACTTATTTCCATGTTACGGTTCCCGAGCCCAAGTCTGAACACTTGTATTCCCACTGGCTTCAGTGAGGAGACTTGGGCAAGCAAGGACAACTTACATCAGGATCAGGCCTCTCTGAGCCACTGATTTAGCTCCAGCCCTAACCTCCCACTCTTGCGTTGATGCCCTAACTCCATAAGAGCAAAATGTCTGGCTGGATGTACTGAGGGGGCTCACTGGGATTGGAGTCATGGCTGCCCTGTTCCAGGCACATGGGCTTGCCCTCCTCCCCAGTAGCGTTGCCAACTTTCTACTCACACAAAACTGAACATCCTTGTCCCACCCCCTTCCCTGCCCCTCCTCCGAGGACCTGCCCATTTTCCAAGGCCCCACCCTCACTCACTCTGTCATTTTCATTGGGCTGGCTCAGGGGGTAGGGGTGTGAGGGCTCCGGCTTGGGGTGCAGGCTCTGGGGTGGGGCTGGGGATGAGGGGCTTGGGGTGCAGGATGGGGCTGCAGGCTGGACCCAATGGGTTTGGAAGGCAGGAGGGGCTCAGGGATGTGGCAAGGGGTTGGGGTGTGGGTCGAGGTGCAGGCTCTGGGAGGCATTTACCTCATGCCACTCCTGGAAGCAGCAGCATGTCCCCCCCGGCCCGGCTCCTACACAGAGGCACAGCCAAGCGGCTCTGCATGCTGCTCTGTCCACAGGCGCCACCACCGCAGCTCCCATTGGCTGCGATTCCTGGCCAATGGAAGCTGCAGAGCTGGCACTTGGGGCAGGGGCAGCGTGCAGAGCCCCCTGGCTGCCCCTACACATAGGAGCCAGACGAGGGACATGCCACTGCTTCCAGGAGCCCCGCGGCACCATGGCAGGAAGGGAGCCTGCCTTAGCCCCACTCCGTCGCTGACCAGACTTTTAATGGCCTGGTCAGCGGTGCTGACCGGAGCCACCAGGGTCCCTACTCCCCAGATAGGCCAAGCCTAGGAAGAGTGAGCACAGAGATGGGGTGGGACCCCCACAGGATGACAGGGCTGCATCCAAGGGGACCAAATGCTTTCACCATTGGGAAGTCAGGTGTCAGGGATGGGGGGGGAGTCTCTGGCCCAGCCCTGGAGCCCCCACCCAGGGGCTGAAGGAAGCTGTGAGCAGCACCGTGTGTGATGTGCACAGTAACTGGACGATTGCCGTGTGGCCACACGTGTTACAGAGAATGTTGGCGAGATGTAGGGGGCCAAAACGCAGCCCTCCCAGCACCTTTGAACAAGCCAAAAGCGAGGAAGCCGAGGCAGGCGCGTGCTCTGGGACACCTGTGCAGGGAGTCAAGGCAGCAACATCCCTGGCTGCAATTAGACTTTCCTGGCCTAGCGCCTCTCGGGAGTCTGGTCAGCTCCCCCTTTCCCCATACAAGAGTAGCTATAATCCAGTGCCGGGTTCCCTGGGCCCACAGGGAGCTGACACATCCAGAGGAAATGCTGTTCCCCCACCCCCCTGCCCCTGGGGCCCAGGTCACTGGGGGGACCCTCTGCCCGCTCAGCGTCCTGCAGAGGAGCCTTTACGGGGCGTTTGTTTTAGCTCAGTGCATTCCTTTGTCCTTTGCAGAAGCAGCCAAGGGCTTGTATCCCACCGTCGGGGGGCCTCATGGCTGCCAGCTCCGCACAGGGACCCTGTTCCAAGTGCTTCTGGCCCAGCTTAGTCTCCTGGGGTTATTCTCTTTTAGGACTTTCACCCTCAAAATCCTTTTCCTGTCACTAACTGAAATAGGCTTGTTGTGGGTGGGAAGAAAATCCGCTCTTCTCCCCCAAACCTGTAACCTGGCTCTGCAGCTTTGATCACACTGCTGCCCTTCTGCCCTACACTGCAGTGTGGGTGGGGGGAGACCCGCAGGAACTGTGTGTAGGGAGCGTAGGGCCATGGGAAAGAGGCTGTCTATCCTGCTGGAAGAACAGCAGAAAGTAACCATAGTTGCAGGACAGGCTGTTTCAGCTGACTGGATCCAAGTAAATCCAATTAATCGCCTGGGGTCAGAGCGCTGACCCACTGCCAGACTGCAATAATTCCCTTGGCTGCCTCTTGTAAATTGGTCTCACGTGGTGTGGCCGGAGAGGAGAGGAGGATCTGATCAGAACAAACCGAATCCAAGGACTGAAAGCACCTCAGGCCAGCCCCTCAGCTGGTGTCTGGAGCACTATTGACTTCACTGGCAGAGGAGCTGTCCCAGTTGACCAGCTGCGTGGCCAGAGCCCAGCACTTCGTCATCAATTAACAAATCATCACTTAGGAACCATCTGAACACACACAAGCTGGTGGGCCAGCGGCTGCAATGTGCAGCGCTCCTCACTGGGGCAGGGGTGTCCTGGAGCTGGAGGCCCTGTTTGGCTTGGGAGAAGGAAACGGCGATTGATTGTTGATTGTTTTCCTTAAAACTGGCCCAAGTCCCATGCAGGATCCCCAATCATTTGTCTCCCTGGTCAGGTTTCCCCTTACAAGATACATCAAGGAGGACCCACAGTGACAGTCCAACCCAGGATACACCTTTTAGCCAATATCAATATTGTTCAGAGGCCTGTTCTGTAGGATGCAGAAGACAAGAAATATACCAGATTCTTCGAGGTATTGAGCTGCTTGGAGCAGTGTGCCAGTCATTTCACAACCCTCATGCCAGCGTGCCCAACTGCTTAGGGCATAGGCGGCAGGTTTGTATAATTTTTGGTGGGGTCCAAAATGGTGGTGCCCCCCCGCTCCCGCCCTGTAAGCCGATATAAAATGAAGCTACAACGCGTCAGTGCCACAAGATTACAAGGTTGGAGAAGGGGTAGGGGGTTCCAGGGGCCAGTCAAGGGACAAGGAGCAGGGGGGGTTGGATGGGGCAGAGGTTCGGAGGGGCAGTCAGGGGACAGGCAGCAATTGGATAGGCATGGGAGTCCAGGGGGTTTATCAGGGGACAGGTAGGGGGTGGGGTCCTGGGGGGAAGTTGGGTGGGGTCTCAGGAGGGGGCAGTTGGGGACAAGGAGAAGGGAGGCTTAGATAGGGGCTGGGGTTCCAAGGGGCAGTTAGGGGCAGTTGTCTTGGGAGTGGGTAATCGGGGGACAAGGACCAGTGGTGCTTAGATAGGGGGTGGGGGTCCTGGGAGGCAGTTGGGGCAGGGGTCTGGGGAGGGGGCAATCAGCAGCCAGGGGCTGGGATTCAAAGGGCTCTGAGCTGCTGGCAGCCGCGGGGAGCCCTGAGCCCTTTAAATCCCAGCCGCCGCGGCTGGGATTCAAAGGGCTCTGGGCTCTCTGCCCCTGCCGGCAGCCCAGAGCCCTCTGATTCCCAGCCGCGGCTAAGATTTAAAGGGCTCTGGGCTCCCCGCGGTTGCAGGCAGCCCGGAGCCCTCTGATTCCCAGCCGCGGCTGGGATGTAAAGGGCTCTGGGCTTCCCGCGGCTGCCAGCAGCCCAGAGCCCTCTGATTCCCAGCCGCGGCTGGGATTTAAAGGGCTCTGGGCTCCCCGCGGTTGCAGGCAGCCCAGAGCCCTCTGATTCCCAGCCACGGCTGAGATTTAAAGGGCTCTGGGCTCCCTGCGGTTGCAGGCAGCCCAGAGCCCTCTGATTCCCGGCCGCGGCTGGGATTTAAAAGGCTCTGGGCTCCCCGCTGCTGCCGGCAGCCCAGAGCCCTCTGATTCCCGTCCACGGCTGGGATTTAAAAGGCTCTGGGCTCCCTGCCGCAGCGGGCAGCCCAGAGCCCTCTGATTCCTGGCCGCGGCTGGGATTTAAAGGGCTCTGGGCTCCCCGCGGTTGCAGGCAGCCCAGAGCCCTCTGATTCCCAGCCGCGGCTGAGATTTAAAGGGCTCTGGGCTCCCCGCTGCTGCCGGCAGCCCAGAGCCCTCTGATTCCCGGCCGCGGCTGGGATTTAAAAGGCTCTGGGCTCCCCGCTGCTGCCGGCAGCCCAGAGCCCTCTGACTCCCGGCGGCGGCTGGGATTTAAAGGGGCGAAACCTAGCCCCAAATATTGGTGGAGCAGAGCCCCTGATTGTGAATATTCCTGGGGCTTTAGCTCCACGAGCCCATATAAGTTGGCGCCCATGGCTTAGGGGTCCTATAAAGGCAGCCAGCCAGTCAGGCAGCGGCACAGACAGCTGCAGCAGCACAGGAGCCAGCAAACAGAGCTGTAAACAGGGGAGTTTCAGTGGGAGTTTACAGGGGGAGTTTGCAGGGGAGACTTAGAAACCTAGGCAGAGGAACCGACAGGCTAGTGAAGGGAGTGGGTGGTGGTCTGCCAGTGTTCTGGTGCCTGTTGGGGGTTTGTTTTGGTTTTTGTTTCCTGGACTAACAGGTTTTAAGTGGGAAGTCTATGACCGATACAGAGGCAGCAGTGAAAGACACAATGAGGATGACTGGATGTGGAAGCTGCGGGATGTACATGATCCTGGAGGGGGTACCTGATAAGAGTTTAGTCTGCATGAAGTGCCGCCTGATAGAGCTGGTGGAAGAAAAGATCCGAGGACTGGAGATGCAGGTGGAAACTCTGGTAGAGTGTAGAAGGGGGTTTGAGCGGATGATGGAGCAAAGACATGAGGAGGCTGAAGGGATAAGCTCAGACTTGCAGATGGAAACAGGACCAAAGAATTCTGAGGGGAGACTGCTGGGTGAGGAAAGTGGACAGTGGAAGCATGTGACTAGAGAACCAGGCAGAGGAAAAGACAGGCCAGTGAAGGAGCAATAGAGCTCAGGAACAGGTTTGCAGAGTTGGAAAATGAAGAAGGGGCAGAGCAGGTGGTCGCTGAAGGTGAGAGGGCAAGGAAGAAGAGAAGAGCAGCTAGTCCTATAGGAAGAGAAGAGTCAATGGAGACAACACCAAACATGAGCCCCAGGAGGATACGGGATGGGCTGCAGAGGATTGCAAGGGTGAATAGGAATCGAGAAGACTTGCTGCCAGTGGGAGCAGGGGATAGACCGGAGAATCACACTGTCACCAGGAAAAGGCAGGTCTATGTGATTGGGGACTCCTTACTGAGAAGAATAGACAGGCCTGTAACCAGAGCTGATCCAGAGAACAGAAGGGTGTGCTGTCTGCCGGGTGCTAAGATACGGGATGTGGACCTGAGGCTGAAAAGGATCCTAACTGGAGCAGGAAAGAATCTTCTGATTGTCCTTCATGTGGGAACGAATGATACGGCTAGATTCTCGCTGGAACATATCAAGGGAGACTATGCCAGGCTGGGGAAGATGCTTAAGGAAATTGAGGCTCAGGTGATCTTCAGTGGGATTCTGCCTGTTCCTAGAGAAGGGCAACAAAGGTGTGAGAAGATTATGGTGATCAACAGATGGCTCAGACAGTGGTGCTATAAGGAGGGCTTTGGGATGTATGGCCACTGGGAGGCATTCATGGACAGAGGATTGTTCTCTCGGGATGGACTTCATCTGAGTAAGGCGGGAAATAGACTTCTAGGATGGAGGCTGGCACAACTGATTAAGAGAGCTTTAAACTAGGAATCTGGGGGAGATGGCTGGGAGATGTCCAGGTAATCTCCACGCTGGAATTCAACATTGAGAGGGAAGAAAACAAAGTAAGAGAGGATGAAGCTATGGGCAGGAGAATGGACATACGGAGGAAGGGTAGTGTAGATACCAGTCTAATAGGTGATACTGATGTTAGAATGTCTGTGCCTACCCGGGTAAAGAATGTCAGTGAAACCAAACGGCAAAAATTAAGATGTTTGTACACTAATGCAAGGAGTCTAGGTAACAAAATGGAGGAACTAGAGCTACTGGTGCAGGAAGTGAAACCGGATATTGTAGGGATAACAGAAACATGGTGGAATAGTAGTCATGATTGGAGTACAGGTATTGAAGGCTATGTGCTGTTTAGGAAAGACAGAAATAAAGGCAAAGGTGGTGGAGTAGCATTGTATGTCAATGATGAGGTTAACTGTAGAATCATAGAATCATAGAATCTCAGGGTTGGAAGGGACCTCAGGAGGTATCTAGTCCAACCCCCTGCTCAAAGCAGGACCAATCCCCAACTAAATCATCTCAGCCAGGGCTTTGTCAAGCCTGACCTTAAAAACCTCTAAGGAAGGAGATTCCACCACCTCCCTAGGTAACCCATTCCAGTTCTTCACCACCCTACTAGCGAAAAAGTTTTTCCTAATGTCCAACCTAAACCTCCCCCTCTGCAACTTGAGACCATTGCTCCTTGTTCTGTCATCTTCTACCACTGAGAACAGTCTAAATCCATCCTCTTTGGAACCCCCTTTCAGGTAGTTGAAAGCAGCTATCAAATCCCCCCTCATTCTTCTCTTCTGCAGACTAAACAATCTCAGTTCCCTCAGCCTCTCCTCATAAGTCATGTGCTCCAGCCCCCTCATCATTTTTGTTGCCCTCCGCTGGACTCTTTCCAATTTTTCCACGTCCTTTTTGTAGTGTGGAGCCCAAAACTGGACACAGTACTCCAGATGAGGCCTCACCAATGTCGAATAGAGGGGAATGATCACGTCCCTCGATCTGCTGGAAATGCCCCTACTTATACAACCCAAAATGCCATTAGCCTTCTTGGCAACAAGGGCACACTGTTGACTCATATTCAGCTTTTTGTCCACCGTAACCCCTAGGTCCTTTTCTGCAGAACTGCTGCCCAGCCCTAGTCTGTAGCAGTGCATGGGATTCTTCCGTCCTAAGTGCAGGACTCTGCACTTGTCCTTGTTGAACCTCATCATATTTCTTTTGGCCCAATCCTCTAATTTGTAAAGAAATAAGTAGTGATGGAATGGATAAGACAGAGTCTGTCTGGGCAAAAATCACACTGGGAAAGAAAGCTACTAGAGCCTCTCCTGAGATAGTGCTTGGGGTGTGCTACAGATGGCCGGGATCTGATTTGGATATGGATAGAGACATCTTTAATGTTTTTAATGAAGTAAACACTAATGGGGATTGTGTGATCATGGGAGACTAACTTCCCAGATATAGACTGGAGGACAAGTGCTAGTAATAATAATAGGGCTCAGATTTTCCTAGATGCGATAGCTGATGGATTTCTTCACCAAATAGTTGAAGAACCAACAAGAGGGGATGCCATTTTAGATTTGGTTTTGGTGAGTAGTGAGGACCTCATAGAAGAAATGGTTGTAGGGGACAACCTTGGTTCAAGTGATCATGAGCTAATTCAGTTCAAACTAAATGGAAGGATAAACAAAAATAGATCTGGGACTAGGGTTTTTTATTTCAAAAGGGCTAACTTTAAAGAATTAAGGAAATTAGTTAGGGAAGTGGATTGGACTGAAGAACTTGTGGATTTAAAGGCAGAGGAGGCCTGGAATTACTTCAAGTCAAAGTTGCAGAAACTATCAGAAGCCTGCATCCCAAGAAAGGGGAAAAAATTCATAGGCAGGAATTGTAGACCAAGCTGGATGAGCAAGTGTCTCAGAGAGGTGATTAAGAAAAAGCAGAAAGCCTACTAGGAGTGGAAGATGGGAGGGATTAGCAAGGAAAGCTACCTCATTGAGGTCATAACATGTAGGGATAAAGTGAGAAAGGCCAAAAGCCATGTAGAGTTGGACCTTGCAAAGGGAATTAAAACCAATAGTAAAAGGTTCTGCAGCCATATAAATAAGAAGAAAACAATGAAAGAAGAAGTGGGACCACTAAACACTGAGGATGGAGTGGAGGTTAAGGATAATCTAGGCATGGCCCAATATCTAAACAAATACTTTGCCTCGGTCTGTAATGAGGCTAATGAGGAGCTTAGGGATAATGGTAGGATGACAAATGGGAATGAGGATATGGAGATAGATATTACCACATCCGAGGTAGAAGCCAAACTCAAATAGCTTAATGGGATGAAATTGGAGGGCCCAGATAATCTTCATCCAAGAATATTAAAGGAACTGGCACATGAAATTGCAAGCCCATTAGCAAAAATTTTTAATGAATCAGTAAACTCAGGGGTTGTACCGTACGACTGGAGAATTGCTAACATAGTTCCTATTTTTAAGAAAGGGGAAAAAAGTGATCCGAGTAACTATAGGCCTGTTAGTTTGACATCTGTAGTATGTAAGGTCTTGCAAAAATTTTTGAAGGAGAAAGTAGTTAAGGACATTGAGGTCAATGGTAATTGGGACAAAATACAACATGGTTTTACAAAAGATAGATCATGCCAAACCAACCTGATCTCCTTCTTTGAGAAGGTAACAGATTTTTTAGACGAAGGAAATGCAGTGGATCTAATTTACCTCGATTTCAGTAAGGCATTTGATATGGTTCCACATGGGGAATTGTTAGTTAAATTGGAAAAGATGGGGCTCAATATGAAAATTGAAAGGTGGATAAGGAACTGGTTAAAGGGGAGACTACAACGTGTCGTACTGAAAGGTGAATTGTCAGGCTGGAGGGAGGTTACTAGTGGAGTTCCTCAGGGATCGGTTTTGGGACCAATCTTATTTAATCTTTTTATTACTGACCTTGGCACAAAAAGTGGGAATGTGCTAATAAAGTTTGCGGATGACACAAAGCTGGGAGGTATTGCCAATACAGAGAAGGTCCAGGATATCATACAGGAAGATCTGGATGACCTTGTAAATTGGAGTAATAGTAATAAAATGAAATTTAATATTGAAAAGTGCAAGGTCATGCATTTAGGGAGTAATAACAAGAATTTTAGTTATAAATTGGGAACAGATCAGTTGGAAGTAACAGAGGAGGAGAAGGATCTTGGAGTATTGGTTCATCACAGGATGACTATGAGCTGCCAATGTGATATGGCCGTTAAAAAAGCTAATCCGATTTTAGGATGCATCAGGCAAGGTATTTCCAGCAAAGATAAGGAGGTGTTAGTACCGTTATACAAGGCACTGGTGAGACCTCATCTGGAATATTGTGTGCAGTTCTGGTCTCCCATGTTCAAGAAGGATGAATTCAAATTGGAACAGGTACAGAGAAGGGCTACTAGGATGATCCGAGGAATGGAAAACCTATCTTATGAAAGGAGACTCAAAGAGCTTGGCTTGTTTAGCCTAACCAAGAGAAGGTTGAGGGGAGATATGATTGCTCTTTATAAATATATCAGAGGGATAAATATAAGGGAGGGAGAGGAATTATTTAAGCTTAGTACCAATGTGGACACAAGAACAAATGGATATAAACTGGACACTAGGAAGTTTAGACTTGAAATTAGGCGAAGGTTTCTAATCATTAGAGGAGTGAAATTCTGGAACAGCCTTCCAAGGGGAGTAGTGGGGGCAAAAGACATATCTGGCTTTAAGACTAAGCTTGATAAGTTTATGGAGGGGATAGTATGATGGGATAGCCTAATTTTGGCAATTAATTTGGCAAATGATCTTTGATTATCAGCAGGTAAGTATGCCCAGTGGCCTGTGATGGGCTGTTAGATGGGGTGGGATCTGAGTTACTACAGAGAATTATTTCCTGGGTGCTGGCTAGTGAGTCTTGCCCACATGCTCAGGGTTTAACTGGTCGCCATATTTGGGGTCGAGAAGGAATTTTCCTCCAGGGCAGATTGGCAGAGGCCCTGGAGGTTTTTTGCCTTCCTCTGCAGCGTGGGACACGGGTCGCTTGCTGGAGGATTCTCTGCAGCTTGAGGTCTTCAAACCACAGTTTGAGGACTTCAATAACTCAGACATAGGTTAGGGGTTTGTTACAGGAGTGGGTAGGTGAGATTCTGTGGCCTGCATAGTGCAGGAGGTCAGACTAGATGTTCATAATAGTCCCTTCTGACCTTAAAGTCTATGAGTCTATAAATCCTCGCACATCCATGCCACTCGGGAAAAGTCTGGATCCTAGCGCTCGCGGGTTTTGCACAGCTGTTTTTCTGTTTATCCCTTACAAATGATGATATCTGCATTTGGCAACATAAACCTTCCACATCTGATTTGCAGCTGAGATGCATTATTGTCTCTTGTCCTTTTGTAAGCTTCAGGACATTCCTTGTTCATTACGTCTTCTCCTTAGCTCCATTTCCATATGGCCAAATCCTCAATCCTGGCTCCGGTTTTACTTTGGCGAATCTCCCACGAGCTTTCACTCCTGAGTCAGGACTTCCCGATCCGACCCACTGGTGTAAGTGGAATTTGCAGGTGCTCAGTCCCTTACAGGATCTGGGCCCTTATATTTTAGTACTGCCTATAAGACACTTTGGGCTGAGTTCTTGGATCTATCTGAGCTGTGCCTTGGAGGGGGAGGGAGAATGGTGGCTTGAAGCCATCTTAGTGTCCGTCTAGCCGTAGGGCTGGTTCTAGTTACACTCAAAAGGCCATTCCAGCAGCCAGGGAAAGCAGGAGGGCATAAGCTCTCTGCCTGCAGCCCCTTTCCCCCCGGCCTCCCCATGCTTGGGAATTCCTGGGTAGCTGCTGAAGCCACGTTTCCCACCCCTTTGTACTACCACGTGGAGTAAAGGGGAAATCTCATAACCAGGAATTAGGCCATTGAGCTAGTCCTCTGTTGTCATGATGAGAACTGGCAACGAATTCTTACTCTTTGTTTACATGCCTGCAGCTTTCATCCACAACACATCACACGATCCATTGTCTACAGCCAAGCCCTAAGATACAATCGCATTTGCTCCAATCCCTCAGACAGAGACAAACACCTAAGGATCTCTATTAAACTACAATACCCACCTGCTGAAATGAAGAAACAGACTGACAGAGCCAGAAGGGTACCCAGAAATCACCTACTCCAGGACAGACCCAACAAAGAAAGTAACAGAACACCACTAGTCGTCACTTTCAGCCCTCAACTAAAACCTCTCCAGTGCATCATCAAGGATCTACAACCTATCCTGAAGGACGATCCCTCACTCTCACAGATCTTGGGAGACAGGCCAGTCCTTGCTTACAGATAGCCCCCCAACCTGAAGCAAATACTCACCAGCAACCACACACCATACAACAAAAACTAACCCAGGAACCAATCCTTGCAACAAAGCCCGTTACCAACTCTGTCCCCGTATCTATTCAAGGGACACCATCATAGGACCTAATCACATCAGCCACACCATCAGGGGCTCGTTCACCTGCACATCTACCAATGTGATCTATGCCATCATGTGCCAGCAATGCCCCTCTGCCATGTACATTGGCCAAACCAGACAGTCTCTACGCAAAAGAATAAATGGACACAAATCAGACGTCAAGAATTATAACATTCAAAAACCAGTCGGAGAACACTTCACTCTCCCTGGTCACTCAATTAAAGACCTAAAAGTTGCAATACACAAACAAAAAAACAGACTTCAATGAGAAACTGCCGAACTGGAATTAATTTGCAAACTGGACGCCATTAAATTAAGCTTGAATAAATACTGGGAGTGGATGGGTCATTACACAAAGTAAAACTATTTCCCCATGCTAATTTTTCCCCTACTGTTACTCACACCTTCTTGCCAACTGTTGGAAATGGGCCATCCCGATTATCACTACAAAAGTTTTTTTTTCTCCTGCTGATAATAGCCCACCTTAATTGATTAGTCTCGTTATAGCTGGTATGGCAAGACCCATTTTTCCATGTTCTCTGTGTATATAGATATCTTCCTACTGTATTTTCCACTGCATGCATCTGATGAAGTGGGTTTTAGTCCATGAAAGCTTATGCTCAAATAAATTTGTTCATCTCTAAGGTGCCACACTTACTCGTTCTTTTTGCTGATACAGACTAACACGGCTACCACTCTGAAATCTTTGTTTTCTAATACTTTTAACCAGTTTCTGACCCATCAGCATTTTCCTTCTCACCCCATGACTACGGTGAGTGCCGCTCCACTGGAGCTGAAGGAATAACTTCCGGCTTGGGTAGACGTACTTGTGCTAGCTCTGATAGAGCTGGCGTGCTAAAAATAGGAGTGTAGCCACAGCGCCATGAGTGGCTGGAGGTGCAAGTCACCCTACAATCCCACCTGAAACCCTAGGTATGTACTCGCCGTCCTGCTGCTCACCCCACCGTGGCTACACTCCTGTTTTTAGAAGAGCTAGTACAGGTATGTCTACCTGAGCTGGGAATCGTATCTCCAGCTCTGGTGTCAACATACCCTTAGTTTCCTTAACAGCGCCCTGCAAGGGATTTATATTAGTTGCTTCTCCTTTATTGCAGTTTTCTTGACCTGCCCAGAGAATTCAAGTGGCTGGAAAGGCACGATTTTCCTTTGTGGAAGCCCTACTGGTTTGTCCCCATCCTATCTTGTTCACCTCGGAGATTTACAAATTCTCTCTTTAGTTATTGCCACGTGTACTGTGGCAACGCTCGCTGCTCTGTGATTTCCGGGATCATCTTTAAAAAAAGATACTGAGGAGAAGTGCAACATTTGCTGCTGTCCAGGTCTCTGCCGTAGCCAGCGATTTCAACGAGATGGAATGAGATGGTAGCAACTCAGCCACTTCATTCAGTTCCTGCCATCTGGGCCTGCTGTTCAATGTATCAGTTTGTTCCAGCCCCTCCTCTTGTAACACCTCAGCCCATGGCAGGGCCTCAGCTTTATTACCTACAAAAACAGACCTGGGGAAGTACTTCCTCAAAACCTCTGTGGGGAAGACTGATGCCAGGGAATCATTGAGATTCCCTGCAATGCCCTTATCCCCTGGGATTGCTTCCTTTACTCCTGCTGGCTCAGCAGACCCCCCAGATTCTCTCCCAGGCTTCCTGCTTCTGATACACGTAAAATGCCCCTCAGGTCTAGCGTCCAGTCCTGGAGAACAGTAATGCAGCCTAACTGGTCACTCAAGCCGCAGTCCTTTGGCCTGCCAAAAGGACCTTGGTGCTTGCACCAGGTCTCCCATCCCTAGATCCAGGAGCAGGGCAGGCTTGTCTCATTGTCCAGGGGAGCTGAAATGCAGCCTGGGATGCTAGGTGGGCTGGTTAGGCAGCAAAGCCTGCACAAGCCTCACACAGAGAGTGAATTGCTTCTCTTCATTAATTCACATGGAAGAATTCCCAGGTAAACACTTAACACCCGAAGGGATCCCAGCTAGAATACAGCCTATAAAGCTCCCTGTTACTGAGCTTTCATACAAGTGGGAGAAATAACCCTTGAAAACCCTCACGTAGACACACCAGCTAGTCCAGTGCAGCCCGGTGCGATGGTGCTGCTCTGCCCTGGTCACAACCCATGCTGGTAGGCATTGCAGAGGGGTTCTGCAGGTAGGGTGACCAGATGTCCCCATATTATTGGGACCATCCTGATATTAGGGGCTTTGTCTTATACAGGCAACTACACGCCCCCGCAACCCACCGCGAAAAAAACTGTGTCCTGATTTTTCACACTTGCTATCTGGTCAGCCTATCTGCAAGGAACATCTGTGGCTGCAGCCTCCATAGGGTGGATCTGTATATAGAAAAGGCCAACCCTTCCTGTCAGCTGCAATGGAGGTCAGCAGTGTGGACAGATTTAAGCTGAAGATCCTGCCTAACGTAATCTTTACAAGCTCTCACCATGGCCTTGTGGTTTCTCACTCTGAATTCCGTTCATTGCATTTGTTTGTTATCTCTGTGTAAAGGGCCAGTGCTGCAGTCCTGCGGAGAAACATGACCTGCTAAGAGCATGTATTTCAATCAACGCCGTCCCTCAGCCCCCAAAACTCTGGAGCTTCTTTTCCTTTGCGGAGCCCTGCTCTTGGGATGCCACCCTGGCTGAGAATGCCATTATTGTGCCCATTGGTGTTGGTGAAAGAGACACACTTTCGAGCTGCACAGGAGCTCTTCCTCCGGTCACATTGCTCAGTGTAACTCCAACACTGGCCTCTCACCAGCAGAAGTTGGCCCAATAAGATACATCACCTCACCCACCTTGTCTCTCCAATATCCTGGGAACGACCCGGCTACTTCAACACTGCAGAGAAGTGTTGTGCCGGCCAGTTAGAATTCCCATGATGTCTGATCATTCGTCAGGGTGTCAGATTTGATGTGGGTGCCATGCTCCGAAAGTTACACTCCACACACCCTGTCCCATGGATGAACTGTGCTGCGAGTAGCCAAATTCCTGACCTGCCCTCCAGCTTCAGAATACATCACCCTCAGATGATCCAGTTTGGCTGACGTGAGCTTGGCACAAGTACAGGGGGCAAAGAGGGCTCCCCAGTCCCGGAGGCCCTGGTATAGCTGACGGCACAAGACAGAGCAAAGCCCATGAGGACAGATTCTAAGAGCTATTGTAAGGGATATGGCGAGTGTCATGGGTTGAGAACGCCTCTTTCGAGCCAGACATATCCCACGCTGGAGATGGGATGGGGGCAACTGGGCACAGACAGAAGCTATCTGGAGGAGCTGCCTTCCTATGAGAAGCTTAGGTTCTGCTGTTTATCTCTTGGGGGAAACCGTGCCGGTTTTAAATCATTACGTTCTCTATTCCTTCAAGCTGGAACTGGATCCTTCGCCTGCTGCTGCCTTTGGCCCCCAGGCTGAACTCAGCAAGTTCATTCCTGCCTCGGGAGGTACTGGGATTCCATCCAAAAGAACAAAGGCAACAAACAACTGGTGGGTGTAGCATTTTCCAATAAGCCCCCAGGGGAGGCAGCTTCAGCACTGCGCATGGGAAATCCTACGCGGCCTCACTTTGTTGACTGACTGGCATTGTGTGGTGTTGCTTTCATGTATTTAAACAGGGACTCTGAAAGACAGCCAAAGAGCAATCGCACCCTCAGACGAGGCCTTTGGAGCTGAGGCGTCTCTGAGCTCCACTGCATCTGTGCATTAACCGGCAGAGTCTTGTCCCCATTGGTGTAAAAATCTCACTGCTTACACCAGTGCACTTTTGCTGAGCCCCAGGAGTCACCTGCAGCTCTTTAGTGGGATCAATGGAACAAAATGTCTCTTTCAATCCCCAGCAAACAAGAGCAGAGTTAGAGGGTGAACTCTGTGCTTTGTGAATGCAGAGGTAAAGCAACGGCACACTACAAATGGTCATTGATAAATTATTTCCTTCTGCTATCTTGCTTCCCACAGGTGGGCCCTGCCAAGGGATAAAGGAGAAATGAGATTATTGAGTGAACGCCTAGTTAATCCTTCGTTCCAACTATTGCTTTGGACTAACCGAGCCTTTTAAGATATATCTGTACTTTTGTAACGGAGACAGCAGAAACAAAGAGGCCAAGTTCATTCGTGGGAGAATGGAGAGGGATTGTTCCCTGATGAGAATGTTAACAGGGTGTCACTCCTCGTAACTGGCACAGAGTTACTGCAGGTGTAAACAGGGACAATTCCAGAGGCATCTGCCCCTGATTGCACCTCCAGGGAACTCGACCTATTGTGCGTAGTTCAGGTTGGGGTGAACGGTTCTGATAGCTACTGAATCTTCATTCAGGTTTGCAATTCTGTGGTGATGGAGACTTTCCTTCCTTGGTGCAGAGTGTCAACTGGTGTGAGATCACTTCCCCTGCCCCTGAAACACAGCCTCTGAAAGGGAACGCAGCAGCTCTTTGAGGGCAAATGTCACCCCGTGCAGAGGAGCCAGCACCAGGTCTATACAACACTTCCGTTTTATTTAAACCCTCCAAAGGGAAAATTGTATTTTCTGGGCAATTGGAGCGCAGACTGAGACAACAGGCTTGAGAGGGGTCTGGCCAGCAGCCAGTGCGACTCAAAGGCTGGATGGCTCTTGCAAAGGATCAGCCTTCAACTTCAGGCCTCGGTAGGGCCCTCCATTTTTGAAAGTGACTAGTGAATTTGGGTGCCCAACGGACATGGGATGTGCTGGGTCCTGACTGTGTAGCTGGGGAGCAAGAACTGGCCCGACCCTTCCCCGTTGAAAAGCTTTAAATGGAGGCATTCCTTGGGGAGTCTACTGTCTGTTAATCACGGCCACCTGTGTGCTACGGTGTTCGGACCCAAGCACGTACCCCGTGCCCCACTGCAAACGTTCTGTGCACCCCCTGGAGCTGCCAGTGCAGCAAGGCAAGCAGGGGAACTGGAAGTGCAGAGAAGAAAGGCTCCCACAGCCCAGATCAAAACAGAGACGGAAGATCAAGGAAAGGGAAGTGGGGCCTGAGTAAAGTCACTGTTGTCCATCGTGGGAGAGCCTGCAAAATGCTCTTTCATTTTGCATCTAAATGTCAAGCTGGGTGCAGAGACGGGGGTGGGGGAGTTCTACTGCAACGGCATCTCTGCTCCCCCTCCAGCTGTGCTTTCCCCTCCCTCCCTAGCCTGGCGGGCACTGTGCCCAACTCAACGGCATTTTCTTTCGCCCTATGTTTATCCCCTTCTCAAATAATACCATAGCGCCGCCCTTCAAGCTGCTGCCCGCTCCTGCTGTCTAATAGCTGAGCATTTCCCTGCCGTGTAGCGCTGTCTCCGGAACGCTGCTTTCAGGCAGGGCGCGGACGGCTAGTGGGTTTCTAGAGATTTGTTCTGAGCAGGGCTCTGCAGGGCTGGAGCATGGGGAAGGGACCAGGATTGATGGGGAAGGGAGTTCCCTCCTGAACTGGCCATCATCTCATGTCCTGACTTAACCCCTGCTGACCTCACTGACACCAATGGAGATGGCCTGGATGGAACTGGGGGCAGGATTTGACCCACAATGCATTGCAAATTTCTTCAGCTATTGTTCCAGGGCAGAAAGGAATGGGAGGAGCCTCAGGGTTTGCAGAAATCTATTTGAACCAATTTTGCCTGACCCTTGCTATGTACCTGCCCCACACATGGCCGCCCACCCAGCACAAGGCTTTATCTAGGAGATGGACCGGAGCAGCAAAGGTCATGTCCAGATTTGGATTTGAATCTTCCTGATGTGCAGGAGGGCTGGGGGTGGTTCTGCCTCTTACAGGGAGAGTCTTGAAGTGGGATTCCCATACTCCTCGCAGCCACTAAGGGTTCTGGGCTGAGCTCCAGAGAGAAATCTCAGTCCCAGAGCTCTGATTCTGGGTCCCTAGAGAACAGGGGAGTTCTGAGTCACTGTTCTGTTCCATACCCATCTTGTTTGCAGTGTTGTTGTAGCCATGGTCGGCCTCACCCACCCTGTCTCTCTGCACCCATCTTGCCATTTAGATGCGAAAAGAAAGAGCATTTGGCAAGCCCTCGCCCTACCGACAGCGTTCCTTATTTACTCATACCCCAGTTCTCTTTCCTTGATCTTCCACCTCTATTTCAATCTGACCTCTGGAAGCCTTTCTACTCAGCACTTCCAGTTCCCCTTGGGGCACTGCTTGCCTCGCTGCACTGGCAGCTCCAGAGGGTGCACAGAAAGTTTAACACAAACACTGGCAAAACACAGTTGCCAAGGTCACCCAGGGAGCACTGCACTGCGCCAACCAAAGACATGTTCAGTTTGAGATAGAGACCTCAGCAGCCCAGCCCGTCAGCAGCTTTCTGTGCCTAGTAGGCATCCCTATAAAATCTTGTTCCAGCTGGAACGCTGGGTACATTCTTGGGGCAGGGGGAAGGAAATTAGTCACCTTACTGCTGGTTACTGCACCAGAAACTGTGCAAAACATACCTGCAGCCCTGTCCTGCAGTAGCTACGTCACAACACCCTATGGTCATTTCAGGAGGAATGTCAGAAAATCACAGTGCCACAGGCTGGAACAACAGACGGACTGGCAGCGAAGTTGTTAATTATAAAGTCAACATCCTCAGTCTTGGGTCTTTAATGTTAGGCACCCAGATAAGTAGCTAATTTTCAAATGGGCCATGCACCCAGAGTTGCTATTGAAGTATATGGGAGCGCTACGCAAATCTCACCTCTGAAAATTCAGTCACTGATCTACTAGATGCCTTAATATTGTTCAACACCCAAGTGTGAGCTTCTTGGCCAAAGCTTTGTTTGTTCAATTTATTTAAAAATTCAATATTATCCAGGACTGGATGGCTCCATGGAGTCTGAATGCGGGGTGGTGGGGGGGAGGGGGGAAGGGTCACCAGTTGTGATCGAGCCCGGCTTTGCAGTGACTGACGAATGAGATGGCTCCCATCTCCCTAGGCATTTCTACGATGCCCACTATGGTGGCACCTGGTAGCCTGACCCGGTTAGTAAAGTGGACATGCAAAGCTAATGGCAGGTTAGTGACCAACATGGAATGAGCTGGTAGCTCCACTCCTCTTCCTCCTGGGCCACTGGCCCCTTCAGTGGCAGCCCTCACACAGAAGCCACAGACTGAAGGAGAGTGAGTCTGAACCACCCTCTTAGCCTGGAATGGTGCCCCCAAGGCCGGGTTGAGGCTCATTGGTAGAAAAAGCATATGTGACCGCCGCCATTTTGGCCAACACACTGAGCATTGAACCAGGACCTCCAGAGCTAAAAGCATGGGCAGCTCACTTGAGCTAAAGAGCAGCTGGAATGATAACAGACTCCTATCCCCGGGGCTTGGGCGCCTAGCACTCCGGCCTCGATCCAGCGAAGCACTTCGGCACGTGCTCCCCTGTAAACACACGGTGGAGCCATTGCCGGCGTTTGCATTTGGAGGGAAGCCCATCCCCAAGTACACTTAGTACAGGACCGGAGCGCTCAGCACGCTGCAGGATTGAGCCCTTTGGTAGACATTTACCGAATGGGCTCCAGGAATGGGCCCATTTCTCATATGGGAAGCACCGCCCCAACATATTCTCTGTCTCTCGTTATCACTCACACCCTCCAGCACAGAAAACGTAGCCCAGTGCAGGACTGGAGATGGCGCCCATGGGCCTGTGTCGGTTTTCTAATGTGTGACATTGCAGGATCCTGCCAGTGCTACGAATCAGGAGCCGTTCTTGTAAACGCTCACTGCTAAGCACAGCAAGTGATTTCATTTCTGTCAAGAGGGCTACTCACAGAAAGCACTACAGGTGGAATCCTGGCCCTACTGAAGCCACGGGGAGTTTTGCTACCAGAGCCAAGATTTCACCCTATGGCTCAGTAATAAGATCAGATCTTCAAAAGGTATTTAGGCACCTAACTCCTACTGACTTCAATGGGATTAAGGAACCTAAATATAGGATCTGGGCCTAAATGTTCAAAGGATCGTGCCCCCAAGTTAACACCGCCTGGATTCTCTCCCCAGTGGTGTTTTACCCAGTATACAGTGAAACCCCACTATAACGCGATGTTTGGGGTCCAAAAAATTCCATCGCGATAAATGCGGGGTCACAGTATAGCAGGGTTTCAAGCCGGTCAGTTTAAGTCAGTGGTCCCCAACGCGGTGCATTGATGTGCACCGCCTAGTGCCTAGTGCCCAGCAGGGGAGGGAAGCCGCGGCCCCACGCCTGCCGGGGACAGAGAACTCCAGGGCTGTGGGCGCTGGTGCTCTCTGTCCCCGGCAGGTGCAGGGCCACGGCTTCTGTCCAGCCTGCCAGGGACAGAGAGCACCGGCGCCTGCAGTCCCAGAGAAGCCAGAGAGAAGCCGCAGCCCCGCGCCTGCCGGGGACAGAGAGTACTGGTGCCTGCAGCCCCAGAGAAGCCAGAGAGAAGCCGCGGCCCCGCGCCTGCCGGGGACAGAGAGCACCGGCGCCTGCAGTCCCGGAGAAGCCAGAGAGAAGCCGCGGCCCCGTGCCTTCCGGGGACAGAGAGCACCGGTGCCTGCAGTCCCGGAGAAGCCAGAGAGAAGCCGCGGCCCCGCGCCTGCCGGGGACAGAGAGTACTGGTGCCTGCAGCCCCAGAGAAGCCAGAGAGAAGCCGCGGCCCCGCGCCTGCCGGGGACAGAGAGCACCGCCGCCTGCAGCCCCAGAGAAGCCAGAGAGAAGCCGCGGCCCCGCGCCTTCTGGGGACAGAGAGCACCGGAGCCCGCAGCTCTGGAGTTCTCTGTCCCCGGCAGGCGCAGAGCCGTGGTTTCTCTCCCCTGCTGGGCACTAGGCGGGGGCACATCAATGTCCCGGCGGGCGCCATCGCATTGGGGACCACTGGTATTAGGCCTTAAAGGGGAGCCAACTTATGATCACGTTATATGCGATTTCGCATTATGGCGGGGCACGTTATTGCGAGGTTTGACTGTATTTAAAAATAAAATTTAGACTTGAGGGGATCAAGGTAATTTTATAACATGGATCATCTTCCCAGACTCCTGTGTTTCTTTCCCTCTCTTTGGAGATGACGGACATGTCTGCGCGGATCCATCCTCTTTCCTTTCTAATCCTGATTCATTCCAGGATCTCACAGCTCAGCCTGTGTGAGTGTTTTCCAGGGGAAGGGGATGGGGCAGTGTGGTGATGTTACGTGTGTTGGACTGGACAGTTGTAAAAAGCAGATTATATAGATACTGCAAGTGTGTAGAGGTGTGCAGGGTGCCGCACAGACGTGTGACAGAAAACCTAATAAAAAACAATTCTAATAAAACCCGGCAGGACTCAGACCGAGGAAGGTTATGGGACCAAGAGGGATCATGCTATAAAAGGGCAAAGCGTTTCAGAGTTTGCTTAAAAGTGGGGAAGGAACAGCTGCCAAGGGGGAATGAGTCCTCACCACAGAGTCATCACAGCAAAGGCCTGTTACCTGCTGACCTGCGGATCCCTGAGAGGCCGGTGGGTGCGTGCACACAGATACCACTTAGCATATGGCTCAAGCAGCAGATTGCAGATGAACCCCCTAGGGTTGCCAACCCTCCAGGATTGGCCTGGTGTCTCCAGGAAGTAAAGATTAATCTTCAATTAAATATTATGTCATGTGATGAAACCTCCAGGAATACATCCAACCAAAATTGGCAACCCTGCCTGCACCACGCCCCCAGCAGAGCTGCTCAGGGCTTTAAAAAGCGGCAGAGCAGTGGCACAATTCTACATCCTGCCAGCCGCCCCTGCTGCCTGGGCCCTGCCCAACCTGTAGGGTGTCCCCTCTGTTGAAACAGGCAGCTCTGAGCCCAACAGTCGGATGGTGTTTGAAGTGGGCGAGGCTCCTGGCTCCCACGCCCCCAGTCCTTTCCGTATATTTCCCTAATCCCGGGAGGGGTTGGGGATTGCAGGGCCAACCTCCCATCTCTCCTTCCCCCCTTGCACCCTGCTGTGTGCAGCTGTGAAGCATAAATAAAGAAGTGCTCCTTAGCTTCAAGCAGCTCTTGGAACTGCCAGAGTCCCAAGTGATGAGGGAGCACGTGAACCGAGGCTGCGGACTGCTCTCAGAAATACATCTGTGTCCTTACTGACTGGTCTCTCCAACCGGCTATTTTGGAGCTGCAGAATTCTTTAATCAGAGTGTGTGTGTGTGTGTGTGTGTACACGCATGTATGTATGACTGTGCCCAGGCACTTGCATGTGTGTCTGTACATGCCTTTGCCCAGGTGTATATGTACCCACATGTGTCTGCATGTTCCTGTGTATGCACCCGTGTTGATGTGCATGTGTGCCCATGCTGGGAGTGCTTGTATTCACACACGCATGCGTTCAGGTGTTTGGGTGCTTGTGGGCACTCGTGTACCAGTGTTTGTGCGTAGGTGTTCATGAGTTCACACATACGTACAGATGAGTGTGCACATGCAATCTTGCATGTCTATGCACTTGTGTATCCATGTGGGAACATGTGTTCCTCACTGTGTTTGTGCTGGTGTGCATGCCTACACAACTGGTTGAGTGGGTGTCCTGTGTGCGTGCACAACTGTTTGTGTATGTGTGGCTGGGCTTGTGTGAGCATGTTTCCGTGTGTGCCCCTGCGCTCGTGCAGGTCTGTTCATTGATTGCACCTGTGCATGTGTCTGTCCATGCCTGTTTGTGCACACGCCCACAAGCCCCGCTTTCCAGAGTCTTCTAGAAAATGGCCAACTGGAGAGAATGCCTCCTCGCCAAGCAGGACTGCAGCGTTGTCCTAGTAACTAACCGCAGGATCAGTGTTGCCTTGGAGAGTAGAGGGAACAACACAAAGAAAACCCAGGCACCCGAGCGTGCTGGGCTGTAGCCAGGGCAGTTGGATTCCTGCAGTCCAGCACTCCGGGCTCATCCTCTGCAATGTGCATGGTGTGACGAGCAGGCAAATGCCCCCTGAAAGCAGAGGAGACGGGGGATGAGCTCACTGCTTGGGAAGAGAATCTGCCTGAAAAGACAGATCTCGAGTATCTCTCTGAGGCACATGCCCAGCCCCAGGGCCATAGTATCTGAGCCCCTCACAATACACCTCTACCCCGATATAACACGGCCCGATATAACAGGAATTCGGCTATAACGCGGTAAAGCTGCACTCCGGGGGGCACGGGGCAGCGCGCTCCGGCGGATCAAAGCAAGTTCGCTATAACACGGTTTCACCTCTAATGCGGTAGGATGTTTTGGCTCCCGAGGACAGCGTTATATCGAGGTAGAGGTGTATTTGTAATGCATTTACCCTCACACACACCCCGGGTGGCAGGGCAGTACGGCTGAGAAACTGAGGCACAGAGAGGCTAACTGACCTGTCCAAAGCCACGCAGGGCAGCTGTGGTGGCAGCAGAGAATTAAACCCAGGCCTGCCAACTCCTGGGTGCTCTAACCACTGGGCCATTCTTCCAGCCAGAGGAGGAGCCAGAACAACTAGCTGTCTCTGAAGGTGTGAAAACCCCACACCCATCTAAGCTGGGATAATTTTCTGTCTCTCAAATATTGTCTCTTCCACTCCCCTTAGGTTCTGTCCCAGCAGAGGCGCAGGGGAGCAAGGTAAGACCCCAGGTCCACCCACTCCACCAGCTCCCAACCCAGGGCCCTAGAGGCCTGTTAAAGGGTCCAGACCACTCGCTGATCCACCACAAATTATACTGCCCCGGGTCACTTCCTACCATGCTGTGGCTCCTCTGTAATTAGAAAATTGGCAACCCTACAAAAGCGCAAAAAAACAAACACCCCTGCTCCACCCCCGCCCCTTCTCCAACGCCCCACCCCCGCTTGTTCCATTCCCCCCCCTCCGTCCCTCGCTCTCCCCCACCCTCACTCACTTTCACTGGGCTGGGGCAGGGGGTTGGGGTGCAGGGTGTGGTGGTGAGGGCTCCGGCTGGGGGTTGGGGGCTGTGAGGTGAGGCTGGGGATGAGAGGTTTCGGGTGCGGGAGGGGGCTCCGGGCTGGGGGCTCTGAGGGGGGACCAGAAATGAGGGGTTCAGGGTGAGGGAGGGGGTTCCAGACTGTGGTAGGGGGTTGGGGTGCAGGAGGAGGGCAAGGTCTCTGGCTGGGGGTGCGAGCTGTGGGGTGGGGCTGGGTATGAGGGGTAGGAGGGGTCTCTGGGCTGGGAGTTGGGGTGCAGAGGGGGCTTGGGATCCCATTGGCACGTACCACTGTTACCAGGAAGCAGCCGCCAGGACCCTTGGCCCCTAGGCACGTGGGCGGCCAGGGAGGCGCCACGCACTGCCCTTGTGCACAGGCATCGCCCCTGCAGCTCTCACTGGCCACAGGTTCCTGGCCAATGGGAGCTGCGGAGCCGGCACTCGAGGAGGGGGCAGTGCGTGGAGTCTCCCTGGCCGCCCATGCACCTAGGGGCCATAGGGGCTTGGTGGTATCTCCACTTAACTGGTCAGTGGACAGTATCCCATTCTTCCCAGTCCCTTTTGAGTTTCCAGCTCCCACCGTGGTGGGGGGAGGGAATGTGGATCACGGCTTCCAGAGTAGCCTTAGGAATGCTGCAGCCACTCCTCTCACTGCTCCAGGTGCCAGTCTGCAGCTCCTGGGCTAACACTCCCTCCATCTGACTGGAGCAAGCTGCTTCAGGGCAGGGCCTTCCTAGCCCAGTACTGCTCTGTGCCGTGCCCTGGTTTAGCATGGGCTCTGTAAACCCCATCACCACAGCCCACAATCACATTAGCCTTGTTTGCAACCACACCACGTTGTCGACTCATATTCAGTTTGTGATCTGCTATAACTCCCAGTTCCTCAGCAGTATGACCACCTCGCTCGTTAGTTCCCGTTCTGGAGTTCTGCTTTCCGAGGGGAAGTACTTTGCACTTGTCTTTATTCAATTTCATCCTAATGGATTCAGACCAGTTCTCCACTTTGTCAAGGTCATTGTGAATTCTAATCCTGTCCTCCAAAGAGCTTGCAACCCCTCCCAGCTGGGTGTCAGCCACAGATTTTTTTAAGCAAACTCTGCACTCCATTATCTAAGTCATTAGTGAATATATTGATTAGTTCCTGAGCCAGGACTGAGTCTCACAGGACCCTACTACATACGCCTTCCCAGTTTGACAGCAAATCATTGAGAACTACTCTGTCTACATTCTTTCAGCCAGCTGTGCGCTCACCTTACAGTAATTCCATCTAGACTGCACCGTCCTAATTTGCTAATGAGAATGTCCTGTGGGACTCTGCCAAGAGCCTTTCTAAATTCAGTATAAAAACAAAATTTTAAAGGTTGAAGTTGGATCAAAATGTCTTGATTTTATCAAAATGTTTCCAGGAAAACTAAGTTTCCAAAACTTTTTTTTTTTTTGTTCCATTTCAGAACAGAAAAAGTGTTAAAAAAACCACAGGATTTCCCACAAAATGGAAAACCTGATTCCTGCTCAGCTGTAGCTATGTCTGTTGCACTCCCACCTAGAGAGCTTTAGCACCTCATACTTTTAGCTCTGGAGTTCAGTTCCATTCCTGGCCCTAGATGCTGGCTGACCCATAAACACGTTACTTCCTGGCCTCCACTGGGTGGGAACTAACACAACCAGGACGATAGGTGCTGGGACTAGGGCTGTGGGGTGCTGCCGCACCCCATGGCTTGCAGTGGATTCCATCATACACAGGGTTTCCAGAAGTTAAAAATCATGAAACACTTTCATTCATTCATTCACACACACAGAATAACCCAGTCTTTTAAACAGGGGCGGCTCCAGGCCCCAGCACGCCAAGCACGTGCTTGGGGCGGCAAGCCGCGGGGGGTGCTCTGCGGGCGCCGCGAGGGCGGCAGGCAGGCTGCCTCCGCAGCTTGCCTGCGGAGGGTCCACAGCTTCGGTGGACCTCCGCAGGCAAAACCACTGGAGGCAGCCTGCCTGCCGTGCTTGGGACGGCAAAATCCCTAGAGCCGCCCCTGCTTTTAAAGGTAACATGACAAAACAGAGCATGAGAATAAGAACTGATCTGGATTTTTAGGGACATTTTAACAAATGTTTGAAATCTTTTTTTTAGTGAACCAGTTTTGTATTCGTCCTTTGTTAGCTGCCATGCATGGGCAGGAGTAAATGTGTGTCCTACAGAAAACCTCCCCAAACTCCTGAAGCACTAGGTTACTCCTTTTTCCACATTTTTCTAATCACTTTTCAGAGGGAGGTCAGAACTAGCACATAAGATTGGCAAAGGGCTTAGGAGGAGAAGGAGGAGATGTACAGGGAAAACATTTCTGACTGAGATGGCAAGCACTGTAACAATCAAAATCCTTGTTTTCACAGCCTTGAGCGAGATGTTGTAGAATTGCCGCAAAAGCAACGAGAACTTTTCTTTGCTAGACTACCCAAGACATCCACTGGTCCTTAAATTAAGAGCTGAGACTAAACATGAAATTTAAAAAGAATGATGGGGGAAGGAGCAGGGAGAACGCAAAGTCAGGGGGCATCCTGCACAGCCACAGTGGTGCAAAAGTTCAAGCCCAAACTTTCTTTTAAAAAAAATGATAAAAATCCCTGTAATATAATCAAAATGCTTCACCATTTTGTAGCAATATTTTATAGAGCTACCTGCAAAACATTTTCCCACACTGAGGAGGCCCCAATGAATTAATTTTCCTGCGCCTATACAAATCTCTGCTTTGCAGAGTGCCTTTAAAACTGTAAACTTTGTCTCCACTTCTCAGACACGTTTTGGTTTTGTCTTAGCCAAAGAGGAAGAGGTCTAGTGAAATAACGCTCACAATACAAAACATTTAAAAGATTACAAAGATGGGACATGGGTCTCTTCAGAGGTTCATCATTTGTAAATTGTGCAGAAAGCGCTCTCAGCTGAGGATTTTACAATAATAAATAAATACAATTTAAAAGGCAAACGTCATAGCTTGGTGACTGCATGAAATCAGAAATAAGGTTGTAGCCTCGGATACTGTTATCAGAAGAAACAGCCCCAAGCCTACGCGCTCCTCCCCTGTATTTCCTGACTTGTTTTTAAATCGAAAGCTGCCATATTCTTCTCCTAAACATGCTGTTTTCAATCACATTAAATAAACTCTCCAAATGTTTAGAGGCGCATTGATAACTGACTGAAATCTTTTTTTAGGGAAACAGTTTTTTTATCTAGTCTTGGTTCATCATTACGGGTGAGCATGGGCAAGTGTTTGTAACACTGAAACTCTCCCCAGCTTCTGGAGACGTTGTCTCGCTTATCACTTTTTGAATGGGTTATCGGAACTAGTACATAAATGACATTAACAAAACCAGTGGGGGGATTGTGCGCATGGTGATATTTTGGAACAGCAATTGCAAATTTTTTGTGCTGATCATCACATTCCAGGGGCCCTAAAGAATTATTTGTTCTGTTCTTATGACATTTTACTTTTACACAAGCCATAACCCCAGATACTTTAGAGTGTTAAATAGTACAAGGGTACGTCCAGACTACCCGCCGTATCAGCGGGTAGCGATCGATCCTCGAACGCGCTCCTCGTTGACTCCGGAACTCCACCAGAGCGAGCGGCGGTAGCGGAGTCGACGGGGGAGCCACGGCCGTTGATCCCGCGCCGTGAGGATGGGAGGTAAGTTGGAATAAGATACGTCGACTTCAGCTACGGTATTCGCATAGCTGAAGTTGCATATCTTACATCAATACCCCCTCCCGGTGTAGACCAGGCCCAAGAGGGTAGAGGAGAGACCTGAGAAATGATTGAAAACAGAGGCACTATGATGACTAAATGCCTTAATGCAGAGGGACTAGGGGGAAATTAAAAGGAACCGCTGAAGTGGAAGAGGGTCTGATTTAAGAGGAGATTTGAAGAAAAGGGAGTTGAATGGTTCAGAGGAACTTTGCAATGGCCCAAATACTCTACCGCCCTATCGATACCACACACAGAAGCACATGGGGCCCTTGTCAAAGGAACAGGCCCTATGCCATTTGCTTTTGACAAACTGTAACATACCAACATAAAAATAATACAAATCTAAGTGTGCAGTCCTTATTATTATTATTATTCACTCCCTGCGGAGCATAAGGCGCCAACCACTCTCCTCCATTCATTTTGTTCTTGAGCGAGACAGCAGATTTCATCCCACTTCATTCCCATACCTCTCATTTCCTCTTCAATGGTCCTTCGCCACGTCCCCAATGGTCTACCTCTCCTCCTTCTTCCTTGTGGTGTCCATCGAAGGGCAATACGAGGGTGTCTGTCAGCACCCATTCTCAACACATGCCCCAGCCACCTCCATCTTCGTTGTTTGGCTTCATCCACTATATTGTTAATGCCCGTTAATTGGCTCACTTCAACATTGGTGATTCGCTGCGGCCAATGTATGTTAAGAATTCGCCTAAGACACCTTCCTTCAAAGCCCCGAAGCCGACTTTCTATCTTCTTGTTGGTCCTCCATGTTTCCGCCGCATAGAGCAAGACAGAGCGGACGTTTGACCTGTAGATCTCTACCTTGGTTTTCATTTGCAAGATGGTTGACCTCCAGATATTCTGAAGTCTATAGAATGCATTTGCTGCAAGACTGATTCTGGTAGATATCTCCTTCTGAATATTGCCATCAGCTGATATGTAACTACCAAGATATTTGAAGTCGTTCACCTCCTCCAATTCTACGTCACATAACACTGTCTTCGTCAAGCTGGCTGGTTTTACTTTCATTATTTTGCTCTTACCGGCATGGATATTAAGTCCTACGCACCTTGCTATTCTACCTACTCTATCAGTCTTCTCTTGGAGGTCCGTCTGAGAGCTTGAAATCAGTGTGCAGTCCTACCTCCTTCCCTTTTGACAACTGCCCCAAGTCTACTATGATCCAGAAAGGGGTTCTTCTTTATGTAAGGAGGGAAACCAATCAATTTTTGAAGCATTGTCCTGAAACTATTGGCAGAAACAGTCATGCACAACTGTTGAATACAAGAGGATGCATCATTCGAACAGGCTCATTGGTTAAAGATGGGAGCACCTAAAAGTCCTTGAACCAGACCTCAGCACCACCCACTATCAAGATGCTCACAAAGAGACAATGTGGGAACTGAAGAAACAGCTCAGCCACTGACACGGCATTTGAGACAGTGGAACCGTGTCATGGGACAACAGGCATAACAGCTGATGAATGTGATCATAAGGACAGTGCGGAGGGAGAGAACAAGGCCAAACCGCTGACCCAGGTTTTGTTTAAAACTCCCGCCCCTGCCCAGGAGACTCCAAGAGGTTCACAGGGAAGGTTGTACAGAGACAAATCACAGGTACGTTGTATGTAAGAATGTAGGCTTAAATAAACCAAAACAAACCAACCATGAGCTGAAGAGACTTCTTGACACATATAGTAAAAAGGTTTTAAAAGCACATTATAAAAAAGTACAATGATGTCTTATGTATATTTCTTATTTTAAATTACTCAGTAACTGAGTGATGGCTCTTCAGAGATCTAGGAGAACCTGGACACCAACAGCCTAAAGCAGGGGTCGGCAACCTTTCAGAAGTGCTGTGCCCAGTCTTCATTTATTCACTCTGATTTAAGGTTTCACGTGCCAGTAATACATTTTAACGTTTTTAGAAGGTCTCTTTCTATAAGTCTATAATATGTAACTAAACTATTGTTGTACGTAAAGTAAATAAGGTTTTAAAAATGTTTAAGAAGCTTCATTTAAAATTAAATTAAAATGCAGAGCCCCCGGACCGGTGGCCAGGACCCGGGCAGTGGGAGTGGCACAGAAAATCAGCTCGAGTGCCGCCTTCGGCACTCGTGCCATAGGTTGCCTACACCTGGTCTAAAGGAACAAATGAAGTGGGTCCAATTTGCTTTTCCCAGACCCAAAACCAGATGCCCGACAGGCTGCTGGAAGAGAAAAGGATGTGTACTATCTAACTTGGAGCAAGCAATTTGGTATTGAGCTGGTGCTAGTGCATAGCCCAAAATCCGGTGTGCACTCAACTGTACAAGCTGCCATGCACGGACTCACCGACCGCTGTCTGAGAGAGAAGCAGTCGCCCAGGTTATGTCATGGATGCCCTTGGCCAGAGCAGCCAGGGGTGTGTGAACTGGACTGTAGAGGATGCGAACTCAAAAAATCAAACAGATCTGTATTAATTTATGCACGGAGCGTGTTGTAAATGTTATCACATTGAGATACACACTGCAGCGCCTGTTTCTCCCAGGAACATTTAGCTTAGGAGAAAGATGTGGAGAAGGTGGCAGCTTTAGATTTAAAAAAAAAAAAACCACACATACACACATCAGGAGAGGAGGAGGAGCTGGTGTGGCCTGGGGCTGTTTCTTCCGATAAGCGTCAGAGGCCACGGCCTTATCTCTGACCTTCACGCAGTCACAAAGCTATGGTTTTCTTTATTTTTTGTTTAAAACTCTCAATTGAAGGGCTTTATTCTGTATCCTGGAATCTAAAGGTTTCTGTACAATTTACAAGTGATGAACCTATTAAGAGGCCTATGGCCCATCTTGGTCAACTTTCGAGAAGTTTTTGTATGTGGCAGTCTAAAAAGCGAACAGAATGTTGGAAATCATTAGGAAATGGATAGATAATAAGACAGAAAATATATTGCCTGTCTATGAATCCATGGTACGTCCACATCTTGAATACTGTGTGCAGACCTGGTTGCCCCATCTCAAAAAATGATATATTGGAAAAAGTACAGAAAAGGGCAACAAAAAATGATGAAGGGTATGGAACAGCTCCTGTGTGAGGAGAGATTAATAAGACTGGGACTTTTCCGCTTGGAAAAGAGACAACTAAGAGGGGATATAATAGAGGTTTAGAAAATCATGACTGGTGTGGAGAAAGTGAATCATCATCATCATCATCATGTTCCCATTACGTCTCTGGCATTTAGGGGCGTGACAAAGCTCCTCCACTCCTGTCTGTTTCTTGCAAGACTTTCATGGTTTCCCCAGCAGTGCCCCAGGATTTTCAGCTTGGCTTCCGCAGCTCTTCGTCATGTTGTTTTCATCATGCCTTGTTTTCACTTGCCTTCAGGTGTCCATCTTATAGCTACTCTGGTGATGGAATCAGTTTCCATCCGAAGCACATGACTGATCCATCTCCAACGCCTCCTGGCAATGATGGTCCTCAGATCCTCTTGGCTGCACTGTGTCAACAGATCTTGGTTTGAGATTATTCTGGGCCAAAAGATAAGGAGAATTTTTCTGAGGCGGGTTGTATGGAATGAAGACAGTTTGGACATGTCAGACTCTCTCATTCCCCAGCATTCTGCACTATAAAGTAGTGTTGAAAGTACGCAGCTCTGATCAATCTTGAGTCTGGTTTTGGTGTTGTGAAAGTGAATAAAGAAGTGTTATTTAAACTTCTCATAACACAAGAATTAGGGGTGACCAAATGAAATTAATAGGTAGCAGGTTTAAAACAAACAAAAGGAAGTATTTCTTCATACAATGCACAATCAACCTGTGGAACTCCTTGCCAGAGGATGTTGAGAAGACCAAGACTAGAACAGGGTTAAAAAAAGAACTAGATAAGTTCATGGAGGATAGGTCTATCAGTGGCTATTAGCCAGGATGAGCAGGGACGCAAAACCAAAACCATTTCGGCAAAACTTTAAAACAAGCTAACTTTTTTTTTTTAATTGGGCTAGCAGATCTTGTAAACATCTCAACGTAATTTTTATTTCATTTTAATTTTTATTACCTCTTCTCCTCTTTGGTAAAGACAAAACAAAAATGTTTATGAGAGGTGAAGACAGAAGTTACAGTTTTGAAGGCACTCGACAATGTTGCGCTTTATATAAGGGCAGGAAAATTAGTTTACTGAGGCCTTGTCAATGTGATGATAAATTCCTTGCCCCATTCTGTTTGTTTTGCAGATAGCAGAACTTTATAGAGCTACGGAAGTAAAGCTGGTGATGCATTTTGATTATATCACAGGGATTGTAATCATGGGGAAAAAATTGGGCTTGAAGTTTTGCACCAGTGGGGCTGCACAG
Organism: Mauremys mutica; assembly: GCF_020497125.1. Taxonomy (NCBI): domain Eukaryota; kingdom Metazoa; phylum Chordata; order Testudines; family Geoemydidae; genus Mauremys; species Mauremys mutica. The sequence goes on from NC_059089.1 coordinate 9,586,026, forward strand.
GAGAGCCAGTGGCTTTGCGCCACTCCCTCACCCCCCAATTATTCTTTTTAAGTTTCATGTTTAGTCTCTGCTATTTTCTTAAGGGCCAGTGGGTGTGTGGGTGTGTGTGGGGGGGGTCCTAACAAACACGAGTTCTTGTTGCTGTTGAGGTAATTCTGCAAAATCTCACTAAGGCTGCAATAACTAGGATTTTGGTTACATTACAGTGCTTGTCTTCTCTGTCAGAAGTGACCTGCCGTGCAGTTTTTTCCTGTACGTATACTCCTTCCTCCTGACCCCTTCGCTAGGGTTATGTGCTGTGTCTGAACCCTGGTGAAAAGCGTTTAGAAAAATTAGGAAAAGAGGTAACAATGGCTCAGGAGGTCGGGGAGAGTTTCTGCAGGACACACATTTAATGGCTCAACCACGACAATTAACAAAGCGCGGATACAAAACTGTTTCAATACAAAAAGATTTCAAACATTTATTAAAATATCCCTAAAAATCCAGACCCACTCTTCTCCCCATGCTCTGTTTTTTCATGTTACCTTTAAAAGTCTGGGTTGTTCTGTGTCTGTGTCTCTTAAGTGTTTCATGATTTTTAATTTTGGTATTTTGATAAGACTGAGCAAAATGAAGTTAGTAGGGCAAAATATTTACTGCCAAAGCATTTAAGATACAAACAAAATGTTCTTAAAATACAATGTCTCTCCTGCCTCTCAAATACTAAAATACAGGTTCCCTAATACTCCATTCCTGCTTTTATATTATTTATTAAATCCATGTTCAATCAATTTAATCACTTTACATCCCAGACCTTAAACACTGAAAGAATTACAGCTTTTCCTTAACAAAAAGGGGAGAGCTTGCGGGGGGAAAGTAGGAAAAACTGTTACCCACTCTTGGTACAAAAAATAGTTTTAACTGTTCCTGCATTTTGTCCCATAGAGGGGCGTATTAGCCAATGTTACATCATTAGATTCCTTTGAAATTAGGCTGTGTGTATTTTGTATACATTTATGCTGAAAAAACACGTGTGAATGTGTATGTGAGTGGGTGGTGTGTGAGATTTATGCTTAAGGTAGTTTATAAAAATAGTAAACAATTGGGTTTGAATGCGAGCTCAATTGTTATGGGAAACAGGAGGGAGGAGGTGATTGACGGTGCTGTATGTTTGGGGCGGGGGAGAAATATTCTTATCTCTGGTAAAAAGCAAAAATCAACTTTTACATAAAATAGTTTAAACTAGGCCTACATTTTGTCTGCATGGGATGTATTAGCCACTTTTACACCATTAGATTATTTTTGTTAGGCTGTGTATTTTATATAAAACAAAAATATAAAATATGAACGTGCATGTGATTGAGCAAGTAGGCGATCTATAAAATAACATGGCTAGTTTGAATGTGTGCGTACAATGGTTTTTCTATAAGCTATATAAGTTGGCTTCAATGTATGCTTAATTGGTTTGGAAAGGAGAGCCAGGAAGAGGGGTGGGTGGTGCTGTGTCTCTGTTTGTTCTGTGGTTTTCCTTGTTTTTAAAATGTATCTGTCCTTCAAAAACTTTACAAAATGTAAGAGGCCCCTAATACAACTTAAGGCAATTTACAATAAACAGTAAAGGCTATGAAGAAATATGTGTTTTTGAGTAAATAGGTTTTGTAAATAAAGAAATCTACATGCCTGCTCCTTTGGAAGGGTAGGTCCTGCTTCTTCAGATAAGAACTAAAAAAGGAGAAGAAAGGATGTGGGGGTGACTATGCAAGCATTCTTCCCTGTCACCTAACAGTCAGACAACCTTAGCTTGTCCTTTAATGGTTTATTTTTTATTGCAAAGCCCCTCTGTAAATGCTGGAGGTTTTATACTGTCACCGGGAATCTTAAACTTTGTTCAAACTTTACATGGACTATAGTTCCAGGGGGGTTTTGTTTTATTTTCCTGCATGTTGGGCAATTCATTTAGGCAAATCTTTGCTAAACTTGAGGTGCAACAAAGGCCTGTCTCTCCGTTGCAGAACAATGATTATTCAGGGCATGGCTACACTTGCAGATGTAGAGCGCTGTGAGTTAAACCCACCTTCGGAGACCGCAGTAGGGAAAGTGCTGCAGTCTGTCCACACTGACAGCTGCCAGCACAGTGGCGTGGCCACATTTGAGTCACTTGCAGCAGCATTGGGAGCGGTGCATTATGGGCAGCTATCCCAGCATGTAAGTGGCTGCAACGTGCTTTTCAAATGGGGGTGTGTGTGGAGAGTGACAGGCAGTGTGTTGTGCATGTGGGGGGAGAGAGAGTGGGTTTTTTGGGGGGCTGAGAGCATGTCAGCCTGCTGTCTTGTGAGTTCAGACAGCAGTAGACCTCCCCACCCCCCGCCTCTCTCTCACACACACAGCATTCCCAGTAACAGTTTGCATGCCGGCTGTCAGAAACAGAGCTTTGAAAGGGCATTTCCGCATTCCTACAGGAGTTCAAAACAATGAGAAGAGTGGCCACTTGACTTAAGGGGATTATGGGATGTTTCCAAAGGCTGATCAGAGCACAGTAATGCAACACCTCGTTCACACTGGCACCGCAGTGCTCCAGCAGGGGCCCATCACACATTATTCCACTTGCCGAGGTGGAGAACCAGCAGCGCTGTAGCTGCGGAGTCAGAGCGCTCTACGTGCCTTGCCAGTGTGGACAGGGAGCTAAGGCGCCCGGGGCTCCTTTATTGCACTGTAACTCGCAAGTGTAGCCAAGCCCTTAATATTAGACCCAACAAATCCTGCCTCTTGGCAGGGGGTTAGACTAGATGACCCTTGCAGCCCCTCCTAACCCTGTGGTTCTATAGTTTTAATTATGGAAATGAAAAACGTAGCAATTTCCTGTTCTTGGTCAGTGTAGGCACTGAGGAGCTCTTTAGGTCCCAGGCGTGATACACTGCTCACTTCTCCCTGGCTTTCTTCCTTTCTTGCTGTTTTAAAGGACATTCTTGGTCATCTCCAAGAGGGGTCTGTCCCCGGTAGTATGTAACTAGCTCGGCTGTAAGTTCTCTCTCTCTCAGTAATACTTTGTGCCCTTGGGGCAATAGTGCAATTCCAAAATAGTTGATTAAGTGCATTAGAATTCATGCTTGCTAAAAATGCCTGTTAACACACCACTTTATTCCATTGCTACAAAGAATTGTAAATTATTTAATGACTATTTAAATATACAGTAAATGCATGAGACCATATTTTCTCTAAAAATTCATTTTCTATACATGCATTAACACATCTCTTATTCCGCCAGCCTCGAGGCTTTATTTAAAATGGACTAACTGCATATAAAATCTTTTTCTAAAAATGCCTAGTAATTTATATATAAAATAAAGCACAGATTTTTTTAAATTTAGTGACTTTATTTAGAAATGTACTAACCGTGTTAAAATTATCTGAGGAAAAAATGCCTGTTAATACCTGTTAACTAGACTTTATTTAGAATTGCATTAAATGCAAATTAAATGTGTTTTCCTGTAAAAAGGGGGGACAGCCATGAAAGCTATATTTATTCATTTACTGCTAAGGCACCCAATAACGGTAAGTTAAATACAATTTTTAAAATAAGAAAACTTTTTTTCAGAAAGACTGTCACCAAAAATGCATGTGTCCAAAACTGAGACTTACGGGCAGGTCATAAGGCAAAATGGTTCATGGAAACCTGTCATAATATATATGATGAGAAAAAGTATCCTACTCAGGGTCCCTGAAAGCTTAAGACCCAGAAGGCAAATTGAGCTCATGATTTCTGAGCATCTGGGGCTGGTGACATGCCATAAACCCAATTGTTACAGAAAAGTGTCATGAGTTTGGACTAAAAAGGCAAATTATGGCATTTGTACAGGCAAAGTCAAGACTGCGTAGTTCCAAAGTGCTGGTGCAGGGCACCACAACACAGCAGCTTAAACCAGGAGGTGGAGAAGGCTCCCTCTTGGGGAATGTATGTAGGCAACGTGGGCCTGATCCTAAGCCCAATGAAATCAATGGAATGAGTCCCATTGACTTTGGAGAGGGCTCTATAATTACAGGTATATATGCCCAGCCCTCTAGAAGCAGCACCCCAACTCTTATGAATGCAGCTTGGCATCTTGAAAAACTACAGGCCTGACCCCTTGTGGGGGGTTATTAATCTCACCCCCCAAAAATCCCACTGCCTGACCCCATGCTGGGGCATCAGCTCAGTGCTGGCTGAGGAAAGAGCACCCTCTGCTGAAGCACACCACCACTTCCCACAGCTTCCTCGAGGTTTTCTTTGAGGTCTCTCATTTCCGTCCCTGTGCTTGTCTAAGATCTCCCACCAGCTGCAGGTGCAGGCGTACATCAAAGCCAGCTGTAACCGCTCAGACGTTTCTTATTTATAGTAAGAACGCATGCAAATAATATAAATGTAAGTGACTTCATTGTATTTCATCTTCCCCACAGGTTACTGCCTGCTGCAGGCTCCACCTTGGCTGTGTTTCCCTGCAGATCCAAACAGGTCTCTGCATGCGGAGAAAACCTGCCACTTATCTCACCCACAATCCAGCCGTGGGCACTTTCTGGTCCCTGTGTCTCTGGAATCTCAAGGGAATCCCAATGAGTCATGGATGGGAGGAGGATGCGTGTGCGCCAGCTGTGATATTTCACTCCATATCTTTATGAAACTATGCTTATGATATGAATAGGACATAACTGAGATGTACTTTATGCAAGATGAATCTTGCAAGATATCATTGGAAAGGTTATAATTTACTGAATGTGTTTATCCAATGGGTCTGCATGTATCATTTCTGTAGCTGAAGCTGGGAATATTGACCATGTCTCTGTATTTCAAATGTGTTACATTGGATGAGGCCAAACAATGTTAGTGGCTTACTGGAGAAATGCGCACAAGCATAAGGATCATCCCAGGAACTGTGTGCAATGGAAACCTCGCAGAGAGAGCGTGACACAGTGGGAACTGTTTGACCCAGGTCACAATGAAAAAAACTTTCCAGCAAGATATAAAAGAGGGACAATGATAACAGGAGGGGTCCTCACTCTCCCTGCAGCAACACACCTGAAGACCCCCAAGATAAAAAGACTGAACTGTGAGAAGTGATGGTCCCAGGCTAAGATCTTTAGCCTGCGTAAGAAAACCTGGGAAAGCCCAGACAACTTGTGCCTTAAGAATCTGCCAGCCTGTTTATCACTCAGAGTGAGAATTTGTTAATTTGTATCGTACCTATCTAGTGTGTTAAGATCAGGGCTGGCTCCAGGGGTTTTGCCGCCCCAAGCAGCCAAAAAAAAAAAAAGCCGCGATCGCGATCTGCGGCAATTCAGCGGGAGGTTCTTCGCTCCCAGCGGGAGTGAGGGACCCTCTGCCGAATTGCTGCCGAATACCTGAAAGTGTCGCCCGCCCTGAGTTGCCGCCCCAAGCACCTGCTTGATAAGCTGGTGCCTGGAGCCGGCCCTGGTTAAGATCAGTCTGCGGCTTTTGTTTATTTACTAAGGTAATCTGCTTTTTCCAGTTCCTGCACATTAAGGAAGAGGGCGAATTTTAGGAGCTTGCGCTGTACAGATATTTCTATACAGCGCAAGACAGTATTGTTTGGGGTTTATCTCCCCAGAGGGGTGGGCATGTGAGTGCTGGAGGAGCCTCGCACACAGAGCTGACTTCAGTCTGTGTCTGTAGCGGGGTGTGGCCCGACCTGTGTGAGCTGCAAGGGGCCAGAGAGCCTTGTTCAGCAAAGCAGGGAGAGGGACCTAGGCTGGTGGAGCAGGAGAGGCTCAGTTAAACCCCAGCACATCAGGTGGCATCCCAGATCAGGGGGTCCAACCCCTCACAATAGCATCTTCTTGGAAAAAGGTTCCAGGATTGTTCTGCTTGATGTTCACTAAGGAACAATCCGAGCACCAGGAAGACCAGTCACCTGGCTACCCCAGATGCTTCTAAATAATTGCTAGATCGAGTCCACTGGGGGCCTGTTGGATTCTGGGGAGGTGGGCAGGCATCTCTCTACTGGCTTCAGTGGAGGAGCATCCACTTAATACAGCTGTGAACTGCTTAACACCCACATAGTTCTGACTTCACATGGTCGGCATTCACCCAGCTCTCACAGCAGCTGGGTCGGAGGCGGGTCACCTGAAGTGGCTGAGGGCGAAACGGGAGGCTCAGGGGCTGGTTATTACTTAGCTTAGACCCCAGAGAGCACATCAGCTCAACACACACATGTGCACTCATCATCATACACACTCCCTAAAGCAGCTGCCAGGCCTAGGCTAAGTAGGTGAGCGATGCTGTCAGCGGACACGGCAGTTGGCAGAGCTGACCAGGGGATGCAATTCCTCAGGTTCCAAAATATGTTTCCATTCCACATTGGAACCTTTCAAACATTTTCACAAAGGCTGAATCATGGGCGTGTGCTGGCGGTCAGGGTCTGGCACCTGGTCCCAGTCCCTGCTCTGCCTGACAGAGCAGAGCTTTTCACCCCAGAGCATTCTGAATCAGGCAACATGGCGATTGGCAGCCAGGGCTCCCAAGCCAGGGTCTTAATCACCAGGACACAGAATCCTGCGTTTGTGAAAGGCTTCCGAGGAGTCCACTGCAGAACGCAAACAAACTCTGAAACCATCAAGTGGAATCGTCATCCCCCAGTTCTGACCGGCTCTAGTAACCGGGCACTCCTCCTCCATAAGTAGCACCGGCTGTCCAACACAGTCCTCGCAGCATCCGTTTCCCCACCAGCCCTACTTCTGTAACACATAGAGACAGGGCTGAGTGGCAGAGTTTGGATCTCCAACGTTCAGATCCAGGGTTTGGGTTCAACCCATTATGGTGCCAGCCATGAAATTCAACAGCCGATCCAGATCTGAATTTCTCCCCAGCTCAAGGGAGGTTGATTCAGACCCAGCTCCAATAACTTACAGTGACAGGGCTTGCAAGAGAGCAGAAAAGCTCAGAAGGGCCCAGAGTTGGAAAGGGAGGTCTAAGCCTAGAAGAAGTGCTAGGGTGGTTGTGATATGACTGTTATTACCTTTACTCCATCAGCAGAAATACCACTTCCCCTGAACGGCAGTAAAATGCTAGCTCCGCCCACTCAGATTGTCCCCAGTTGGGCGGCAATGGGAACCTTTCACTTGTAGGCTATAATCCAGCTCAGGTCAGGCATGGTTTAAAGCTCTTACTACCTGACAGCCGTTTGGTGGCCTGCTTGAAATAATTTGATGGGTCCCCATGGGCAAACAAGCATATAACCATGCTGAGATTAGCACTAAATTGCCCTGTTGTTGGCAAGCTCAGCAGAGAGTCAAATGACTGAATGGGTAGGGAGGACTGAAGCTTCTTATGTCTAGAGGTTGGTCCCACTAAGTTGGCTTGGGAGAAGGTTGTACCACGGCTGCCCATTTTGTACCTGTGCTGTGGATAAATGGAGGACTTCACTCTCCAGAGCTGTCACCCTGTGCAGGGCACATGCCTTCCCTGTACACCATTTGGGGCCAGGTGTGTGCTGCCTTCATTTCCCCAATGGGGTTGGGAAATTCACCAAGGTTCTGACATAAGAAGCAGTGCCCCACCCCCTTTTAAGAGCCTCCTTAACAGAAAGCTCAGCAGCAAACATGAGGCCTTCACCCAGGCTTCTTAGCAGGGAGGCAAACTCCATTGCAGACTATCAGTCTCATAGATTCATAGACTTAAGGTCAGAAGGGATCATTATGATCATCTAGTCTGACCTCCTGCACAATGCAGGCCACAGAATTTCACTCACCCACTCCTGTAACAAATCCCTAACCTATGTCTGAGTAATTGAAGTCCTCAAATCGTGGTTTAAAGACCTCAAGGTGCAGAGAATCCTCCAGCAAGTGACCCATGCCCCACGCAGCAGAGGAAGGTGAAAAACCTCCAGGGCCTCAACCAATCTGCCCCGGAGGAAAATTCCTTCCTGACCCCAAATATGGCAAACAGTTAAACCCTGAGCATGTGAGCAAGACTCACCAGCCAGCACCCAGGAAAGAATTCTCTGTAGTAACTCAGATCCCACCCCATCTAACATCCCATCACAGACCATTGGGTCTATTTACCTGCTAATAATCAAACACCAATTAATTGCCAAAATTAAGCTATCCCTTCATGCTATCCCCTCCATAAACTTATCAAGCTTAGTCTTGAAGCCAGATATGTCTTTTGCTCCCACTACTCCCTTTGGAAGGCTGTTCCAGAACTTCACTCCTCTGATGGTTAGAAACCTTTGTCTAATTTCAAGTCTAAACTTCCTAGTGTCCAGTTTATATCCATTTGTTCTTGTGTCCACATTGGTACTAAGCTTAAATAATTCCTCTCCCACCCTAATATTTATTCCTCTGATATATTTATAAAGAGCAATCATATCTCCCCTCAGCCTTCTTTTGGTTAGGCTAAACAAGCCAAGCTCTTTCAGTCTCCTTTCATAAGACAGGTTTTCCATTCCTTGGATCATCCTAGTAGCCCTTCTCTGTACCTGTTCCAGTTTGAATTCATCCTTCTTAAACATGGGAGACCAGAATTGCACACAGTATTCCAGATGAGGTCTCACCAGTGCCTTGTATAACAGTACTAACACCTCCTTATCTCTACTGGAAATACCTCACCTGATGCATCCCAAGACCACATTCGCTTTTTTTAAAAACAGCCATATCACATTGGCAGCTCATAGTCATCCTGTGATCAACCAATACTCCAAGGTCCTTCTCCTCCTCTGTTACTTCCAATTGATGTGTCCCCAATTTATAACCAAAATTCTTGTTATTAATCCCTAGATGCATGACCTTGCACTTTTCATTATTAAATTTCATCCTATTACTATTACTCCAGTTTACATGGTCATCCAGATCTTCCTGTATGACATCCTGGACCTTCTCTGTGTTAGCAATACCTCCCAGCTTTGTGTTATCCACAAACTTTATTAGCACATTCCTACTTTTTGTGCCAAGGTCAGCAATAAAAAGATGAAATAAGATTGGTCCCAAAACTGATCCCTGAGGAACTCCACTAGTACCCTTACTGAAATCGAGGTAAATTAGATCCACTGCATTTCCTTCGTCTAAAAAATCTGTTACCTACTCAAAGAAGGAAATCAGGTTCGTTTGGCACGATCTACCTTTTATAAAACCATGTTGTATTTTGTCCCAATTACCATTGACCTCAATGTCCTTAACTATTTTCTCCTTCAAAATTTTTTGCAAGACCTTGCATGCTACAGATGTCAAACTAACAGGCCTATAGTTACTCGGATCACATTTTTTCCTTTTCTTAAAAATAGGAACAATGTTAGCAATTCTCCAGTCGTACGGTACAACCCCTGAGTTTACTGATTCATTAAAAATTCTTGCTAATGGGCTTGCAATTTCATGAGTCAATTTCTTTAATATTCTTGGATGCAGATTATCTGGGCCCTCCAATTTCATCCCATTAAGATGTTCAAGTTTGGCTTCTACCTCAGATGTGGTAATTTCTGTCTCCATATCCTCATTCCCATTTGTCATCCTACCATTATCCCTAAGCTCCTCATTAGCCTCATTACAGACTGAGGCAAAGTATTTGTTTAGATATTGGGCCATGACTAGATTATCCTTAACCTCCACTCCATCCTCAGTGTTTAGTGGTCCCACTTCTTCTTTCTTTGTTTTCTTCTTATTTATATGGCTACAGAACCTTTTACTATTGGTTTTAATTCCCGTTGCAAGGTCCAACTCTACATGGCTTTTGGCCTTTCTCACTTTATCCCTACATGTTCTGATCTCACTAAGGCAGCTTTCCTTGCTAATCCCTCCCATCTTCCACTCCTAGTAGGCTTTCTGCTTTTTCTTAATCACCTCTCTGAGACACTTGCTCATCCAGCTTGGTCTACAACTCCTGCCTATGAATTTTTTCCCCTTTCTTGGGATGCAGGCTTCTGATAGTTTCGGCAACTTTGACTTGAAGTAATTCCAGGCCTCCTCCGCCTTTAGATCCACAAGTTCTTCAGTCCAATCCACTTGCCTAACTAATTTCCTTAATTCTTTAAAGTTAGCCCTTTTGAAACCAAAAGCCCTAGTCCCAGATCTATTTTTGTTTATCCTTTCATCTAGTTTGAACTGAATTAGCTCATGATCACTTGAACCAAGGTTGTCCCCTACAACCATTTCTTCTATGAGGTCCTCATTACTCACCAAAACCAAATCTAAAATGGCATCCCCTCTTATTGGTTCAGCAACTACTTGGTGAAGAAATCCATCAGCTATCGCATCCAGAAAAATCTGAGCCTTATTCTTATTACTAGCACTTGTCCTCCAGTCTATATCTGGGAAGTTAAAGTCTCCCATGATCACACAATCCCCATTAGCGTTTACTTCATTAAAAACATTAAAGAGGTCTCTATCCATATCCAGATCAGATCCCGGCGGTCTGTAGCACACCCCAAGCACTATCTCAGGGGAGGCTCTAGTAGCTTTCTTTCCCAGTGTGATTTTTGCCCAGACAGACTCTGTCTTATCCATTCCATCACTACTTATTTCTTTACAGTTAACCTCATCATTGACATACAATGCTACTCCACCACCTTTGCCTTTATTTCTGTCTTTCCTAAACAGCACATACCCTTCAATACCTGTACTCCAGTCATGGCTACTATTCCACCATGTTTCTGTTATCCCTACAATATCCAGTTTCACTTCCTGCACCAGTAACTCTAGTTCCTCCATTTTGTTACCTAGGCTCTTCGCATTAGTGTACAAACATCTTACTTCTTGCCGTTTGGCTTCGCTGACATTCTTTACCCGATTAGGCACAGACATTCTACCACCAGTATCACCTATTAGACTGGTATCTACACAACCCTTCCTCTGTATGTCCATTCTCCTACCCATGGCTGTATCCTTTCTTACTTTGTTTTCTTCCCTCTCAATGTTAAATTCCGGCGTGGAATTTTAAGAGCCTCCTTAACAAAAAGCTCAGTGGCAAACATGAGGCCTTCACCCAGCCTTCTTAGCAGGGAGGCAAACTCCATTGCAGACTATTGGTCTCCCGTCCAGCCCCTTTACCTGCAAGGTGCTCTCAACCTGAATTTCTTCCTCAGAGCCCAGGGCCCTCCTGCAGCTCTTCTCCAGGCATAATGCGGCGCCCCACAGGCTGGGCCTCCCGCAGCTATCTGGGAACTCCGCTCCTTAGGGGCCTCTGCTTTCCAGGAGCAGTTTCCCTTCCATCAGCTCTGAGAGTCGTTTGTCTGGTCCAGGTGCTCATTAGCCAATTAGCTGCCAACCAGCCACCTAGGCAGTTAACTCCTTACAGGCAGGCCGAGATGGGCTCATTCACTCTAAAGAAGGCTGTCATGGGTAGACTGGACCCTGACCCCCCTTAACGGGGCCAGCCACCCTGTGACACCCCCAGTCCCTGTTAGTTCACTTTTAGTCCCCTGTACTCAGCTGGTGGCTGAGTTCTGTGGTCCCTGCCCACCAACCCGAGCACGTGGGGAGATCCAGGTGGGGGTTAAAAGGGTTCTGTGTGGGGCAATCTGGGTGTGGGCAGCTCATTGGGGGATCCAGGAGAGGGGGGGATCTGGATGCACAGGGACTGGGGGGTTCTGGGTGCAATGGTAATGGGACTCTGCAGAGGGGTGAAGGTGGTTGGGGCTCTGCAGGGGGGTCCAAATCCTGGGGGAGTAGGGCTCAGTGGGGTGGGGATCCAGGTGCAGCTGGTTGGGGGTCAGTAGGAGGGGGATCCAGGTGCAGGTAGCTCATCGGGATGGTCCAGGTGGAGTGGTTATGGGGCTTGGAGGGAGGGTCTGGGTATGAGGGGGTCTGGGTGCCTGGGGGTTGGGCAGATGTAGGAGCAGCTCCCTGTACAGTGATCCCTCTCCCTGCAGCTGAGGAGCAATGAGTGCACGAAGCCGGGGGGTGGGGTCGGGGGAGAGAAAGACAGTTTGCAGAGTTTCCTGCAGCTGGGGGAGAAATCTGGGGGTGGGCCTGACATGGGCCCAGATGCCGTGCAGGAGAAGAGGAAGTCCCGTCCTCCCCAGCCCAGCCAGGACTAGCAGCTCAGCCTGGCGCTGGGTTGAAGCCACCAGCCAGGTCTTCCCCAGGTCCCACAGTGATTTTCCTCTCTGCTGGCCTCCCTGGGCACCAAAACATACTGCTGGGGAGAGTCGCATGACCTCTCTTATGGCTTCCCTTTGCCTCCTCATCAGAAAGTCATTTTTCTGCAGGGAAGCAAAGAAATCTGCGGGGACATAAATTTGGCAGAATTCCCCCAGGTGTAACAAGTTCTAAAAGAGATTGGATATTAGTTTCTGAATGTTCTAATTCCCCTCAACACCTCACACACAGGTCTGGGAGTGCTGCAGACACTGCACTAAAAAGCAATAGTTACTACCCATCTCTGCCTGCAAACCACAGCACTTTGCAAGTCTCCATCCTAGCCAGGTCTGCTAGCCTCGTCGTATAATTAAGAGCCTGCCTGAGCGTCTCTTGTAAACTTAGGCTGTCAGAGGGTTAAACCTTCCTCTTCCCCTGTGTAAATGTGCATTGGGCCGGAACATGGCATTAAGGGTGTCTGGCAGGCAGGGCAGTTCTCCCCCTCAGGAAAGCTGGGGCAGGAGAGGATTTGGTCATTTGAGTTATCAAAGTGCAAATAGCGAAGGGCCTGATCTTGCAAACCCTCCCCCAGGGCAGAGCACTCAGTGCCTGGTGTGCTCCCCTTAAGGCTCTCTCTCACTGGCTCCATTACTCATTCTGCATCCCCCTCCAACTTCCCCAGCTCTCTACATGGCCTCTCTCCAACCTATTTCCTCTGATCTCTGTCATCTATCCCCTCCCTGCACTACCCACTCATTCCATTCCTCCGTCATGGGCTCCTCTGTCTGCTCCCCAGAGGTCTCCAGTTTGGATGTGGGATTGGTCTCTCCTATTTGTATTGCCCTATCTAACTCCCTACTTCCCTCTTAGCCTCTCAGTGAGTCACTTCTTTTCATACCTTTCTATCTATATCAGCTTTTATATCGCACTCATCAGCACCATCGTATCTGAACATGTCCCAGCAGTGCATTAAACAACATGACTAACATCCATCAGGTTCTCTGAACCTCTCCCCAAGAGGAGAAGCATCTGCAATGGAATCTCTTGTTTTGGTAGGGTTGTTTTCTTTTTCTAACCCCACTTCCCTCAAACCCTATACATGTTGCTATGTATTTATGTTAGAGAAGGCACAGCTTGTTTTAATCTTCCCTTTGCGTCATCTCATCGGGGACTCTCTCTCTGTTAAATATTTTGGTGATGTTTGGCACGAAGGACCCTAGATATAAATAAGGAGTACCAGGTGTGAAATATATATATATATATATATATATATATATATATATATATATATATATATATATAACCCTTCTGCCGGGCCGAAACGATAGCAGCAAGGGCCGGGTTCAATACATAGGGGTCCCTTCCCCACAACATAATGCAAAACCAGCTCGAGCCCCCACCCAGTGACCTGGGAAAATCTTACACTCACCCCTGAGCGCCTCGAAGAGGCAATAACTTCCCCTCTCGCAAGCACAGAGTCTTGGTGTAGCAGAAAAGGTTTAATACATGATAAACAACAAGCATTAAATTGGGAAAATACCTCAGCTAGAGTTCATAGGTCAAACCGTGAGCAAAGACCCACTCCAGCAAATTGTGCCGTGTCCTTCTCTCGGGGCCCTTGAGTCCAGCAACCCCCAAATCACCCACAGTCCCAAAAGTCCCACAATCCAAAAGTCTCTGTCCCGGGTCAGTGCAGCCCCAGAGTTCAAGAGTCTCTCTGCAGAGGTCCCCCTCCCCAGCCTGGGTAGAAAGGGGCACCTTACGTGGTTTCGGGGCCAACTGCCCTGCCTCTTCGTGGAGTTCTACTTCCACTAGTCGTCCCCGCAAACAGCTCAGCTCCACTTGCTCTGTGGGCTGCTCCGCTCTGACAGCTGCTCTGGTCCACCAGCTGTCCTGTGAGCCACTCCAGCCGTCCTCACGAGCTGCTTGGCTCCACTCACCCAGTGGCTGCACAAACTGCTCCACTCTGCTCTGCCAGCTGCTTTGCTCCACAGTATGGCTTCAGGCTCCCCCACTCATTAGCACAGTACTCAGTGCTCTCAGCTCAGCAAGTCCAGCTCTTCAGTGATTTCAGCTCTTAGTAGGGGAGCCCCCGTACCAGTGAATTCAGCTCAGTAACCTGCATTTAGATTCTTAAGGGAATCAAAAATTAACTCTGACATTCCACAGTGGAGAGAGGCACAGGTGGAACTGGTGCTTCTGGCTCACACAAAGAGCCTGCACCACCCAGTACAAATCTCTGTCCCCAGCCTCTCTCTTTTCAATGGGTTTTGGAACCCATGTGCCCCATCTAGCAAGCGCTATCCAGCTGACAATGAAACCCCCCATCACAAGACAATTTTGTAGTTCCCCATTTACCCAATCAGGGTGACAACATTTCATTCCTCCTGCCCCAATAACAACGAAATTGGAGATCCCACAGCTGTGAAAATAACCATCCCATGCTGCTTTGCGGTATGCTAAGTGGGGTGGGAGTGCCCATGCAAATAACCGAAATACCAATGCAACACTTTCCACACTCCCCATAATTTACCACCAGATGTCAGGGTGGGGCTCATATAAATAGAATATATAAAAATAAAAAGATTCATCTCATGGAATTAGAGAATGGTCTTTGCATGATGAGACATTTGTGAGTTGGTCTCTTCCACCATATAATACCCAAGTTCCTGACTTACAACTTCCTGTCCACCTTTCTGGGGCAGAGCTGCTGGAGGATGGTTTTGTGATAAGGAGGAATGCTCATGAAGGACAAGACTGAGACCCAGCAAGCTCATTTCACTCATGACACTCAGTTTGAACCCAGACTTGAAAGCTAAGGGGCAGAAACTCAACTGCTGTAAACTGTTGTCAATAGAGCTATGACAATGCATCCGAGCTAGGAATCTGCCCTGTAGAGTGTTCATCCATACACCACCGTGTTATGGAAAAACTTTTCTTGCACAACCGTAATCACCCCTGGAGTGAGTTGTGTTATAATAAAATAACCCATATTTTATGTTCACAGAATTCACACAGAGAAGTTAGATTAAAAAAAATACTCTTGCTGGAAGGTTGCAACATAACGTGACAAACCAGGCTGCTCTCCAAGACAGAGAGGCACAACTCACCTCACATTAATCTAGGTGATCTTTTGCTATGCTGGCTTTCTTCAGACTGACTGCTGGTAGGCCCAGGTCACATGCTTTCCTACAAAGCCCCCTAGCCTGAAAGCAGGATCAGGAACACCCTTATCCTGAAAGTGATAGCTTACAATTTAAAACAGTTTTCAATATGCCACACGAGAGGCTCCATGGACTTTCCTATATATGATCTGGCTGGGAAAGTGGAGAGAAATCATTTTTCCCCCCAACTAAGATATGCCAAATTTTTGGCAGTGGAATGTAGGAGAAGTTGGTGCTTCAGGAAGTTCTAAGAGGACCAAGGTGCCACGGACCACAAGTCCCCAAATACATTTCAGAGGTGGTCTCACATGCAATAACTTATATTGCTAGGGTTGCCCACCCTCCTGGTTTCACCAGGAGTCTCCCGGAATCAGACCCTATCTCCCAGAGGCTGCTGACACCAAAATGGGAGATTTTAGCCTTGCTGCCTTAGGCTGCCAAAAGTCTGTTGGCACAGGCTTCCTACTTGCCCTGGCCCCATGCTGCTTCTGGGAGTGGCCAGTAGCATGTCCAGCAGTGACTCCTGGGAAGGTTGCAGAGGGCTCCATGCACTGCCCCTGCCCCAACTCTGCAGTTCCCATTGGCTGGGAACTGCGGCCAATGGACACGGCGGGAGTGGTGCCTGTGGGCAGGGGCAGCGCATGGAGCCCCCTGCTCCCCGCCAGGGGCTGCAGAGACCTGCTGGTGGCTTCCGGGAGCCGCGTGGAGCCAGGGCAGGCAGGGAGCCTGCCTTAGCCCTGCTGCACCGCTGATCACCCGAGATAAGAGCCACCTGGCCTGAGACCACACCCCTCACTCCCTCCCATACCCCAACCCCCTGCCCCAGCCCTGATCCCCTTCCCGGAGCCAGCACCCCAACCCCCAGCCCAGAGCCTGCACCCCAACCCCCAGCCCAGAGCCCTGTCCAGCACCCAAACTCCCTCCCAGAACTTGCACCTCACACCCCCTCCTGCACCCCAACCCCCTGCCCCAGCCCTGATCCCCTTGCCGGAGCCTGCACCCAAACTCCCTCCCAGAACTTGCACCTCACACCCCCTCCTGCACCCCAACCCCCTGCCCCAGGCTCAGCCTGGAGCCTCCTCCCACGTTCCGAACCCCTCGGCCTCAGCCCAGAGCCTGCACCTCCTCCTGCACCCCAACGCCCTGCCACGACCTGGTGATTGTGAACGAGAGCGAGCAACCAAGGGAGGGGGAACGGAGTGAGCAGGGCAGGGCCTCAGTGTAGGGATGGGGCAGGGGCAGGGTGTTTGGGTTTGTGTGATTAGACAGTTGGCAACCCTATATATTGCCCTCTCACATCACTGATTAGGGCAGCCTCTCTTAAACAAAACAAAACCCACCACTTCCAAACACCACGTCCAGCCGTGAGGGATCAGCTATCACGGACCCCACCCTCCACCCCGAGCCTTCCAGCTGGATTCACTGCGTGGCGGCTCACTGAGGCCAGGAAGAGCTGTAACCCTCACCGCAGTTCTCGCTCTCACACATGCTCTCATGCAGCAAAGCCAAAATCAGCAACACAGAGCTCTGCTTGTGCTCCCCGAAGAGCGGTTGGCCCAACACGAGGGCAGGGCGCTGGGAGCCATTGAACCCAACTGGAAACCCTGGATATGATGGAAACCACTGCAAGCCAGGGCTGTGGCCGGGTGGGGGAAAAAGGCTATTCCTGTCACTGGGCAGCTACGGGAGAACGTGGCTGGGCTAAAAGATAGGCTCTAGTTCGACTACACCTTGTTGGGCTAGATGCTGGCATCAGTGGGTGAAAGCAGGGCGGGCATGCGGGGTCACCTGCCTCCCAGATTTGCTACTCAGCTTGTACTGATCATGTGTAGCGCTGACCGACCCTGGTCGTCGGCGGGCGGGATCGAACCGGGGACCTCTGGAACTTAGTACATGAGCCTCTACCACATGAGCTAAAAGCCAACGGGCTGTTAGCGAGAGAAATGAGTCTGCTCTACAGCCTTGGCTAAGTGGTCTCGGTGGCATTAGATGGGACAGACACCACACCCAGGAGGTGTGTGGGTTACACATGCCCAGTAACACTGCTGAAGCCAGCTGCCCTCACTCTGAACCTCCCTCCCCCCACACTGTGGGCAGGTCTGGGTGGTCTCTGGCTTGTGTTATGTAGGATCTATGGCCGGATGAGCATAGAGGCCCTTCCTAGCCGACTGAGTCAGATATTTTACGGCTCAGGCCTGAAGCCTTGCAAAGCCACCATTAGAGTCGGTGGGAGTTTTGCCTGAGTAAGGACTGCAGGGTCCTTAGAGCAGAGCCAACTGGAACAGTAAGATGGAAGAGGATGATTGGGTGAAGCTACTCTCTTGTTGAGCTCTGTCCTGGGATCAGGCACCTTTTGTTCAGCTCCTCTTGTTTTGGCTTTTGCTGAATGAGCCCTGTAGGCTGGGAGCAAAGAGACCCATGTCCCCAGAAGGAACAATTGTTACTTTTGGCTGGAGTTTCTGTGCAGGGAACATTCAGATGTTTAATCCGGTGCTGAAAAGAGCCAAAGGAGATGTTTTAAAAAGGACTATGACCTTACTCTTCTGGACAATTTGCTAGCCACAAAAAACACAGACAGCCAGTCTATGACCAACAAAGCAAAGACATCACCATTCAGTGCTACAAGCCAGTGTGTGGAGCAGCTGCTATTATAGCAGTATTATGTTCATGGAATATACGCGGAGGCATTAGATAAAAAACAAATACTCTTGCTGGAAGGTTGCAATATAACATGACTTTATTTCTTAGAATTCAGCACAATACATCATAACCCAAAAACAGAGAAAGAAAAAGCAGGCTGCTCCCTAAAACAGAGAGGCACAACTCACCTCTCCTTACACTAGGCTGTCTCTGTATAGAGTGATGGCATACATGGACACTTCCCTACAGATCTGTGAGCATGCAAGCTGGACCATACCCCTCCTCCCCGACACACACACACACACACACAAAGCAATAGCCTGAAATTCCAACACAGTCCCCAATAACACCACAATAAGGATGTGGAGTGGGGTGCGGAGGTGCAAAATCAGCCTCCATTTTGGGAAGGTGGAGCCTAGGACACTAGGCTGAGCAGCAGCCTGAAGTGAACTGCAAGCGTGTTCCAGTTGTGTAATCATTCATTTAGTTGTTCAGTACAAGTTCTTGTTGCTTTAATGCAAAGAACATGACCAGGACAGGTCACTTGGGTCTCTGCTAATGGGGCAGCTGGGTATCTGCTGGGCAATTATAAAAATATCTGCAGATCCCAAAAGCGTCACAAGTTTTAGCACAAATACGTATTAAACAATTGTACCCAAAAGCTACTATTTTTGTATTCTCCCACTTTAAAGAGGTTCAATCATCCAATCAAACAATGCCATGCAAATATGCTTGTGTGAGACCAGTATATATAGCAAATGCCATAATCAAAGCAAACAGTGTTTGAACAACCTCCATTCTGAAAAGGATTCCTTGAAATTACTTGGCAAAAGCACAAAGGGAAAAGGAGTCACAGAAACGGGGCTCTGTTAGGCTAATTTTGGAACTGTAGGCTGGTTAAAAGAAGGACAATATTGGAGAATTTTGTTTTTAAATTTCTCCCTGGGTTTTTGAGATTTGAAAATTCAAAATTTTGCAAATTGCAAAAAATTCAAAATATTTCACCCAATTGGCTGAGAAATGTTAACCAGACTATTTCCTGTTTATATTTCTGATTTTCAACATTTCATGGAAATTTCAAACTAATTTTTTTGACCAGTCTCATTTGTAAAGAATCTCCCCTCTGGGTCTAACCGTTATTTACCACTGCAAAGAGAATGGGAGTACACCAGTGCATTTCAGTTTCACCCGCCTCCTTTCAGATGCACCATATTCCAGGGATTCTCTTATCTTTTCAGTTCTATTAGTTACATTAAATCAGCAGTTCCCTTTGCTATACACTGGTCCCAATAAGCCATGAAGAATAAAAAGCATTATTCAGAACCTATGTTGCTTTGTTTTACAATGTTAGTATGCCCTCCCTCCAGCGTCTTAACTAACAATAACCCCTGGGTCTTATTCCAGATTCCCTCCCCATCCTGCATTCTAGATGGGCCTCACAAGCAGTTGCCAAATAATTCCACGCTAGCCTGTTTCCGCTATGGAAACTGTCCTGTGTGGAAACTTTAAGGTTCTAGCCCATAAAAGTTGAAGTTTCCTTCCTGCTCCCTCCTCATAATTTTTCTATCAGGAATTTGGAGACAACGGATATTGTCCATGCTGACAAACCTTGTCAAGGCGGGATCTGCAGGGAGCTTGCAGTGCCAGGGACTCTTCCTTTCTTCTCCCTGCCCTACCTGGGACACGTTGCTGGGTGGCTCATCTTAAACTTCAGATATCACCCATTCAAATACTGTGCCCCTGAGTGAGGTCTTAACTGTGGGAACCAAACCTGGACCTGCTGGCTCTTAAAGCACGAACCTCTAATGCCTGAGCTAAATGGACTCAGCTGTTAGCCAAGGCCATAACAGGCTCAACCTCTCTACGTGGCCCAGCCACCCTGCATGAGGAAAGAGCACCACACTGCACATGTTGACACAAGCACAGGGACCCAAGCAGCTACAGGCCTCCCTTAGACTAACTGCGCCTGGGCCAAGCTCAGAGCTGAGGCTATGGGAGCATTGTCGCTGCACTAGTTACCTCTCTTAGCACAGGAAGTGGGAGATGGATGCCTGAGCAGGTCACCAGACCCTACCACAACTTCACCAGAGAGCGCCAGCTCAGCCATGGGATGCAGAGGAGAAAGATCCCAGAGCTCCAGGAAGGGTGGAGAGCACTGGAACCTGAGAGACCATCTTCCACAGATAGGTAGTCCCATGGCTGGGTGGGAGGTGAGCGTACATCCCACTCTGGGAGCTCTGCATGGTGTTAGTGAAGGGAGGAGGACATGAACCTCACTGTAAGGTGACCAGATCTCCCAATTTTATAGGGACAGTCCTGATTTTTGGGTCTTTTTCTTATATTGGCTCCTATTACCCTCACCCCATCCTGATTTTTCACATTTGCTGTCTGGTCACCCTACCTCACTGCAGAAGATCTCCAGAGAGGAAGGTGGGGGGGATAAGAGGCTGTTGCCTAAGTTGGTCAAGAAGTTGGAAGGAAGAGTGATTTTTCAACTCAATGATTTTTTTGCATGAAGGGTGCCTGCTTTCCACAGAAAATTTTGACTTTTCATTAAACAAAAAAACCCCAAACATCTGAAAATCAAAATATGTTGATTTGACTATTGCCCTGCAGCGTCTCATAGGCATTGTACTTTAGTTACCGCGTGATCCCATTCTCTTCTATGGGCCAGGCTCCTCAACCAGACTACATCTCCCATGACACATCATGCCCAGGGGCTCTCAAGGTGCAACCCTCTGCCCTCACCAGGAGGTCTCTGCTCAGGTGGAGGGAGCAGAGTGTGTGAAGACATCTCCGGTCACGTATAGCATGTTCTTTTGGATGGTGGTGGGTTCTTAAGGAGAAGAGACCAGCGTACAGGGCAGGTGAGCAACTGAGACAGGTGACAGACCTACTCGCTTTGCCCATGAGTAGGAAAGTCTTACCCAGGGGAAGACGCCATTTTACCACATCTGAGACAGTACTTTCTGCCTTAAAGGGTCCCCAGAACTGCTCCCTCTTTCTGGAGACCTCCCTGTTCTCACTCCACTTGGGGGAGTGTGATCTGCTGCCCCAGACTGCTCCTCTCCTTCCTGGCAGTTTTCACTATGGGCAGGGTAAGTCCGGAGCAGTAGGGAAGATGGTCCCTACATGGTCCAATGGGAAAAGGGTGGAAATGCGGGTCCTCACAGATGTGCCATGAGGCTGCTCGTGGAAATCCTGGCCCAGTTCTGATCCAACACCCGTTTTACTCAGTGTAGCTCTATCGACCGTAGTGGAGTTACTCCCAATTCCGACCAGGGTGAAATCAGAGTCGGGCACAATTTCACAAGCCTCAGGACAGCGAAGAGGCATCATGGCCAGCTCTCAAGAATGGACCCTTGGGAAGCCGCCCTGGAGCATGGCTGAGGTTGGCTCGGGACACCGGAAAGTTAGATGGCTCCAGGATTCCCCAAGGGGCAGTTTACGAAGCAGCCAAGTTTAAAACATTCCCCTATATGTTGTTTGCATTACCCCAGGCTTGTTACACACTGCTCCAGGTGCAGCGCAGAAATGCAGAAGGAATCTCAGCTGACTGCAAACATATGGCTTAGAACAAACATAAACCACCCCGCTGTTGGACACACGCAAAACGCTTCCCTGCCCCGGGCTGGGAAGAGGGTGAACAATACACAAAACAAACATCGCTAACGATCCAGAGCGACTTAGGCAATGTCCTAGGCATCCTGCCATCCAGTGCAGGCCTGAGCTCCGAGTTAGGCCCCCGGTTTCCCCATACAATGCCTGGGCGCCTCACACAGGCTAGGTCTGCACTGAAATCGGGAGGGTGACAGCAATACACGCAGACCTATCTGAGCTCGCTGGGGGAACTGGGGCAGCTTCAGCCCAGGCTATGTGACCCTGCTGGGTCCCTGGGTTAGTACTCAGGCTGCTGGCCTGCCCTGAAGCACGCACTACTGTGGCCAGTGCTCGAGTAGCTAGGTTAAAGCTAGCTTGGGGCGATGTGTACTGCAGTACCCTGGCAAGCTGCCTGCAGAGACTCAGCAGCATGAGTACCAACCTCAGGGCAGACTGCTCCAAACCAGGGCACAAACCCCAGACTGGCACTCAGTTCTGTACTTAGATTTCACCAACCAAGCAGCAAGTGTGAACTCCCCAGGCACCATAACAGCCTTCATCTGCAGTCACAGACTGTCCCCTTGGGCATTCCAGCTATCTTGCCACCCAGATAAGCCTGCCTTTGTGATAGATGGTCCCTTACACCTGAAATCAATGCTATGTTCAGGTTACTCCCAGTCCCAATGGAGTAGTCACTTACCCCAGGTC
Source organism: Mauremys mutica (assembly GCF_020497125.1). Classification (NCBI taxonomy): domain Eukaryota; kingdom Metazoa; phylum Chordata; order Testudines; family Geoemydidae; genus Mauremys; species Mauremys mutica. The sequence continues at coordinate 9,608,177 of NC_059089.1, forward strand.
AATTGCCCCTTAAATCCTACAGAGAATGGTGGCAGCCAGTCCTATAGTTGAGAAATCTTTAGTTAATTTAGTAAGAAAAAGACATGAGTTATTTAAACATTACCTTTTGAAACCTCAGAATGTAATAGAAGCTGTTGTAATGTGCAAATTCTATATGTCCTCTAGGGCTAACCCAGGCCAAGCACTGGGGAGCCCTTCCTTATGCTTAGAAATCTTGCCCTCTCCAAGCAGCATAGAGACCCAGTTTCTTCCTGTCAGGGACTGTTATTCCTTGAGTTCAGGCTGATGGGATGAGTCCTTATGCATGTCTCCTCTTCATGGGTGTAGGGGGAGCCATCACCAAAGTCTTTGTTTCGCAATGGCTCAGTTTCAATGAGCCTTCTTGGTGGGCAGGCCCTAACTCCTGCCATAGGAAGCCACCTTTACATTAATGAATGTTTTCCTGTTTGGTGAGCTATACAGTTACAGAGGGTTACACTGCAAACACTGGATATAACCTTATACCACGGGGTACAGAAAGTGAGATTAAGGACAAGTCTAGACTACAAAATTAAGTTACATTGACGTACAGTCACCACAGTAATTAAATCAGTTTTGCATGGCCACACTACATGCTTTGTGTTGGCAGTGCACAGCCTCACCAGGAGCGTTTGCACCAATTTAACTGTGGGGCGTTGTGAGACCCTGTCAGCCCCGGGTGGCGGGGGCCCAGCTGTTGGCCACCAGGAGCTGACAGCTGGAACAGTCCAAGGTAAGTAACACAGTGTCTACACTGACACTGTGTTGACCTAAGTGGCATGCCTCGGGTGGAGGTGAAGTTACATCCGCAGGAGCAACGTAGTAGTGTAGACGCTAACAGAGTTAGGGCGACATCAGCTGTCTTACGTTGACCTAACTCTGCAGTGTAGACCAGGCCTAATACATGCAGCGTCCTACCAGCATTTCATAAACACTAAACACGTTTTTATAAATCTAATGTGTGTGTTGTAGTAGAAAGGGAGCCTGAGACAGAAGCCCTTGTATCAGAGGCCTGATACGAGGCAGGCCCTGCTCACAGAATCTGGCAAGAACAGGGCTGATATTGCAGAAATACACATCCCTAAGATGTGCTAGGCACAGTGCTCATTCAAACACATCCCGCTATCCAGTGGTACCAGAACATCCCAATATCAAGGATGGTACAAAAACATTCTCCAAGGATAACAGGAACACACTGACCCCTCCTAAAAGATAAGGTGAGGATGACGGTATGTAATAGAGATGTTTTAAATTGAACCAACATGTACAAGGTGATGGGTAATAACTAGCCACATCAGGAGACAGTAACTAACTATGTCAGAGGGGTAGTACTAACTTGTTTGTATAGGGGTATAAAAATGTATCTCAGAGGGAGTATCTTTGTCTGGCCTAGGGAGGAACGGAAAGTCCCGCCATTAACAGAATTGGTCCATTGTTACGGGCATACATGTATTAGTGGTCCTAATAGAATCTGCAGGATACTAGTACTGTGCTTTGTCAACAATAAACCTGGCTGGGTGCCTTTGTCCCTTAACGGATCTTGTGGTCATTGGGCGGTTTGCTCAAGGTCTGCCATGCCAGCTGTCTGTGCAGGGGTGGGGTGGAAAAAAAGGGAGAACACAGCGCCAAACATCTGTTAACATCTTACCACATGTGTCAGTGTTCAGATGGGGCCTAGGCATGAGCTGGCACCTGGTATGCCAGTGTCACATACCCCACCCCTCTACTGCAGTGTAGACATACTCAGAGGGATCTTCAGAAGCCAGCAAGTTGAGTAGGAAGCTGCTTAAGCTAGGCAGGAGTGAAGTACAGAGGAAAGGGGTGGGGCTTAAGGACAAGATTCACGAAGTATAGCCAATAGCCCAGAGACTTGGGATATGGGAAGCCATGTTTTCAAATCCACACCCTGCCTGAAATGGAGCAGGAACCTGACCTCAAGGGCTCTCTCCTCCTAGGCAAGTGACCTAACCACCAGCCTATTGGCTATTCCAGGTGGGGCTGTCTCAAACTCTCCTGTTAGAGCTGCTCCACTTCATTCATTGGAGCAGGGACATGAACTTGGGTCTACCACATGCCAGGTAAGTGCCCCTAGAATAGGGGCACATACTCACCTGCCTGTGCCTGAACAGTTCCCAATTTAGCCCCCTAACCACTAGGCTGTCCTTCCCCAGACACTTCCCTGGGAATCTCCTTGCCCCCAGACCTCTCTCGCTGTGTTCATCTTTCAAAGTAATGGCAGAGGAAAGGCCCCTCCACAGTTCAGTTTCTGAGAGCTGCTCCCTATGGAGGCAGGGTGGGGATGAGTCAAGAACAGCTGGATTTTTAGGGAATGGGAGAGCATAAGGTGACTGTCCCCCTGGCAGCCAGCTGCAGAATGAATCAGGCATTCCAATACTCCCTCACGTCACATCATTCCAGATCTCCTTTGTGGAAACAGCATCTGGTTTCAATATTTTGTACAATGCGCAAGGTTAATTCAGCAAGGCAGCAGCTATATGCATACCGGGCTGGGATTTCTGGCATTGACATGAGTAAGTGAGGTTAGATCAGGGGTAGGCAACCTATGGCATGAGTGCCGAAGGCAGCACGTGAACTGATTTTCAGTGGCACTCACACGGCCCGGGTCCTGGTCACCAATCCGAGGGACTCTGCATTTTAATTTAATTTTAAATGAAGCTTGTTAAACATTTTAGAAACCTTATTTACTTTACATACAATAGTTTAATTATATATTATAGACTTATAGAAAGAGGCCTTCTAAAAACATTAAAATGTATGACTGGCACACGAAACCTTAAATTAGAGTGAATAAATGAAGACTCGGCACAGCACTTCTGAAAGATTGCCGACCCCTGGGTTAGATCAAGGTCTAGAAAGGACCTGAGCAACCCCAGCAGAAAGACAGAGCTCTGCCCAGCGTCATTTGCAACGGGCACTTTAATACCATGGTGATGGGCACCTTTAGAAATACCTAGGATGGATACACTAGACTGGGCCAGACGCTATGCTGCTGACTCACATCCTGCATGAGCCTGCTGACCATAGGTGCCGACTCCGTGGATGCTCCAGGGCTGAAACACCTACTGGAAAAAGGTGGGTGCTTAGCACCCACCGGCAGCCCCTGTATCCGTACTTCTCCCTACCCCCCAGCAGTTCCTCCCAACTCTTTCTGGTTTCTCTTTTTTAGACCCATCTGTGTATATTTGACAAAACCGACTCCACTTTTCATCTCTATACTGGTACACTGCATTTGGAATACCGGCTGTCTCTTTTTTACACTTATGTTTCTAAAATGAATCTAATTCCATGTTTGGACATGTGACTTTCTATCCCTAGAAAATTTTCCCACGACTACAAGTGTTGACTTCATTCAGCTTTTCCTCATCCTTCAACCCTGGCATCCACACTTTAACGCAAATGACATGTGGAGTTATAACATCATATGCTGGAGTTCACCTATCGAGTTCCCAACGATCCTCATATTTGTTCGATACTTTCATCACTGCAGTTCCCATTAACTTTGGCCCAGAAAGTTAGATCCAGTAGTTTCATTTGCAGGGTAACTGGCACTTTACTAGAAGCTGTCTGTAGTGTGCCTATAGGTGTTGTAATAAGTGCACCGCACGCAATTCACAGTGCCTGGGCCTGTGTTAAATCAAATGTTTTTAAGTGCTGATTTTGATGTTGACCCAAAAGCTAGGCAGCCGTCGTCAATACATTGGTTGATTAAGGCTCTGTGTAACATCAGCAATGTCTTCTATTCCCCATCCCCGTTAGTCTCAGCAAGACTTTTAAGGTACATCTACACTGCAGTAAAACACCTGCAGCTGCCCCCGTGTCAGCTGATTCAGGCTCAGGTGAGTAGGGAGGGGCCCAGGGCCCAGGCTCCAGCCCAAGCCTAAACATCTACATTTTAATTTTATAGCCCAGCAGCCCAAGTCCTTTGAGCCCAAGTCAGCTGACCTGAGCCAGCCGCAGGTGTTTTACTGAAGCGTAGACATACCTTTGAGCAGGTCAGTCCTTTCTGCACATTGATCTTTAACAGTGTTTATGAGATCTTTCCAAAGTAATTTAGTGCCTAAGAATGGGAATCTTTTAATTTTGTGTCTGTGCAGAGAACAAAGTTTACATTCCTTTGTAACTTTCCTTTTTGTAAAGATCAGTCCTTTGGTCTTAGCAACAGAGAACTTGAAACCCATGCATTTCCTCAGGCAGCGCTCTCCCATAACACTTCCTTGAGTCTCTTTGCTGCCACCTCAGTACTCCTGCTCCTAATGCATATACACCTCTACCCCGATACAACGCGATCCTCGGGAGACAAAAAAAATCTCACCGCATTATAGGTGAGACCGTGTTATATCAAACTTGCTTTCCCCCTCCGTTCCTTGTTCCCTAACTACCCCCTCCAGACACCCCCATCCCTAATCACCCTAGATCCCACCCCCTACCCAACCCCCCTGCCCCCTCCAACTCCTATCCACCTCTCCCTGGCCCCTGACAGGCACTCACCGGCAGCAGCGGGAAGCAGAGCATCACGGCCCCAGTCTGCTCCACCTGCTATCAGTGAGTGTGGGGAGGTTAGAGTGACACCTACACTGGCACTTAGATGTTTCAGGATATTGTTTATCATAATATTGAATAAGGCTGGGCTGATCATACATCCCTGTGATGCACCAATATCAACATAACTTTCCCACCTGCATTGTCCTTTCACTTAAAAATTCTCTAATCCACCCATACATTCTTCCCTTTATCCCTAGTGCACCAGCTTTGTACAAGCCTTCCCTCCATAGCGTGTCATACGCCCCTTCGATATCGAGAAACACAGCTATCATGAAACCTTTGTGCCTCATGCTTTATGGTATTTCAGTTTCTAACTTAACAATGTGATCAATGGTGCATCTTCGTCTCCTAAACCCACTCTGCACTTCATCTAGAATGCCACTGTTTTCCAAATAGGCAACAATCTTTCATTCACCATTCTCGCCATAATTTTACCCAGACGGGGCGTCAGGGCAATTGGTCTATAGGCATCCATTTTTGTGGATAGTTTGCCTGGTTTTTGTAGTGGAATTCCAACCTACCAGGATCATTCCTTTTTCCCATTCAATGTTAGATAATTCCAAGAGAACCCCCAGACTGCTTTCAGACTCAGAGAGCTATTTAAACATTAGGTAACATATACTGTATTATCTTTACCTGGAGATGTATTCTTGGTAATATCAATAGCCTTCTCCAGTTCCCACATACAAAACCATTCATTCAGTTCCCCCCAACTACAGAACAGATTATGACTCTCCTCAATTAATTGTCTTTTGATCTGGTGGAAAACTTCACTTTGGTTTTCATCATTACTCACCCCTCGGAAAGTTTCTCCTAGAACTTCTGCTTTCTCATTATCAGAGCTTCTAACTGAGCTGTCAGTCCCAACAAGACCTGGGATGTGACTACGCTTAGTCTGAATTCCATTCATTCTTCTAATTTACCTGTATATTTCTGATGTCTTGGTGTCTTTATTCATCTGCCTGCAATACTTCCTCCAACTCATTTTCTTTGATTTTTTTAAACTAAATTATTTGTGCTATTGCCTTACATCTTTTATATGTCATTAGATCTTCACGCTACATGTGCTTTGTTATAGGCTTTGTTCCTTTCTTTGTCTTCCATTTTCCACACCTCATTCCACCATGGAAGTGAGTTTTTAGTTTTGCGGTACTTCAATATCTTAGGCACAGCTACAGTAGCTGCTGCTATTAATCCCTTTATTACATGGTCATTGAAATTCTCTATGCCATCACCCACATAATGATTATTCACAATGTCAGTACACTTACTTATAGCTCCCAGTTAGCGTTCTTAAAATTCCAGGTGGGTAAATTTTCCATTACCTTCAACCTTACCTTGCCCTTGAAAAGTAAAAATGGTAAGGAAATGAGCATTCCCCTTTCTTTCTTCCTTATATATTTTTCCGGTTGCATCTATTTGCAATATCTGCTATTATAATTCCCAGGTCTAAGCAAGAAAAACTATTGTCTGTTGCATTAAATCTATAAAAACATGACTGGTATGGAGAAAGTAAATAAGGGAGCGTTATTTACTCCTTCTCATAACACAAGAACTAGGGGTCACCATAGGAAATAAATAGGCAGCAGGTTTAAAACAAACTAAAGGAAGTATTTCTTCACACAACGCACAGTCAATCTATGGAACTCTTTTCAAGAGGATGTTGTGAAGGCCAAGACTATAACAGGGTTCAAAAAAGAATTCATGGCGGATAGGTCCATCAATGGCTATTAGCCAGGACAGGCAGGGATAGCCACTGTTTGCCAGAAGCTGGGAATGGGCAACAGGGGATGGATCATTTGATGATTCCCTGTTCTGTTCATTCCCTCTGGGGCACCTGGCATTTGCCACTGTTGGCCAACAGGATACTGGGCTAAATGGACCTTTGGTCTGACCCAGTAGGGCCATTCTTATGTTCTTAGCTGAGGTGCCATCATTTAAAAACACTAGATTGTTGTCATCACCAGACTTTTCTGAGCATGTACCATGTTTACCAGTTGTCTTACTTTTTTATGACTATTTAGGTCACCACATATAGTCTGTCACAGGGTCCACTCACTCTCCTGGCCATCCTGGGGATTAGCTCTGCCAGTTGGCATGTCCTCATCAAGTGGTGCTGATCCCACTGTCCTCTCACCTTGCAGACCTACCTCACTCCAGGAACTACACCATCATCTTCATGACTCGGCCCTCTGGCTGGATCACTCCGTGTTCCCCCCTTCTCGGGTAGCAAAGTCTCTTCTCCTTAGCAGTCCTAAGGAGCGGCTGCAGACTTCTCTGCAGTCCCCAAACACTCCTACCACTTCCCAGGGAGTAACTGCCCTTTCCCAGCCACCCAGCTCCTGGGCTTTCTAGGCCCCACCTATTCCTGCCCAGCTGAGCCTCATTTACTCAACTCCCCATGCTTGGTTCCTCCTCCCCCAGGTGCAGCCTGGGCAGTTAATTGGCCTCCCGGGCCACTTTAACCCCTTTCCTCTTTCATGCTGAAAGACAAAAAGAAGCTGCTGAAAGAGAGGAAAGGGCTCATAGAGGGTATACGGAACTGCTGGCTGCGGAGGAGAGGGTTTGCCAGATGCAACAAGAAACTGCCAGACTTAAGCTCCAAGTCAAAAAAGCAATGGAAGAACAGCAGAAACTGTATCATCTTGAAAGTCCAGTTTATAACAATGTTGGTATGTTGTATTACTCTGACCAGTTGTCTGTGTTAAACCAGTTTTGCTATGGCCAGGGAGAGGGTGACTCTAACCTGGTGAGAAAGGTGGCAAATAGCTGCTTGTCTGTGAATGAAGTTTATGAATGTTTGTCTAATGTCTCAGAAGTGAATCTGGAATTAGATCAAGCACAGAAAGATCTCATTAGTCAGGAAAAAGTTTCTCGGAAGCAGATTAAAGTGGGTGGTCAGGTTAAAGCCCTAGCTGAGGAAGGAAAGTGTAGATTTTTGATGGGTGATGGATTGTTGGCTAATCCATTTTATAAAAGTAAACCTGAAAAAGGTGACTGTGATTTGCTGGAAGTAGCTCAGTGTAGTGTGGAGAACAGCAGTTTACCTGGTAAGGAACCTGCCCCACTCTCCTGGTATTTGTCGGTAACCAGTCCTGTGTGCTGGGACAAGGGAGAGGAGGACGAGGAAGGCAGGGAAAGTTTGGAGGAGCCTAGGCAGCCTTGTGAGCTGGTGGCTTTGTCTAGGCAGCAGTTTGGGAAGGGAGGGATAGTGGAAGATGAGTGTCCCTGTACCTTACCTCTTACCTGTATGGAGAAATGTGACAGTAAAGGAAATGTGTCTGTTAGGGGTATAGACTTGCCTATGGAGGGAGTTACCCCAGTCTCCAAGCTGTTGTCTGTGAACAGCCCTGTGTGCTGGGACAAGGGAAATGAGATCCCAAGCTATTAAAGGGGAATTTTTCTCCAGCTCTTCTTTGTCTGTGAAACAGACAGAAAGTGCTTCCCAGTTTATGCTACTTGACAATTTATCAGTGGTCCCAGAATTGGTTCTGGACACAGCTAAAGCCAAGAAAGGGAATGATTGTATTGCTATTACCAGAAACTGTAAAAATGTGCAATGTGCCTAATCTTTTGGGAAAACCCTTGAACATGTTAAGAGTCATATGTAAGAACACACTTCATGTTAAAAGACCTTGTGATACAGATGTTTCTCAGTTATTGTCTGTAAACAGTCTCGAAACTTTTCACAGGAGAAAAGACATTCCAGACTGGATGAGTGGTATGAAAATGGAAACTGAGGCCCGCTACCACATTGCTTTCACAGGTAAATGCCAAGATTCCTGTACTATGAACAATCCACTATTGTTCTAACCAAGTTTTACCTTGAGTTTGTAAAAAGATTCAATCATGTTATTGAACATGACTTTGATAAACCATTTCTGTTATACACTTATACAGCTTTTAACCCCATACTGTAGTAAGACAGAACCAAGGATGGGGAGCTCTTGGGATGCAGTCAGCGATGTTTGTATCATCCCTTCCTGCAACAATTTTGTGTTGGGAGTGTGATGTTATTGACATGAACTGTGACCATATAGATCATTGTTGCAACCAAGGTCCTTTAGTTGCACAAATTTTGTACAAAGAGGTCAAGTGAGGTGTCTAAGAAAAGGTTGTAATTTTCTGGTTATGATTATCCTGTCTGTATGTGTGTATCATTTTTGTATTTGAAGTTATAAGTATTGGCTATGCACTTGTAGCTCAAGGTATTTGATTCTAAGTGAAGCATTTGGTCAGCTTCTTGAGAAAGGAATTTTCAGATTAAGTGCCCAATCAAGAAACACTTAACTGACAATGCATCTTGGGAAACTCCAATCCACAGATGAGAAGCCTTCCTGGGAACACTCAAAGTAGCATGTGAACAATGGCTGCTCTACCTGTAAAGAACTGAGTCATGCATGGACATGTGACTCCAAACTCCACCTTGCTACTATGATTTTCCACAGTAAGAACAAAGGGGGCTTCCACATGGCAGAGGGTATAAAAAGCCCTGGAAACCTCTCCATTTTGTCTTCAATCCTGCTTCTCACCTCTGAAGGAACTTTGCTACAAACTGAAGCTCTGAACAATGGACTGAATGACCATCCAAATCTGTGGATGTACTCCAGAGACTTGATTTGTGCCAGCAGTTTATTCCATCATTGCTACAAGCCTGAACCAAGAACTTTGCCATTGCTGTATGTAATTGATTCCTTTGACAATTTTAACTCTCATCTATATTTCTTTGTATTTATGAATAAACCTTTAGATTTTAGATTCTAAAGGATTGGCAACAGCGTGATTTGTGGGTAAGATCTGATTTGTATATTGACCTGGGTCTGGGGCTTGGTCCTGTGGGATCAGGAGAACCTTTTTCTTTTACTGGGGTATTGATTTTCATAACCATTCATCCCCATAAGGAGTGGTCTGGTGATACAAGGGAACTGGAGTATCTGAGGGAACTGCTTGTATGACTTTGGGTTAGCCAGTGGGGTAAAATGTAAGTCCTCTCTGTTTGGCTGGTTTGTAAAGGACACCCAGCCTTGGGCTGTGACTGCCCTGCTCCAAGCAATTTGTCCTGAGTTGATACTCTCAGTACTGTCCCGCCAGAGGCTGCATTGTTACAGGAGTCGTCCAGGATTTCAGCTGGGAAGTCTCTGAAGCTCAGGACGCGCTACCTCAGCTAGGGGAAGTATGTAACACACACACCTTCTGGGTGTGGTGGTGTATCCCATCTAGTGACACTGAGACCACTTAGAGAGAGAGATAAAATGAGTCTGCTCTACAGCCTTAGCTAACAGCCAGTTGGCTTTTAGCTCATGCTGTAGAAGCTCATGCACTAAACTCCAGAGGTTCCCTGTTCGATCCCGCTCACTAATGAGTCTGCAACATTACAGAGGCAGCTGCCACTCCAAAAGGGAGAGAACTGCCATGCCATGCCCGGCCATGAAGAGGTGCCAAGCAATGAGTTGACACCCTTCAGAGCCTCCTGTGATTGACTGCAAACTTTGGCCAATAGCTAGTGGTAGGAAGTGTCACACCCTTGTGTCGCCCTCAGAGTGTCCTGGGTCAGAGTCCAGTAGGAGGCCTTGGGCTCCCCCACCATCCACCGCGCCCTTCTCCCCCTCGCATGTCAAAGGGCCGAAACCCTGACCACTAGGCAACATCCCCATGAGCAAAAGGCCATCATGATGCATCCATCTTTGAAAGTTTGCAGAGGATGCAGGGGCAGAAAGGGGAGAGAGGATGAGGGTGGCTTCTTGGGGAGAGGGAAAGCGGGAGCCTTATGGAAATCTCTTGTTTACTGCCATCTACCCAATGATCAGACTATTGATGCCTAGAACGTTCCCTGACATCTTGTAATTGATTGGATCTAGATTGTAAAATGGTTACCACATTTACAGATGCAGAAATGTCAGCGAGTTGAATGGAAGCCCATTGCAAGCTCAGCTAATTATACAATGTGGCTCCAGCCCAATTTTCATTCACATTATTGTTCTTCTCCAAAACACTTTCACTAATCATTTTGGTCAGCTTTGGAAAGTTAGGCCTTTCAGTGTACCAAATATCAATATTGATGGTTGGGACTGCCCTCTATTGGTCATAAGAACAGCCAAGGGTCCATTCAGCCCAGAATCCTATCCTCCCACAGTGACCAATGCCAAGTGCCCCAGAGGGAATCGACAGAACAGGTAATCATCAAGTGATCCATCCCCTGTCACCCATTCCCAGCTTCTGGCAAACAGAGGCTAGTGTTACCTCAAGGGGAATAAGGCAACGCTTCAAAAGGAAAAAACTTAGAAATGGTAGGGGAGAAATAGGAAAGGAAAGCCCCTTTTCTCAGAAGATAGATACAGGAGGGAGTCGAGTTTGTATCACCAGTAGATTTAGCCTCCCTCCTTGTGTGGTGTAAATAAAATAAAGAGGAGACAAGGTGATTTGGCACAAACAAAGGTAAGTGTAGTCAGGGTAAAGGTACAGAAAAACTGGGAGGAATAGGGGAAAATGCAAACTTAATTAATACAATGAAATAGTAACTGGCTTTGGTAGCTTAAAGCTCAGGCCCATAAATCCTCCCTTGGAAACTGGAAAACAATAAATGATGCCCCAGCACAGAAACCTTTTCCTACTGTTCAGGTGCAGTGGATCCCACGTGCCGGCGCAACGCCCAGGACCTTCCACTCTCTGGCTGATTTAGAGCCTTTGAGGAAGAGCACTGGGGAGTCCAGACGACTGTTGGATTTCGTCGCTGGCAGGGAGGCCCTCTGGGATGATGGACACCAGGAATGCAGGATGGCAGGAATGGTAGTGACAGGCCTCCTTTTCCTCAATCTCACTGTGGGACCGATGGTGTTCTTCACTCTTCAGCTCTGGAGCACTGTGAAGACCCTACTGTGTACGGGCTGTCGCTGGGGTGGGCAGCCCTGCATAGACACTGAACAAGTCCTTATCGCTTTTGTGGCAGGAAAAGTTCTGAGGAGATGGAACGCTGAGGGCTGGTTTGGGCAGGAAAAAATGGTTTTGACTGGTTTGATCCTGTGTCTTGATGGTAATCAAGTCCACTCTCAGAGATGGAGTCTAAGGGTCAATAGTTCATATACTCCATATTGGATCTTATTTTAAAACCAGTGATTTACTTAATAAACACCTTATTAAACAACTAATTGAACATATTAAACAGTTTATACTTCTTACACCTAACACTGCGTTGTTTCGTAACCCTACCCATCCTGGCTAATAGCCAATGATGGACCTATCCTCCATGAACTTATCTAGTTCTTTGTTGAACCCTGTTATAGTCTTGGCCTTCACAACATTTTCTGGCAAAGAGGTTCCGCAGGTTGACTCTGTGTTGTGTGAAGAAATACTTCCTTTTGTTTCTTTTAAACCTGCTGCCTATTAATTTCATTTGATGACCCCTGGTGCTTGTGTTATGAGGAGTAAATAACACTTCCTTATTCACTTTTTCCACACCCATCATCATTTTATAGACCTCTATCATATCCCCCCTTAGTCATCTCTTTTCCAAGCTGAAAACTCCCCCCAGTCTTATTCTCACCTCATATGAAAGCTGTTCCAGTCTCCTAATCACTTTGGTTGCCCTTTCTTGTACGTTTTCCAATTCCCATATATCTTTTTGAGATGGGCAGACGAGCTCCAGTATTCAAGATGTGGGCATACCATGGATTTATAGAGAGGCAATAATACATTTCTGTCTTATTATCTATCCCTTTCCTAATGCTTTCCCAACATTTGGTTTGCTTTTTTGACAGCCGATGCACATTGAGTGGATGTTTTCAGAGAACTCTGCACAATGACTCCAAGATCTTTCTTAAGTTGTAAGAGCTAATTTAGACCCCATCATTTTAGATGTAGAGTTGGGATCATGTTTTTCAATGTGCATTAGTTTGCATTTATCAACATTGAATTTCATCTGGCATTTTGTTGCCCAGTCACCCAGTTTGGTGAGATCCCTTTGTCACGCTTTACAGTTTCTTTTGGACTTAACTTGAGTTGGTTTGTATCATCTGCAAATCTTGCCATCTCACTGTTTACCCCTTTTCCCCTATCACTTAGGAGTATGTTGAACAGCACTGGTCCCAGTACTATTTATCTCTCTCCATTCTGAAAAGTGACCAATTAGTCAGACCCTTGCTTTCTTGCCTTTTAACCAGTTACCTATCCCAGAGAGGACCTTCCATCTTATCCTATTTTGCTTCAGAGCCTTTGGTGAGGGACCATGTTAAAGGCTTTCTGAAAATCTAAGTACACTATATCCACTGCATCACCTTGTCCACATGCTTCTTGACTCCCTCAAAGAATTCTAATAGATTTGTGAGGCATGATTTCCCTTTACAAAAACCATGTTCACTCTTCCCCAACAAAGCGTGTTTATCTATGTGCCTAATAATTCTGCTTTTTACTATAATTTCACCCAATTGGCGGGTACTCAAGTTAGCAGTAGCAGCCTGTAATTGCCAGGAGCATCTCTGGAGCCTTTTTTAAACATTGGTGTCCTATTAGCTATCCTCCAGTCATCTGCTACAGAAGCTGATTTAAAGGATAGGTTACATATCAGTTAATAGTACTAGAATTTCACATTCGAGTTTCTTCAGAACTCTTGGGTGAATACCAACTGATTCTGGTGATTTATTCCCTTATTCTTTATCCACCATAAGGAAGCCCACAATAGTCACCCCTAGCTGGGTACAAAAGTTGGTATTAGAAAAGTATAGATACTTTTTAAAAAATCTCCAAGAATGATTTACTCCTGGCTGTGTGAGACCTCCCCCATCTGTTTCCCAATAGGAAGTGCCCCGTGCTAACCTCATTTCTTCCCACAAGTCACAGACAGGTGCAAAAGGAGAAATGTTTCCTGCTCTCTGGTTTGGATTCAGTGAACTGTGCCAGTCCCCCACCAATCCCCTGATGGGCTGTGTTAGTTAGTTAGCAGATTGATTCCTGTCCATTGGGGGTCCTGGGGTTCTCAATGACCAAGAACGTCAAACAGGTTATGATGTGTCTAATGCAGGGGTTCTCAAACTTCATTGCACTCTGACCCCCTTCTGATAACAAAAATTACTACATGACCCCAGGAGGGGGGGCCGAAGCCTGAGCTCTCAGAAGCCCCACTGAGTGAGGAGGCCAAAATCAAAGCCCACGAGCTTCAGCCCCAGACAGGAAGCCTGCAACCTAAGCCTGACTGCCCAGGGCAGAGGCCTCAGGCACTGGGGCTCCGGCTTCAGCTTTGGCCCCAGGCCCCAGCAAGTCTAAGCATGTCCTGGTGACCCCATTAAAATAGGGTTGCAACCCACTTTGGGGTCCTGACCCACAGCTTGAGAACGACTGGTCTAATGTAAAGTGTCACCCTGCCCAGCGACACTGACATTCCAGTCATGCACATCATCCCGCCGGGTTTCCCCATTTCCCTTCCCCAGGAAGAATTTCTGACTCCTCTTCCTCATTGCTCAGATTCCAGTGCCAAGAGCAGTGTTGCTCCCCTTCACGAGTGCTGTCTTGCAGGGCACATGCACCACAGCACAGCATTCCCCTGAGTCCACACTTGTGTTACTGCAGGATGGGTTATCTGTAAGCCAGGGAGCGACTCCACATCCCATGTCCCTTTCCTCCCTCCCTTGGAAGGTACCAGGGGAGAAAGAGAACATGTCCCCAGGGCAGAGGCAGCATGGGATTGCTGGCGTTGCAGCATGCTCTTCAGGAACCCTTAAGCTTTCCCTATCAGTTTTGCAGCAACAGAACAGGAGAGCCTGGATTGGACCAAGAGAAAGGCCTGTTTTCCAAAGAATCCTTCCCTCCGGCCCGGAGAATTTAGAGCAGAAACCCCTGTGGGAGTTCATGTTGCTCTAAAAAGAGCTGCCAAGAGGTGTGCAGCTTCTTGACAATACCATGCAAAGTGATCGGTTGGTAGAGATGTATAAAGCCCTGCACTGACATGTGGCTCCTACCTAGTCCAAAGTAACCTGCCGTACTCCCGCACAAGAGCCATATTAACATGCAACAAATGTCAGGCCCATAAGTGCAAGTGACCCCCAAGCCTCTCTATTTCTGACCATATGTATCATGTCCTTTTTCTGGTGGCTAGTTCAGAAAAAGACGACAAGAGCCCACTACTGTGACCACCTCAGGGATTTGTTGGGTTGAGATCAGCTGATAGAAGCATGCAATAGTGACAGGATCTGGGACTTCAAGCCCCTAGAGTGACCTCTTACCTTCATAGACCTGCCCTTTCATCAGACACAGCTATTTTAAAGTTTGGTGTGATAGTAAAGAGATCCCTTTTCAACCCTTCACCACACAAGATAAAGCCTGCAGTATTCATCATTAACTCTTTATTTCAACTCCCCTGGCTCCCAAAGGGCTTTTCCTCCCTACAGCCGCCAGCCACCTTCGAATTCTCCCTCTTCTCTCCCTGGCTCTGCTCACTTGATTGCAGCAGATGGTCCAGCTTTGCGTTTTCACTTCCATTCTTCTTCATGTCTGTGGATGGCATGGCTGCATTTGCCATTGAGCAGCCTGATGGGAATACTTGAGTCCTCTGTCTAGGCACGCAGGCCCAGCAGCTAAAGCCAAGCCCCACTGAGAGCAGGGGGAGATTAGCCTGGAGTGTCAGGAGTGGAGGCTTAGCCCATAGGGACCCCAGGCACTGCAGCTGCTGCCACCTACATGGGGAATCCTCCAACACATCCAATTCCTGGGACTGATCCTAAGAGAGGAGCAGATTTCTCCTCTGCTCTAGGGAGATTCCCATAGGAAAAGCAGCTGGGGTGGGGGTGGGGGCAATACAAGCACTACCCATCAGCCCTTGACGAGCAGGCAACTAGGACCTGGGGAGACAAGGGACTGGTGTATCTTGCTGGAGAGCTGAAAAGGGCATTGGAGAAATTGTACAAAAGTCAATGTCATGGCTGGGTCAAGGGCAGCCAGAACTAGTGGTCAGAGCCAGAGTCCACACTCACATGACAGGAGTCGAGAGTCAGCTGGGTCAGGATACTGGAAGATCAGAAGCAAAAGACAAACTTGCGATCACACCCACAAATCAGATGCCAGGAAATCAAGCCAGGGGAATGGCAGCAGAAACAGGCAGCAGCCCTGGTGTTCAGTCAGCTTCCTGTTCCTGCTGCTGCCTTAAGCAGGGCCAGGGGGCCAATTAGCTTCTCTGGGACTTCTCCAATAGGACCTCAGGAGTGGAGCCTCAAACTGGGGATGAACTTCATGGGTCCTTCCTAGGTAAGCAATTTCCAGCAGGCTGCCAGGTGGAGGGTTGGAGTGTGGCTGCTCCCATGAACCCTGCAGACCTGGGTCGAAGACCCCTGGGTCGTGAAAGTGAGTGATCTCTTCCCCGCTCAAACCTCCTGCAGAAAATATTCTCCAGGATCCTGGATACATCCTCTGAGAATAACATGAGGATATCATGATGAGAAAAAGGTCTCTGTACCAGGGCTGGGATCCAGGTATAGGGAAAGCTCCCAACCAGGATATGTAGCAGGAGCGTCCCGTTTCTTGCAAGAGCCCCAAGTGGCAGGAAGAGTGAACAGTTCTTACCTCCAGGAGATGCATGGGATCTTCTGTCTGAGCCTCCATGAGACCCATGCCGCTTGGTTTGACAGGATGAGATCACCTGTCCCACTGCTCCCTGAGCTGGGCTGGCTGCAGGATATATCTGTATGAGAGGCTGGCACAGAGCCTGAAAGACAGATGTGACAATCAAGGATCTCTCACCCCAGCGGGAGAACAAAGGGTTTGAACCCCAAAGAACTGATTCAATGCAGAATTATTGTGCCATACAGGTACATCATAAGGTCCTCTCATGGATTGGTAACTGGTTAAAAGACAGAAAACAAAAGGTAGGAATAAATGGTCAGTTTTCAGGATGACAGCTGGCTCTGCAGTCCTTGCCAAGAGCAGCTCTCTGCAGAGGGCCTAGTGCACAGCAGGGTAGGGATCAGCCAAGCTGCTAGGGATGGGAGCTGGGCTTCCTGGCATAGTCCAGGAACCAAAGTCCAGCATCTGCAAGGGAGGGATTCCTCACAGGGGGGCAACATCATCTCCCACACACGGGGAGTCTCCCCCTGACATATGATTAATCTTATGGCCTGTTCCCATCTCTGCCCACCGCACCCACAACTCAGCAGCTCCAGCTACCGAAGGGAGCAAGAACCAGAGGCCTTCCTGCTCCTGGGACAGATGGGCAGGTTGATGATCTACCTGGATGTGAGCATTGGCCTTCCCCATGCCCAGGGTCTAGACTCCCTTCAGGGCAGCGTACAGGAACTGCGATTCCTGTTCTGGATCTAGGGGCGGCTTCAGTTTGCTGGTAGGAGACTGTACATGAGGCCTTGCAGTGGGGAGCGACACAGGCACTAACATGGGCATGGAAGTTTGAGGAACACGGCAGAGGCCTGCGTGGGGCAAGAAGGGCAGGGATTTGGGAAGAAAGAGCAGAGGATCAAACCGTTTCTGAATGTGGGTCGGGATGATCCCCATTTGAAAGATAGAGAAAGTGAGGCACCAGGTGGGAGAGTGACCTGGCCAGGATCACGTTACAACTCAGTGCCAGGGCTGCAACACAACCTGTTCCCTGTTCTCCTCACTGGAACCTGCAGTAGTGAAGTGGGATGTAGGGAGGTTGAGACCTTTCCCCAAGTCACCCCAGCCACTAAAGCCGAAGCTGCAGGATGGCAGCCCTGGTGAGTGGGGTGGATCGGCAGCCCCTGCTGACTGAATCCTCCCGTTCTCTCCAGACTGGGTCTAGCCCTGCTGACAGCAGGACAAGCTTCCCCCGCCCATGTGCCTCAGCCCTGCCTGGTCAGTCGCCATCACCCATCAGTCCTTGGCCTCCCAGGCTGCCAGTGATGGGAGCAACTCTGGGTGGTGGCTCGGGGGACACAGACACTAGGTCACTGGGAACTGGGTGTGGCCTGTGGGACAGGAGAGGCTCGCACAGGGCACTTGGGGAACTCCTCTGCCCTTCCCAAGAGCGATAGCACCGTGTTCTAAGAACATAAGTCCGGGATGAGCCAATGCTTGTCATTGATTAGCCAGGCTAAAGAGCTGGGCTGGAGCTGCTCCGGCGACAAGTTGGCTCCCTCCTGCTCGTGGAGGTAAATTCATCTCCTTTCCCAGGAGCACCTGCTCTCCCTCTCATTCCCCACCAGGCTACTTGCTGCCAAGCCAAAGAATGGCCGGAGGATGGGGATGAGGCCTGGGCCTTGCCCCAATCTCCTGAGTCTAATGCAGCTGCTCACCTTGTCCCCAATCAGCTGCTGGGCTTCCCCAGGAGAGAATAGGTGAGGAGCAGCCCAGCCTGGCTGACACGCAGCAGGGGGTCGTGGATGGCCAGCACTGCCGTGCGGACGAAGAACCTTCCCTGCCCCTCCGAGAAGAACTTTCCGAAGACCTAAAACCAACAGGGCGTGAGGCATTAGCAGATTGCCCAGAGCGAGGCTCCAAATCCCGGGGATTAAATGGCGTCTCCGTCTAGTGGTCTCAGGACGCAGCCACTGCAGGGGACCCAACCACCCCCACGCCCTGAGCTGTCTCATGCCCTGGCAGAGTGTCCTCACCTCCCGCACCGTGGCTGAGTTCCTGTAGCCCAGGAGCCTGCTGCCCTGGTGCCAGTCTCAGTACCACAGGTCTTCGGCCTCATGCATGGTCAGGCCTGGGAAAGAGACATACACCCATTTGTCCTTCTAGCTGCAGTGCTTGTGTCATTCCAGTCCCATTGGAGACTGCACAGTGTCCTGGCCCAACACAATGGCAGGGGGTGCTGTAGAACACAGAAAGAGAGAGAGACTCGTTCTCCAGCCGGGCTTGGTCTGAGAGAAATTGGCTGGGGTCCCAGTCTCACTCTTCCAGCGGGTGCCATTTCCCAGCTGGGTTCCTTACCCCTCTGGTGCAGCAGCAGCTGGTAGAGCCGGGAAACCCCCTCCCTGGCCTGCCAGCTGATGTCCCTGGCTGGGTCACTGAGGGACAGAGCCAGCTGTGCCATGTGGTGACCCATCCTGGGGAATTCCGCTCAGTTCTAATGGACGGGAGAGGGAGAGGGGACTCCATCAGCATTTTCCTGTCAGCTCCCAGTACCCCCCGGGCCAGGACTCTCCTTCCCCTCAGCCCCTCTGCAGGAGATGATAGAGGATGGGAGCTAGAGCCAGACTCTTAATTTCCTGTCCCCAAGGGAGCCTGGAGCACAGGGATGTGGGCAGGGCCCTCCATGAGGACTTGCTTCCCCAGCTGCTCCAGGATGACAGGAAGGCATGAACCTGGAGCACGGTCCCCTTAAAAGCCCAGAGTCACCACTTAACTAGGACAAGAAGAACTTGACTCAAGCCAAGCTCATTCTCTGCTCTCACTCTGCCTCCCCGAGAGGAACACTCCTAACCCACAGCCCCTGCAGCAGCAGATCCTACAGCCCATCGGAGCCAGCCCCCCCATGCCTGGAGTCAGGAAGCTGGGGTCAGAGGTCACTTACGTCAAACTCAGGGAGGGTGATGGTGGATCTGAAAAGGGCCGTACTGCTCCTAACGGCCCTGGCTCTGTCTTGCGACACCCTGGACACGATCCAGTAGTTAATGTGCTGTGGGGAAAGGAGGCAGCTCAGGAACAATGGGCAGGTGTACGTGTTGTGCAAATAAGAACCCCCCGCACCCATCCCCAGGGGGATGAGACATTGTGCATTTGGTGGAATATCTGATTCACTGATCGCAGAGCTTTAGAAGGGGATTGTTTCCCGCAGGACGATTCTTGATTCCTGCAGGTCACATCTTGTCATTGTCTCTCTAGATTGGAACAATGGTTGGTGTCGGGGCTGGCCCCATCCTCCCTGAACTCATGATTCCTGAACAGGTCACCAGGAAGGAGACAGACCCCTCACCCGTCCCTGGCTCTCAAGTCCTTGGTTGGATGAAGGGACTGAGTGTGAGCACAATCCCCCCAGGAATCTCAGGGCCTGTCGGAGAGAAGGGCTGATTCTCTGGGGCCCTGTGACTCTTCTCTGAGGACCATGTTCTGGATCTCCCAGGAGAGGTTCAGACTCTCACTCTACAAGCCAGCCGGGGCCCCATGGTTAGTGCTCAACAGAACCAGGCAGAGCTCTGGCTTGAAGGCCCAGCTCCTTCCTCTGTCCTTCAAGTAGGAAGGGCCTGACACTTCATTGCACTAACTGCCCTGACCAAGGATGCCCTCTGGGGCCCGGCTGGCAGGACAGACTGGAAAATGGATCTAAGAGTGAAGGTAAAATCGCCCCCACCCCTCTCCTCGGGCTCACCTCCAAGATGTAGTGGAGCCTGACAGTGTCTGGGGACTCTGCCAGCAGGTTCCCCAGCATGGCGTCCAGGAGGTCTGGCAAGACCCTATGCAGATCCTGAAAGCAAGGGAGAGCCATGGGTCAGAGTTAGGGAAACTGGGGCTACACCTGCCACAGGATGGGAAGAGGGGTCTCTGGGAAGCACTGGTGAGGCCTCCAAACACATATCCTGGCCTCTCTCATTCACATCCCACTGCAGGCAATTAGCAAGGATTCACGGCAGGATGACAGCTGGCTCTTCAATCCATGACTTTAGCATGATCTACCTGGACTTGGGTGGTGTCCTTCTCCGTGCCCATGGTGAAGACGGTGTGCAGGGCAGCTTGGAGGAGGTGGGTCTCCAGCTCCGGCTCCAGGGCAGGTATCATGGTGCTGGCAAGAGAGAGGAGCCAGTATTAGACTGTGCACTGCGGGGGATGGCGTGCAGGAACACAAGCTGCTGGGCCTCATCCCCCAGCAAAAGCTGCTCTGACAGCGCTACGCAGCATCTGACCATGAAAGGTTGGAGCGCACTGCCCAGGAGGAGGAGTGTTTGGCTCTGGGGTTTCACTTCAGCCCAGGGGCCCAGCTATGGAGTTTGGCTCAAGAAGACCAAGCCTCCAATTTCTTAAGGGCGTTTTGAATTCCAGTCTTGTGCTCCAAAGTGCTTGGGGTCATCTGCAAATTTTAGAAGCCCTCTCCACTCCATTTTCATAGAAGTTTAGGGTTGGAAGGGACCTCAGGAGGTATCTAGTCCAACCCCCTGCGCAAAGCAGGACAACTCCCCAGACAGATTTTTACCCCAGTTCCCTAAATGGCCCCCTCAAAAGATTGAACTCACAACCGTGGGTTTAGCAGGCCAATGCTCAAACCACTGAGCTATCCCTCCCCTGCAAAGGATTTTCCAAATCCTTAATGAAAAATGGAATAGTACCAGACCCCGGACTGATCCCTTCCGGACCCACGAGGTACACCCTCTCAGTTGGGCAGCCAGACATGGAGAAGGACTCTTGGAGTATGGGCTTTCAACCAGCTCTGCACACACATTCTACTAATTGCATCTAGACCACATCTCCCTAGTTGGCTTGTGAGAATGTCCTATGGGACTGTGTCAAAAGCCTTATTAACACCAAGATATATCACATCTACTCTTTACCAACCTCCACTAGGCGCGTAACCCTGCCAAAGAAGGAGCTAGGATTGGTTTGGAATGATTTCTTCTTCACAAATCCATAGTCACTAGTCCTAAGAACCAAATTAGCCTGTAAATCAGGGGTCCCCAACGCGTCCTGGCCCCCGGGAGAGCACCTGCCGAAATGCCGCAGCGGCATTTTGGTGGGGACGCCTGTCGACGGCAAGCGGCGTTATCGAGAGGCATCGAGAGGCGTTATCGAGAGGCGTCGCTCCCGAATTTCGGCGGGGACGCCTCTCGATGATGTCGCTTCTCTCCTCCTGGCAAAGAACCCCAGGTACCTAAAAGAGTGGGGCTCACATCCCTGAATGGGCTTTAAAAAAGACAATGCTTAAAATTTGGCCCCAACCATTTCTGATTTTCGCAGACTAGACATTTTAGCAAAGTTTAGAACTTCTTGGTGCTCAAAACCGTGAAAATCCCCTTTCTCCTTCACAAAGGGCTTTAACGCCCCTTATCTCACCCAGGCTCACCACTGCCCAGAGTTCGAGAATTGTCCCTGTTCCCATTGCACAGATGGGGAAGAGCCTGAGGTACAGAGAAGGGAAGTGACCTGCACAAGGGCCTACACAGCAAGGCGGTGGCAGAGCCAGAAAGAGAAGCCACCAGTCCTGACTCCTGTTCTAACAGACAGCAACACCCCCCAAAGGCAGGGATATGTTGTTGCAAAACAAAAGCATCTCCTGTTTGTCACAGTGTGTTAAATTGTCTCATTGCACACAAAGGAGACACTTAGATCTCAAAAATTAGGTAAGATGCTTCAGTCTGAGCTAAGTAGTTGCTGCTCTGAACAATTGCAAAATAATACAATACAAATAAAAGACTCTTTCAGCTATTCTATTATGTCATAATCTGATCAGAGTAAACATGATAGGACACCTCATCTTATGCACTGCTCCTAGTGACACTCTCCAGTGGATCCCCATCCTCCACCCACCGTGAGGTAGGTAGGAGCGGATCGTTATCCCTACTTGAAAGAGGGAGAAGCTAAGGCTGAGAAAGGAGAATTCACTTGTCTTACATCACATGGCCAATCAATGGCAGAGTTGGGAATAGGACCCAAAAGCCCTGACTTTCAAACTAACAACTGGATCTTGAATTTCATACATTGAATGACCTGAATAAAGTGCTCTCAAATGAGTTCCAGACCAGTAACAGTTCATAGTAATTATTCAGCAAGTGTTTTAGGAGAACTGGAATGTTAGAGAGAATCCTGAACTGCTCAGAGACAATTAATGCAGAGAAGCAGCAAAATTTGTCAAACATATGACTGGTTATGACTTTACTTGGTCTTAAAAGAGAACAACAGGGACCAGAGTCTCCTCCCCGTCAATAACCCCCTGCTCAGCCAATCAGGGTGGAGACCAAGGGGCGGGAGGCTGAGGGTTCTCACAAGAGAGCCCTAAGGATGGCCCAGGTCACCGGTGGGGATCACTGTCCAAGCACTATTTCACGGTGGTGGGAGGGTGTAAGCGATTGGCGCCGGGGCTCGACTCTCTCCGGGGGGATGAGGGGAGCCACCCCAGCTCACTATGCTCCGATTGGTCCGGGAAAATTGCCCGGCAGTCCTAGCGTTAGTTGCCCGCCTGGTGGAAAAGGGGCTCAGGTCCTCCGGCGGGGTGGGGCAACGGTAACAGTTGAGGGCCCGGCCTTAGGTCAGGGCGGGCAGCAAACACAGAGTCAGAAAGCTCAGACCCTGGAGCAGGGCTGAGCAACAGTAACAGTTAAGGCCTCCTCAAGCCAGGGAGAGGGGGAGTCTGCCACCCTGGGGTGGGGTGGCAGGGGGGACGCAGGCCCTCCCACTCCACTGCGTCCCAGCCCGGGGCCCCAGCAGCGGCTATTACACCGCTGGGTCAGTCAGTGGGGATCCTGGCCGCAACACACTGACATAGGCTCCGGTAAGGCCACAGCCTGACTGGGGTCGGCTGCCTCCGGGCTACTTCCAAACTCCCCATCGGGCCCTACCTGGGTCCTAACGTTGGCCTCTGGAGGGTCCAGGAGCATGGGCTCGTCACGGCCGGGGCTGGGTGGCAGGTCTGGCAGTTCCTCGGGGTAGTCGGGACAGGGTAGCTCCGGCAGCACCTCCAGGTAGCGGGCACGGGGAAGCTCAGGCTAGTCTGGGCGGCTTCCCTGGGTCGCCAGGGCTTCCAAGTCTTGAGCTCGCTGAGGTACGTCCGCTCTCTCCGCCAGCTGGGGCCTGACTGAGCTCTGAGGGCCGGCTTTTATAGTTCCGGGTCGCCGCCTGACCCTTTGAGGGGCGGGCCCAGCGCTCCGGGGCTCCGCCCACTCTGGCCTCTGGCTGGGCTCTCCCTCCCCTAGGCAGGAGGGGAGCCACCCCAGCTCACTACAGAGGGGAACAGGGGAAAGGACAAAAGAAGTAAGAGATGAAGAGAAAGGAGGGAGGGAGGGATGGAGGAAAAGGTGAAACAAAAAGGACAAACCCTAATGTCCCCAGTGATTCTAAGGGACAAAATCCCAGGTGGGGAATAAAATTTGGCCACCTTAAGCTAGTGTTTTCCATGCCTAGAATTCAGCTGACACCAGATAGATCAGACTGAACAGGTTCCAAACCTCTCGGAGGCTCTTACCTTCTAAACAGGGACGTCTGTTTTCTAGTAAAATCACTAAAAAGGGAAGGAGAAAGCTCGAAAGAGGTTCCTCCTGGCGCTCACATACGTAAACCCTAATACTCTCTCAGTCCTCAAAGAGAGACCTCGAGAAGGGGACTTGCTGAAGCAAATCCACAGGGTTCTCTCTGAGGTTTCCCTGGCCCCTCACCCCTGTCCTGCCTGGCTGAGGTCAGCATCTCTCTGTGAGGTCACCACCTCCCCACCATCTTTGACCAATACGCTGAGGTCCTGAAAAAGGCCTTTGTGATGTCACTGACACACCCACTCCTCCCCTGCAGTGCTAATGTCCTGCTGCAGACCAGACATTTTGGAGGTTTGAGCTACTCCTTGTGGATCACCCCGCTCAATGAGTGTTCATTCTAGGCAGCAAAGCAGGGGGGAGGGATAGCTCAGTGGTTTGAGCATTGGCCTGCTAAACCCAGGGTTGTAAATTCAATCCTTGAGGGGGCCGTTTAGAGATCTGGGGCAAAAAAAAAATCTGTCTGGGGACTTGTCCTGCTTTGAGCAGAGGGTTGGACTAGATGATCTCCTAAGGTCCCTTCCAACCCTGAGATTCTATGAGTCAATAAACAGTAAAACATCAGAGGCTGCTTCCAATGCTAAGCTCAGTTTTTCAAAAATGAGTAGACATTATGGCCAGAAGAGACCGTTAGAGCATCTAATCTGACCCCCTGCATATCACAGGCCTCCTGTATAACACAATAGCTACTTTTTGGCAAACTCATTCCAGAAAGGCATCTAGTCTTTATTAAATGACATCAAGAGATGCATAATCCATCACTTTCCTTGGTAGCTTCTTCCTGTGCTCAGTCATCCTCGCTGTTGAATATTTGTGCCTTATTTGTAATATGAATTTGTCTTTTTTCACCTTCCAGCCATTCCCAAACCTGAGCCGGCTTTTGTGGGTGACAAATCTGAGGAATTGTCACAGATTGAGATATCACTAGAGGAGGCTTTGGAATTAATTGATTAACTTAACAGTAACAAGTCACAGGGACCAGATGGCATTCACCCAAGAGTTCTGAAAGAACTCAAATGTGAAATTGTGAAACTACTAACTATGGTTTGTAACCTGTCCTTTAAATCAGCTTCTGTACCCAATGATTGGAAGATAGCTAATGTAATGCAAATATTTAAAAAGGGCTCTAGAAGTGATCCCGGCAATTACTGACCAGTAAGTCTAATGTCAGTACCAGGCAAATTAGGTGAAACATTCATAAAAAGACGGTTACTCACCGTTGTAACTGTTGTTCTTCGAGATGTGTTGCTCCTATCCATTCCAGTTAGGTGTGCGCGCCGCGCGTGCACGGCTCTTCGGAAGATTTTTACCCTAGCAACACCGGCGGGCCGGCTGGGCGCCCCCTGGAGTGGCGCCGCTATAGCGCTAGATATATACCCCAGCCGGCCCGTCCGCTCCTCAGTTCCTTCTTGCCGGCTACTCCGACAGTGGGGAAGGAGGGCGGGTCTGGAATGGATAGGAGCAACACATCTCGAAGAACAACAGTTACAACGGTTAGTAACCATCTTTTCTTCTTCGAGTGATTGCTCCTATGCATTCCAGTTAGGTGATTCCCAAGCCTTACCTAGGCGGTGGGGTCGGAGTGAGACGTGGCAGAGTGTAAGACTGCTGAGCCGAAGGCTGCATCGTCTCTGGATTGCTGCACCAACGCGTAGTGGGAAGCGAAGGTGTGGACAGAAGACCACGTGGCCGCTCTACAGATGTCCTGGATGGGGACATGGGCCAGGAAGGCGGCTGACGAGGCCTGCACTCTCGTAGAGTGAGCGGTGAGACGGTTAGCTGGTACACAAGCAAGCTCGTAGCATGTTCGGATACATGCAGTGACCCAGGAGGAAATCCTCTGAGAGGAGACCGGCTTGCCTTTCATGTGCTCTGTAACTGATACGAACAGTTGGGGCGAACGCCGGAAGGGTTTCGTTCGCTGTATGTAGAAAGCAAGGGCCCTGCGGATGTCCAGGGTGTGCAGCTGTTGTTCCCGACTCGAGGCGTGAGGCTTCGGGAAAAAAACAGGAAGGAAAATGTCCTGGTTTAAATGGAAGGCCGACACCACCTTAGGGAGGAAGGCCGGGTGTGGCCGAAGCTGAACCTTGTCTGCATGAAAGATGGTGTACGGTGGACCAGCCGTCAGGGCATGAAGCTCAGAAACTCACCTCGCTGAGGTTATGGCGACGAGGAAAGCTGTTTTCCACGACAGATGGAGCAACGAACACGTGGCCAAGGGCTCAAAGGGGGCTCTCATGAGCCTGGTCAAAACCAGATTCAGTTCCCAGGGCGGAGTAGGACGCCGCACTGGTGGGAACAAGCGATCTAGGCCTTTGAGGAAGCGGGAAACCTTCGGATCGGAGAAGATGGACCGGTGACCGACGGGCGGCCGGAAGGCGGATATGGCCGCTAGGTGCACTTTCAACGATGAGACCACGAGACCTTGCTCCTTAAGTGACCAGAGGTAGTCCAGGATCGTTGGTATAGGGACAACGAACGGATTCAAGTCTCTCTGATCGCACCAGATTGCGAATCGCTTCCATTTCGCGAGGTAAGTCGAGCGAGTGGAGGGTTTCCTGCTCTCTAGCAGGACTCGCCGGACCGCCACCGAACAGGCACGCTCCGTGTGGGTCAACCACTCAGGCACCAGGCTGTAAGATGGAGGGACTGTAGGTCCGGGTGGCGGAGCCTGCCGAAGTCCTGCGTTATCAGGTTCGGCCATAAGGGAAGAGGGATGGGATCTCATACCGAGAGCTCGAGCAGCAGAGTGTACCAGTGCTGTCTCGGCCAGGCCGGAGCGACGAGTATGAGGTGGGCCCTGTCCCTCCGAAGCTTGAGAAGCACCCGATGTATGAGCGGGAACGGAGGGAAGGCATATAGGAGGTGACCCGTCCAGGAGCAGAGGAATGCGTCCGACAGGGAGCCCGGGGCGCGACCCTGGTAAGAACAGAACTGGTGGCACTTCCTGTTCTCTCTGGAGGCAAACAGGTCTATTTGGGGAAACCCCCACCTGCGGAAAATTGTGTGCACCACATCTGGACGCAGCGACCACTCGTGTGAAAGGAACGACCTGCTGAGACAGTCGGCCAGCGTGTTCTGCACTCCTGGAAGATAGGACGCTACCAGGTGAATCGAGTGGGTTATGCAGAAGTCCCACAGGAGCATCGCCTCCGTGCAAAGTAGGGAGGATCGGGCCCCACCCTGTTTGTTGACATAAAACATCGCCGTTGTGTTGTCCGTCAACACTGCAACACAACGCCCTTGGAGATGGGAGCGGAAGGCTTGACACGCGAGGCGAATCGCCCGCAGCTCCCTGACATTGATATGTAAGGAGAGCTCTCGGGGCGACCAGAGACCTTGGGTGTGCAGGTCGGCTAGGTGTGCCCCCCACCCTAGCTCTGAAGCATCCGTGGTCAGAGTGACAGATGGTTGAGGAGGGCGGAAAGAGACTCCGGCACACACCACTTCTGGGTCCAGCCACCAGGTGAGCGAAGTGAGGATCGGCTTCGTGGGCGTGACTACCATATCCATGGAGTCGCGGTGGGGCCGGTACACTGACGCAAGCCAAGTTTGAAACGGGCGAAGGTGCAACCTCGCGTACGGAGTGACGAACGTGCACGAAGCCATGTGGCCCAGGAGGCGGAGGCAGGAACGCACCGTTGTCGTTGGAAAGGATTGTAGGCCCCGAACTAGGGAGACCAGAGACTGATGCCGAGGTTGGGGCAGGCAGGCCCTGGCCAAATTGGAATCTAGGACCGCTCCGATGAACTCCACCCTTTGCGATGGAGTCAACGTTGACTTCTCGGCATTTATCACAAGTCCTAGGTGCTGAAACAGGGCTAGGATCGTGGTCATGTGACTCGCTACCAGTTGGCGGGATGGTCCCCGGACCAGCCAATCGTCGAGATACGGGTAGACATGTATCCGACGACGGCGGAGGGCCACGGCAACCACTGCCATACACTTAGTGAAGACCCTCGGCGCTGTGGAGAGGCCGAAGGGTAGCACTGCGAACTGGTAGTGTGTGCTGTTGACAACGAAACGCAGGTAGCGTCGATGAGGAGGGTAAATCGCGACATGAAAATATGCGTCCTTCATGTCGAGGGCGGCAAACCAGTCTCCCGGATCCAGGGAGGGGATGATGGTCCCCAGGGTCACCATGCGAAACTTGAGCTTGACCAGGTACCTGTTGAGCTCTCGGAGGTCGAGTATGGGTCGTAGACCTCCCTTCGCCTTGGGGATTAGGAAATATCAGGAATAAAATCCCCTGCCTCGCATATCGCTCGGCACCTCCTCTATGGCACCCAAGCTCAGCAGAGACTCGACCTCTTGTAAGAGGACTTGCTCGTGAGAGGGGTCCCTGAAGAGGGACGGGGTGGGTGGGTGGGAGGGCGGGGGCGAAACAAACTGAAGACGGTAACCGGACTCTACCGTGCGTAGCACCCAGTTGTCCGTTGTAATCTGGGACCACGCCGGGAGGAAGTGGGAAAGACGGTTGAAAAATAACGGGGAAGGATCCGGTGGAGAGACTGATGGGCCGTCCTCGGGCGTCCCATCAAAACGCCTGTTTCGGCCCTTGAGGGGCTTTAGAGGGCGCCTGGGACTGGGTACGCCGATTGCCCGATGGTCTACGGAGGTTCAGTCTGCCTCTGCGTCCATTACCAGGCCTCGACCTGGACTGATTAAATGGGCGATAGGGCTGCTGCCTGAAGGACCTCCGCTGGGTAGCAGGTGTGTGCATGCCCAGGGTGCGGATGGCAATACGGCCATCCTTAAGGGTCTGGATTCTGGAGTCTGTTTTCTCCGAGAATAGGCCCTTGGTATCGAAGGGCAGGTCTTGCAAGGTATACTGGACCTCTGGCGGCAAGGTGGACGATTGCAGCCCGGAGATCCTCCTCATGGTCACTCCTGATGCCAAAGTCCTGGCTCCGGAATCTGCAGAGTCCAGTGAGGCCTGGATGGAGGACCTGGAGGCTTTCTTGCCCTCTTCTAGCAGGGCAGAGAACTCTTGCCTGGAGGTTGTGGGAATCAACTCCGTAAACTTAGAGAGTGCCACGATGTTGTCGTAGGCATAGCGGCTAAGGAGAGCCAACTGATTGGATATCCGTAGTTGGAGGCCGCCAGCCAAATAGACCTTTCGGCCCAACAGGTCCATCCTGCGCGCGTCCTTGGACTTCGGTGCTGGCGCGGGTTGCCCATTTCTTTCCCGGTCATTCACCGACTGCACAACGAGGGAGTCTGGGGCCGGGTGCGTGTACAGGTACTCGTACCCGGTCGGGGGCATGGAGTACTTTCGCTCCACGCCTCGAGCAGTGGGAGGGATGGACGCAGGTGATTGCCAGATTGTAGTGGCATTCCTTTGAATAGTGCGAATGAAGGGCAGGGCCACTCGCATGGGGGCTCAGCTCCAATCACATTAGTAACTGGATCCTCGTCCTCAGTGACCTCTGCGACCGGGAGGTTGATGGCTTGTGCCACCCGACGGAGGAGGTCCTGATGGGCACGCAAGTCAATCGGTGGGGGATCCGATGATGAGGACCCCGCCACCGCCTCGTCCGGTGAGGAAGACGAGGAATGGCCTTGACCCATGGCTTGTAGCTGTGGTTCATCCATGGGGTGCGAAGCCTCCGCCTCTACGGGATGTTCCGCCGGTACTGGTGGCGGCGGAACCTCAATCGGAGGTGATGGAGGGGGCCTGCTGACAGTGGCTTCCGGCACCCTGTGGTCGGAGGGCCTGGGTCGCTGGAGGGAGGGGGCGCCCTGAGCCTCATGAAAGGCCCAGGGGGTCCAGAAGTCCCATTGCTGTGGACCGTGGTCCTGTCCTTGGGGGTCTGCCCGGTGATCTGCACCGCTGCCCTTGTGCGAGGTGACCGACGGTTGGCGGGAAGGCCACGGGGGGGCAGAGGCGCTCAGGGATTGTGCCGTCAATGCCGCTAGTCTGTCCGTGTACAGTGCCGGGGACCGGTGCCGATCGTCGCGGTACCGGGAGCGAGAGCGGCACCTTCGACCGTGTGAGTACCGGGAGGTCGACCGCGATCTCGACCGTCGTCGACGGGAGCGGCTCCGAGAACGGCGACGGGAGCGATGCCGTGATCCGGACCTTCTTCGGTACCTACGGTCCAGAGACCGGGACCGGGATCGCCTCCGGGAGTGCGACCGGTACCGCGATGAAAAGCGGTACCGGGACTGCGACCGGCGCCGAGACGGAGAGCGGTACCGGGATGGTGACCGGTGCCAGGACCTGGATCGGCGTGAAGGTGACCGTCTCCGAGATCGGGAGCGGGAGCTGGATCGCCTTCTATCCCGTCTGTCAGGGGAAGGAGGCCGTATCATGGCCGGCTTGCCCACTGACTGCACAGCCCGCACCGGCGGTGCCGGGGGCCGGAGGCTTGGTGCCTCTGTTAGCTCTATGAGCTCCCTCGCCGTCGAGAACGTCTCGGGCATGGACGGGAGAGGCAGCTCGACCACGGTTTGCACCGGGGAGCACGGAGGTACCGGACTCAACGGCCCTGTTGGCGCCGGAGTCGACGGTACCGCGCACGGTCCGTGCGCTGTCGAGGTCGGTACCGAAGGGGCCGACACTGGCTGCTGGACAGGCAGTCTCGATGCAGCAGTCTTCCCAGACTTTGGCTGCGGCTTCCGTTTCCCAGATGGTGAGAGGGACCGGTGCCGGGGCTTCGGTGCCGGCTGCTTCTTAAGAGTCTCGGTACCGGACCGGTCGGGGACTGCTGGAGCGCTTCGTGCCGAGGACGACGGCAGAGCTGATGGTGTCGGCACCGCAGGGGTAAGCGCCGATTCCATTAGGAGCTGCCTTAATCTAATGTCCCGCTCCTTTTTCGTTCTAGGCTTGAACGATCTGCAAATAGGGCACTTATCTGGTCGATGGGCCTCACCAAGACAACGCAGGCAGGAGTCGTGAGGGTCCCCAATCGGCATGTGCCGCTGGCAAGCCGCACAGGGCTTAAACCCCGGTGTCTTGGGCATACGCCCGCACCGGACGGGAAAAGAGGGGCTAAGCCCCCCTAATTCTCCTTAATCTACCTAATAACTTACTTAACTAACTAGTTTAACAACTATATACACTAACTACAAACTAGAACCAAGGTGAGCTAGGGATGTGGAGGACAAACGAGCACTCCACTGTTCCAACTGGCTGTCACGGGCGGGAAGAAGGAACTGAGGAGCGGACGGGCCAGCTGGGGTATATATCTAGCGCTATAGCGGCGCCACTCCAGAGGGCGCCCAGCCGGCCCGCCGGTGTAGCTAGGGTAAAAATCTTCCGAAGAGCCGTGCACGTGCAGTGCGCACACCTAACTGGAATGCATAGGAGCAATCACTCGAAGAAGAAGAATAAAATTGTCGGACACATAGAAGAACATAAATTGTTGGGCAAAAGTCAACATGGTTTCTGTAAAGGGAAATCATGTCTTATGAATCTTTTAGAGTGCTTTGAAGGGGTCAACAAACATGTGGACAAGGGGGATCCAGTGGACAGAGTGTACTTAGATTTCCAGAAAGCCTTTGACAAGGTCCCTCACCAAAGGCTCTTATGTAAATTAAGTTGTCATGGGATAAGAGGGAAGATCCTTTCAGGGATTGAGAACTGGTTAAAAGACAAAGAACAAAGGGTAGGAATAAATGGTAAATTTTCAGAATGGAGAGGGGTAAATAGTGGTGTTCCCTCAGGGTCTGTCCTAGGACCAATCCTATTCAACTTATTCATAAATGATCTGGCGAAAGGAGTAAAAAGTGAGGTGGCAAAGTTTACAGATGATACTGAACTGCTCAAGATAGTTAAGACCAAAGCAGACTGTGAAGAACTTCAAAAGGATCTCACAAAACTAAGTGACTGGGCAACAAAATGGCAAATTAAATTTAATGTGGAGAAATGTAAAGTAATGCACATTGGGAAAAATAACCCCAACTATACATACAATATGATGGGGGCTAATTTAGCTACAACTAATCAGGAAAAAGACCTTGGAGTCATCGTGGATAGTTCTCTGAAGACG
Organism: Mauremys mutica; assembly: GCF_020497125.1. Lineage (NCBI taxonomy): Eukaryota > Metazoa > Chordata > Testudines > Geoemydidae > Mauremys > Mauremys mutica. The sequence goes on from NC_059089.1 coordinate 9,639,876, forward strand.
TCCACGCAGTGTGCAGCGGCAGTCAAAAAAGCAAACAGGATGTTTGGAATCATTAAAAAGGGGATAGAGAATAAAACGGAGAACATATTATTGCCCTTATATAAATCTGTGGTACGCCCACATCTTGAATACTGCGTACAGATATGGTCTCCTCATCTCAAAAAAGATATACTGGCATTAGAAAAGGTTCAGAGAAGGGCAACTAAAGTGATTAGGGGTTTGGAATGGGTCCCATATGAGGAGAGATTAAAGAGGCTAGGACTTTTCAGCCGGCAAAAGAGGAGACTAAGGGGGGATATGATAGAAGTATATGAAATCATGAGTGATGTAGTGAAAGTGAATAAGGAAAAGTTATTTACTTGTTCCCATAAAATAAGAACTAGGGGCCACCAAATGAAATTAATAGGCAGCAGGTTTAAAACAAATAAAAGGAAGTTCTTCACACAGCACACAGTCAACTTGTGGAACTCCTTGCCTGAGGAGGTAGTGAAGGCTAGGACTATAACAGGGTTTAAAAGAGAAAAGACGGTTACTCACCGTAGTAACTGTTGTTCTTCGAGATGTGTTGCTCCTATCCATTCCAGTTAGGTGTGCGCACCGCGCGTGCACGGCTCTCCGGAACATTTTTACCCTAGCAACTCCGGCGGGCCGGCTGGGCGCCCCCTGGAGTGGCGCCGCTATGGCGCCTGTTATATACCCCAGCCGGCCCGTCCGCTCCTCAGTTCCTTCTTGCCGGCTACTCCGACAGTGGGGAAGGAGGGCGGGTCTGGAATGGATAGGAGCAACACATCTCGAAGAACAACAGTTACAACGGTGAGTAACCGTCTTTTCTTCTTCGAGTGATTACTCCTATGCATTCCAGTTAGGTGATTCCCAAGCCTTACCTAGGCGGTGGGGTCGGAGTGAGACGTGGCAGAGTGCAATACTGCGGAGCCGAAGGCTGCGTCGTCTCTTGATTGCTGCACCAACGCGTAGTGGGAAGCGAAGGTGTGGACCGAAGACCAGGTGGCCGCTCTACAGATGTCCTGGATGGGGACATGGGCCAGGAAGGCGGCCGACGAGGCGTGCGCTCTCGTTGAATGAGCAGTGAGGCGGCATGGTGGCACGCGAGCAAGCTCGTAGCATGTCCGAATACATGCCGTTACCCAGGAGGAAATCCACTGGGAGGAGACCGGCTCACCCTTCATGCGGTCGGCAACTGCCACAAACAGCTGGGTCGAACGCCGGAAGGGCTTCGTCCGCTCGATGTAAAAGGCAAGGGCCCTGCGGACGTCCAGGGTGTGAAGCTGTTGTTCCCGAGGGGAGGCGTGCGGCTTCGGGAAGAAGACCGGGAGGAAGATCTCCTGGTTGAGGTGGAAGGCCGACACCACCTTGGGGAGGAAGGCCGGGTGTGGTCGAAGCTGCACCTTGTCTCTGTGGAAGATGGTGTATGGTGGCCCAACCGTTAGAGCACGGAGCTCAGAGACTCATCTCGCTGATGTAATTGCGACGAGGAAGGCCGTCTTCCAGGAGAGGTAGAGCAGAGAGCATGTGGCTAGAGGCTCGAAGGGCGGTCCCATAAGTTTGGCCAGAACGAGGTTCAAATCCCAGGTCGGGGCAGGACGCCTCACCGGCGGGTACAAGTGGTCCAGGCCTTTAAGGAAGCGGGAAACCATCTGGTTAGAGAAGATGGACCGACCTCCCATAGATGGACGAAAAGCGGACACTGCTGCCAGGTGTACTCTCAAGGAGGAGACCGCAAGACCTTGCTCCTTAAGGTACCAGAGGTAGTCGAGGATGGTAGGGACCGGGACCATGAATGGATTGAGTCCTCGTTGATCACACCAGAGTGCGAATCGCTTCCATTTCGCAAGGTAAGTGGAGCGAGTGGAAGGCTTTCTGCTCTCTAGCAGGACTTGCTGTACTGCCGCCGAACAGTCCCTCTCTGCGTGGGTCAACCACTCAGGTACCAAGCTGTAAGATGGAGGGACTGCAGGTTCGGGTGGCGGAGTCTGCCGAAGTCCTGGGTGATGAGGTCCGGCCATAACGGAAGGGGGATGGGATCCCGAACGGAGAGCTCGAGCAGCAGGGTGTACCAGTGCTGCCTCGGCCAGGCCGGAGCTACGAGTATGACACGGGCTCTGTCCCTCCGAAGCTTCAGTAGCACTCGGTGCACTAGCGGGAACAGAAGGAAGGCGTAGAGGAGACGATCCGTCCAGGGGTAAAGGAAGGCGTCCGACAGGGAGCCTGGCGAGCGACCCTGGAACGAGCAAAACAGGTGGCACTTCCTGTTCTCCCTGGAGGCGAATAGGTCTATCTGGGGAAACCCCCACCTCCGGAAGATTGTGTGGACGACATCTGGACGGAGGGACCACTCGTGGGAGAGGAACGACCTGCTGAGATGGTCGGCCAGCGTGTTCTGCACTCCCGGAAGAAAGGATGCTTCCAGGTGAATTGAGTGGGTCACGCAGAAGTCCCACAGGAGCATCGCTTCCTTGCAGAGCGGGGAGGAGCGGGCTCCGCCTTGTTTGTTCACATAAAACATCGCTGTGGTGTTGTCCGTTAACACTGCTACGCATTGGCCTCGCAGACGGGCGTGGAAGGCGTGGCACGCCAAGCGAATTGCCCGCAGCTCCCTGACGTTGATGTGGAGGGAGAGCTCCTGGGGCGACCAGAGGCCCTGGGTGTGTAGGTCGCCCAGGTGTGCCCCCCATCCCAACGCTGAGGCATCTGTCGTCAGTGTCAGGGACGGACGAGGAGGGCGGAACGGGACTCCTGCACATACGACCTCTGGGTTCAGCCACCAACTGAGCGAAGCGAGGGCAGGCTTCGTGACCGTGACTACTCTGTCCATGGAGTCGCGGTGTGGGCGGTACACCGACGCCAGCCAAGATTGAAATGGGCGAAGGTGCAGTCTCGCGTAGGCGGTGACGAACGTGCACGACGCCATGTGGCCCAGGAGGCGTAGGCAGGACTGAACCGTCGTAGTGGGAAAAGCGTGCAGGTCTCGGATGATGGAGACCATCGTCTGGTGCCGGGCACGAGGGAGACAGGCCCTGGCCACCATGGAGTCGAGGACCGCTCCAATAAACTCCACTCTCTGTGATGGAGTCAGTGAGGACTTCTCCACATTGATGAGAAGGCCCAGTGCCCGAAATAGGGAGAGTATCTCGGCAACTTGGTCTGTTACCAATTGGTGGGATGGCCCGCGAACCAGCCAGTCGTCGAGATAAGGGTAACGTGAACTCGACGACGGCGGAGGTCTGCAGCAACTACTGCCATGCATTTGGTGAAGACCCTCGGAGCGGTGGATAGGCCGAAGGGTAGCACCGCAAACTGGTAGTGCGCACCGTTGACCACAAAACGCAGGTAGCGTCGATGGGGAGGGTAAATAGCAATATGGAAGTATGCGTCCTTCATGTCGAGGGCGGCAAACCAGTCTCCCGGATCCAGGGAGGGAATGATGGTCCCCAAGGTCACCATGCGAAATTTGAGCTTAATCATGTACTTGTTGAGCTCCCGGAGGTCCAGAATGGGTCTGAGGCCTCCTTTCGCCTTGGGGATGAGAAAATAACGGGAATAGAATCCCCTGCCCCGCCTGTCTTGCGGCACCTCCTCTATGGCACCCAACCTCAACAGAGATTCGACCTCTTGCAAGAGGCATTGCTCGTGAGAGGGGTCCCTGAAGAGGGACGGGGAAGGTGGGTGGGAAGGAGGGGGCGAAATAAACTGAAGGTGGTAACCATACTGGATAGTACGGAGTACCCAGCTGTCCGATGTTATTTGGGACCAAGCCGGGAGGAAGCGGGAAAGGCGGTTGCAAAACAAAGGGGTTGGATCCTGGGAATAGACTGATGAGCCGTCCTCAGGCGTCCCATCAAAACTGTTGTTTGGGCCCTTGCGGGGCCTTGGACGACGCCTGGGCCTGGGTGCGCCTGCTGCCTGAAGGTCTACGGCGGTTGAGGCCGTTGCGCCGACTATTATAGGGCCTTGACCTGGCCTGGGTAAAAGGCCGGAAGGACTGCTGTTGGCGGAAGGAGCGCCTCTGGGTAGCTGGTGTGTGCATACCCAGAGTGCGGATAGCTACACGACCGTCCTTCAGGGTCTGTATCCTCGAGTCTGTTTTCTCTGAGAACAGGCCATGAGTCTCAAAGGGCAGGTCCTGGAGGGTATACTGCACCTCCGGCGGCAAGGTGGAGGACTGTAGCCAGGAGATGCGCCGCATAGCTACTCCAGAGGCCAAGGTTCTGGCCCCTGAGTCCGCCGAATCCAGAGCAGCCTGGATGGAAGAGCGGGAGGCTGTCCTGCCCTCTTCGACCAGAGCCGAAAACTCTCGTCGGGAATCCGTCGGGATCAGTTCCGCGTATTTCGTGAGGGACACAAAAATGTCGAAGGCGTACCGGGCTAAGAGGGCCAGCTGGTTTGCAATGCACAGCTGGAGACCCCCCGCCGAATACACCTTGCGGCCCAACAAGTCCATGCGCCTGGCGTCCTTCGACTTCGGCGCTGGGGCTGGCTGTCCATGCCGCTCACGGTCGTTAACGGACTGGACGACCAGTGAGTCCGGAGCGGGATGAGTGTACAGATACTCGTATCCCGTGGGGGGGACCGAGTATTTACGTTCCACGCCCCTTGCAGTAGGGGGGGACGGACGCCGGCGACTGCCAGATGGTCGTGGCATTTTTCTGAATTGTTTTAATAAAAGGCAGGGCCACCCGCGTCGGGGCCTCCGCGCCGATGACGTTGGTCACCGGGTCTTCATCTTCCGGGACCTCCGCCACCGGAAGGTCAATGGCCTTTGCCACCCTGCGGAGAAGGTCCTGGTGGGCCCGCAGGTCGATCGGGGGAGGGTCCACCGTAGTGGCGCCCGCCACTGCCTCATCCGGAGAGGAGGATGAAGACAGAGTCTGTACCACCACCTCTGCCGGAGGCTGCTCAGGGGCTTGGGAGGTTGACTAAAGCCCTGCGGGATCCGACGACGGTAGGGCCTCCCCCAGTGGTGTTGGGGGAGGGCGGCTCACCGTGGCTTCCGGTATCCTGCGTTCAGCACCCACTGGGCGCTGGGACAAGGGGAGCCCTTGGGACTCATAGCCGGCCCAGGGGACCCAAAAACCCCACTGCTGGTGTCCAAGATGTTGGCTCTGGGTGGGAGCCCGGAGATCTGTCTCGCTGTCCGCCTGGGAGACGACCGATGGCTGACGCGAAGGCCACGGGGGTGCAGAGGCGCTGATGGAGTGCGCCGCGGAAGGAGGCAGCTTATCCCCGGACGGTGCTGAGAAGCGGTGCCGGCCGTCATGGTGCCAGGATGGTGATCTGGACCGTCGGCCACTTCGGTACCGGGAGCCAGAGCGTGACCTTGATCGTCGGTGGCGAGAGTGGCTTCGGGAGTCGCGACGTCGAGATCGGTACCGGGAACTGGATCTCCGACGGTACCGTCGGTCCGGTGACCGGGACCGTGAGCGGTGCCGGGAGTGCGACCGGTACCGCGAGACTGAGCGGTACCGGGACTGCGACCGGTGCCGGGACGGGGTGCGGTACCGAGACTGGGATCGGTGCCGGGATCGGGACCGACGTGACGGCGACCGTTGCCTGGACCGGGACCGCGTCCGAGGCTTGAAGCGTCGCCCCTCTCTTCCGTCAGGGGTCTGGGGCCGCATCATTGCAGGCTTGCCCAACGATTGAACAGCCCACACCGGCGGTGCCGGGGGCCGGAGGCTCGGTGCCTCTACGAGCTGAATAAGCTCTCTCGCCATCACAAATGTTTCAGGGGTGGACGGGAGATGCAGCTCTACCGCGGCCGGCGCCGGGGAGCAGGGAGGTACCGGACTCGACGGCTCTTGAGGTGCCGGAGTCAACGGGACCGTGCACGGCTTGTGCACTACCACAGCCGGTGCCGGAGGTGCCGGAGGTGGCTGGGTAAGCTGACCCAAAGCTGCAGGTTTAGGAGCCGGGTGCGCCGTCTTCCGCTTCCTCTGGGGGGAGAGGGAACGGTGCCGGGACTTCGGTGCCGTCTGCGTGCCTTTAGGAGCCTCGGTACCGGGACGGCTCGGTGACGCTGGTGCGCTGCGCGCCGAGGATGGTTTCGGCGGTGTCGGGGACAGAGCGGGGGGCTGAAGTGCCGCCTCCGTAAGGAGCTGTTTAAGTCGAGAGTCTCGCTCCTTTCTTGTGCGAGGCTTGAATGCCGTGCAAATCGGGCACTTATCTGTCCTGTGCGATTCCCCGAGGCAGCGCAGGCAGGAATCGTGTGGGTCGCCGATGGGCATAGGCCGCTGGCAAGCCGCACAGGGCTTAAAGCCAGGTGCCTTGGGCATGAGCCCGCACCGGTTGTGGAAGAAGAGGGGCTAACCCCTCTAATTCCCTACTATACTATTACGGAGAAACGCTAGGGCTGTGGAGGTGAGATAGCACTCCAATGTTCCAACTGGCCGTCACGGGCGGTATGAAGGAACTGAGGAGCGGACGGGCCGGCTGGGGTATATAGCAGGCGCCATAGCGGCGCCACTCCAGGGGGCGCCCAGCTGGCCCACCGGAGTTGCTAGGGTAAAAATGTTCCGGAGAGCCGTGCACGCGCAGCGCGCACACCTAACTGGAATGCATAGGAGCAATCACTCGAAGAAGAACTGGATAATTTCATGGAGGTTAGGTCCATTAAAGGCTATTAGCCAGGATGGGTAAGGAATAGTGTCCCTAGTTTCTGTTTGTCAGAGGGTGGGGATGGATGGCAGGAGAGAGATCACTTGATCATTGCCTGTTAGGTTCACTCCCTCTGGGGCACATGGCATGGCCGTTCTTATGGGTCTTGTTATGCCTTTCTCTGATAGATTAAAGAGCCCTTTAATACCCAATATTTTCTCTCCATTAAGGCACTTCAACACTTCAATGAAGTCACCTTTCTATCTTCTTTTGATAAGCTAAACAGGTTGAGCTCTTTCAATAGCTCACTAGAAGGCAGTTTTCTCCAACCCTCAGAATATTTGGTGGCTCTTTCTCAACATCTTTTTCAAAGGAGGACACCGACACTGGAGGCAGTTTTCCAATAGCAGTCTCACTGTTGCTGTGTCACCTCCCTCTCCTACTCACGGCTCTGCCCATACATCTCAGGATGGCTTTAGCCCTGTTCACCACAGCATCAAACTGGGAGCTCATGTTCTTAGGAACAAAACGAGGGTGGCACGATGATGAAGGCGTCTCTGTCCCAGAGCTGGGAGCCAGGGACAGGGGAGCTCCCAGCTAGGCTATGCATCGGGGATCCCATTTCTCTCCCAAGAGACCCACACGCCCCAAAGAGTAAATGGCTCTTACCTCCATGAGAGAGGAGTCTTCCATCTAAGCCTCTCTGACACCCAGCATTGCTTGCTTTGATGGGATGAGGTGACCTGTCTCCACTGCTCCCTGAGGTGGCTCAGCTGCAGGCTGCGCCCATCTGGGAGGCTGTGCCAGATCCCAGGGCCTGGAAAACAGCTGGGAATGAGGCTCCTATTCATTTCACACCCAGAGAACCCATAGAAGGGCCAAGGGGAGAATAAAGGGGTGGAGGTGAAGCTAGCCCTGAGCCTCTGTCCCACCCCCACCTCCTCAAAAGTGGAGCTTTCCGAGGTTCAGTGGGGCTAGGGGTGGGGCCCTGACACAACGGCCCTTCTGCACCACATGGGGCAGGGAGAGCTCTCCTGGGCGCAGGGGGAATGGGATGGGGGCAGACCAAGTGGGGAGGGGAATGGGTGTGAGGGAAAGAGCTCCTGCCCCAGATGAAGGAATTTGGGGGCAGAGGGAAGGACCCTGCTCCACAGAGAGGGGAGAGAGTTTCTGTGAGTGCCAGGGGACTCCATTTCCCCTTCCACTAGCTCCCCATTTACAGGGAGCCAGAGCAGTACCTGCAGCAGGGAGTTGCTGGTGGCCTCAGAGGCACAAGCCCTGCGGTGCCTCGGGCACCTGGTGCAAGGGCTGGATGATGGGGAGCTGTTGCATCACATTGGCCGTGACGTCCTCCTGCTGCAAGGGAGCGAGAACCTGTCAGAGACCTCAGATGCCCCCGAGGAATCAGGGGGGATTAAAGGCCCCTGGAACCAGCAGCATTTTCACCCAGCCCCTGTCCACCTCTGAGGGATGGATTCACCCTCCTGACCCCCAGGATGGAGTCTTGTTGTCCTTTCTAGTGACCTCCAGTATCAACCCCCTTCCTTGTAGGGGGAGCTCCTGCCACCTCCCCCCTCAGTGCCCCTCACAGCTGTTCCACCTCCAATCCACAGCTCAAGTTCTCAGACCAATCTCCTCCAACCCCACCCAGTTTGGGCAGGGAGGGGGCTCTAGTGGGGGCGGGGCAGGAGGGATTCTGGCAGCAGTGAAGTGGGATGTGGGGAGGCTGAGACCTTTCCCCAAGTCACCCCAGCCACTAATGCTGAAGCCGCAGGATGGCAGCCCCGGTGAATGGGGCGGATCGGCAGCCCCTGCTGACTGAATCCTCCCGTTCTCTCCAGACAAGGCCAGTGCAAGGATATTTTGCGCCCTAGGCAAAACTTCCACCTTGCACCCCACCTCCGATATCCAGCTCCCACCTTCCTATGGCCAAGTTCCCCCTAGGGGCCCAGATGTTCACAAAGTGCAGTGGGCATGGGGGGGGCTGCAAAGAGGGGAGTCGTATGGGGGCTCTTCCAGGGGGTGAAGGTGGCAGAGAGGGGGGTGCACAGGATTGTTGCAGGGGGTGGAGGTGGCCAATAGGTGGAGGGGGCGGGGATGTAGTGGCAGGGAAGAGATTGCACAGAGGCAAAAGGGGCTCGTTGCAGGGGGTGCAGTGGCAGGGAGGGAGTGACACAAGGGAGAAGTGGGCAGGAGGGGGTTGTTGCAAGGGGCTGGCAGGCAGGGGGGTGTCTGTGCCTGGGGTTGTTGCAGGGGGGTGAAGGAGGCAGGGAGGGGTTTGCACAAGGGAGAAGTGGGCAGCTCTCAGCCGCGGCACAGGCAGCCAGACCCACAGCTCCCGCTCCTGAGCCTGCCACCGCCACCGCCGAGAGCCCCGGGGGCAGCGGAGAGCCTGGCTCGACCGGCAGCGCGGGGAAGAAGGCGCAGCTGCTAGCACTAGACCCTCCCGTTCCCCGCTCCACAACCGGCTGCTCCCCCAGGGGGAGGGACTGGCCGCGCCACGAGCTGCCCCTCTGGAGCCGGGCAGCAGCAGCAGCCTTGTGCTCTGCTGTTTAAAAAACAGTCGGGGGGCACCGCTTTTTGACACCCTCAGCCACTTGGCTCCCTAGGCCGCCACCTAGTCCACCTCGTGGTTGCACAGACCCTCTATCCACAGTGGGTCCAGCCCTGCCAGCAGCAGGACAAACTTCTCCCACCCATGTGCCTCAGCCCTGCCTGAGGAGTCGCCATCACCCGTCAGTCCTTGGCCTCCCAGGCTGCCAGTGATGGGAGCAACTCTGGGTGGTGGCTCGGGTAACACGGACACTAGGCCACAGGGAACTGGGTGTAGGAGAGGCTTGCAGACGACACTTGCGGGACTCTCCTGCCCTTCCCAAGAGCGATAGCACTGTGACCTAAGAACATAAGTCCGTCAAGAGGTAATGCTTGTCATTAATTAGCCAGGCTAAAGAGCTGGGCTGGAGCTGCTCCGGGGACAAGTTGGTTCCCTCCTGCTCATGGAGATGAATTCATCTCCCTTCCCAGGAGCACCTGCTCTCCCTCTCATTCCCCACCAGGCTCCATGCTGCCAGGCCAAAGAATGGCCGGAGGATGGGGATGAGGCCTGGGCCCCGCCCCAATCTCCTGAATCTAATGCAGCTGCTCACCTTGTTCCCCATCAGCTGCTGGGCTTCCCCAGGAGGGAGTAGGTGAGGAGCAGCCCAGCCTGGCTGACACGCAGCAGGGGGTCGTGGATGGCCAGCACTGCCGTGTGGACCAAGAACCTTCCCTGCCCCTCCGAGAAGAACTTTCCGAAGACCTAAAACCAACAGGACGTGAGGCATTAGCAGATTGCCCAGAGCCAGGCTCCAAATCCTGGGGCTGGAACAACAACGTCTCCGTCTAGTGGCCCTAGGACGCAGCCACTGCAGGGGACCCAGCCACCCTCACGCCCTGAGCTGTCTCATGCCCTGGCAGAGTGTCCTCAGCTCCCCAACCCTGGCTGAGTTCCTGTAACCCAGGAGCCTGCTGTCCTGGTACCAGTCCCAGACCCACAGGTCTTTGGCCTCATGGATGGTCAGGCCTGGGACAGAGACACACACACACATTTGTCATTCTCGTTGCAGTGCTTCTGTCCTTCCAATCCCATTGGTGGCTGCACAGTGAGCAGAGTCCTCGCTGTGTGCCTGGCCCAACACAATGGCAGGGGGTGCTGTAGAACACAGAAAGAGAGAGAGAGACTGACTCGTCCTCCAGCCGGAGTCAGTCTGAGAGAAGTTGGCTGGGCTCCCAGTCTCACTCTTCTGGCGGCTGCCATTTCCCAGCTGGGTTCCTTACCCCTCTGGTGCAGCAGCAGCTGGTAGAGCGGGGAAACCCCCTCCCTGGACTGCCGGCTGATGTCCTTGGCTGGGTCACTGAGGGACAGAGCCAGCTGTGCCACGTGGTGACCCATCCTGGGGAATTCCACTGAGTTCTAATGGATGGGAGAGGGAGAGGGGAATCCATCAGCATTTTCCTGTCAGCTCCCAGTACCCCCCGGGCCAGGACTCTCCTTCCCCTCAGCCCCTCTGCAGGAGATGATAGAGGATAGGAGCTAGAGCCAGACCCTTAATTTCCTGTCCCCAAGGGAGCCTGGAGCACAGGGATGTGGGCAGGGCCCTCCATGAGGACTTGCTTCCCCAGCTGCTCCAGGATGACAGGAAGGCATGAAGCTGGAGCACGGTCCCCTTAAAAGCCCAGAGTCACCACTTAACTAGGACAAGAAGAACTTGACTCTAGCCAGGCTCATTCTCTGCTCTCACTCTGCCTGCCCGAGAGGAACACTCCTAACCCACAGCCCCTGCAGCAGCAGATCCTACAGCCCATCAGAGCCAGTCCACCTACGCCTGGAGTCAGGAAGCTGGGGTCAGAGGTCACTTACATCAAACTCAGGGAGGGTGATGGTGGATCTGAGCAGGGCCGTGCTGCTCCTAATGGCCCTGGCTCTGTCTTGCGACACCCTGGACACAATCCAGTAGTTAATGTGCTGTGGGGAAAGGAGGCACATCAGGATCAATGGGCAGGTGCACGTGTTGTGCAAATGAGAACCCCCCGCACCCATCCCCAGGGGGAGAGACATTGTGCATTTGGTGGAATATCTGATTCACTGATCACAGAGCTTTAGAAGGGGATTGTTGCCCGCAGGATGATTCTTGAATCCTGTAGGTCACAACTTGTCATTGTCTCTCTAGATTGGAACAATGGTCAGTGTCGGGGCTGGTCCCATCCTCCCTGAACTCCCGATACCTGAACAATCCCCTCAGAAATCTCAGGGCCTGTCAGAGAGAAGGGCTGATTCTCTGAGGTCCTCCTGTTTCTCTAGGAAGGAGACTGACTCCTCTCTGAGGACCATGTTCTGGATCTCACAGGAGAGGTTCACACTCTCACTCCCCAAGCCAGCCAGAGCCCTGTGGTTAGTGCTCAACAGAACCAGGCAGAGCTCTGGCTTGAAGTCCCAGCTCCTTCCTCTGTCCTTCAAGGAGGAAGGGCCTGACACTTCATTGCACTGACTGCCCTGACCAAGGACGGCCCACTGGGGCCCGGCTGGGAGGACAGACTGCAAAATGGATCTAAGAGTGAAGGTAAAATCGCCCCCACCCCTCTCCTCGGGCTCACCTCCAAGATGTAGTGGAGCCGGCCGGTGTCTGGGGACTCTGCCAGCAGGTTCCCCAGCATGTCGTCCAGGAGGTCTGGCAAGACCCTATGCAGATCCTGAAAGCAAGGGAGAGCCATGGGTCAGAGTTAGGGAAACTGGGGCTACACCTGCCACAGGATGGGAAGAGGGGTCTCTGGGAAGCACTGGTGAGGCCTCCAAACACATATCCTGGCCTCTCTCATTCACATCCCACTGCAGGCAATTAGCAAGGATTCATGGCAGGATGGCAGCTGGCTCTTCAATCCATGACTTTAGCATGATCTACCTGGACTTGGGTGGTGTCCTTCTCCTTGACCAGGGTGAAGACAGCGTGCAGGGCAGCTCGGAGGAGGTGGGTCTCCAGTTCTGGCTCCAGGGCATGTGTCATGGTACTGGCAGGAGACAGGAGCCGGTATTAGACTGTGCAGTGCGGGGGTGGGACTTGCACCGAGTCAGGGAATGATAAGGCCAAGGTTTCCCAGACAGACAGTGGCAGGGCAGGAATAGTGACTGTTCCCTGGACCCTGCTGCCTCTCCTGTATCTCATCCTGGGAGTGAGCCTCTCCCCAAAGCCATTGCAATGTTACTGCAGTGAAAAGAACAGCGCAGCCAGGAGAGAGTGAACCTTCCCCCCACCTCTGCCAGAGCAGCCACCCTTGGGAGGTGACCTGGGAGTGGGAGGGCCAGTGACTCCCAGCCCTGGGCCTGACCAATCTCCGAATTTCTCCCATCTCTTCTCCCCAGTCTTCAGCCCCGGCAATCCCTGCCCTCAGCTGCCCCTCCAGCACCATGCATCCCCCATCCATTGGCCCAGGAGATCCCCGCCCCTCCCATGTCTCTGTCCTCACTCCAGCTGCTGGGCACCGTGTCTTGCTCACCACAATCCTCTCCATCAGCTGCCCCTCATCCTGCACCCACGCGGAGAGAGAGCCAGTTAGCCAGGGACCTCCCTGCCCCATCCACACCAGCTGCAGGCCTCAGGCCTCAATGGGGGATAGTGGGGACTCACCCATTGTCCAAATCACCCACCACTCCGACACAAGCAGGGTCAGGAATTGGGACAGTGCCTATGGGGGGGAGGAGACCTGGCTGGTGTGTGACAAACTCCCCCACCTCCGGGGTCCCAGATCACGGAGGAGAAAGGTCCCCATTAGGACTGGTGGATCATCAGGGACAAGAACCTCTGCAGAGGGTCAGGGTGCTGGAAAGGGCCAGGACAATCTCTATTCCAGCACAGCTGGGGAACATTTGTACCTTTCCTCTGCCCTGGAGCTGCTCTCAGAGCCTCCTCTGTGGCCACATCCACCCATTCCTCCTCCTCATCCTCTGAGTCCCTGGGAGTCTCTGCACCAGGGAGAGAAGGGGACAGGGTGACGCCTGCTGCAGGGAAAGGACAGGGTCATAGTGGGGCAATATGCCTCCTTCCCACCACCAGACCCAGGCAGATCGGGCCCCACGCTCCCCCCTCTCAGTGATGCTTTCAGCACCAAACTCCTTCAGGAGTCCATAGCAAAGAGACACCCCCACATTGTCCTGGCCTCCCTGGGAGGAGCCTCACCCCTGCTTCCCCCGAGAACTGGAGCACCAAGGACCAAAGTGGCAGCATCTAGTGTCAGTGGGGTTCACGTGGCTCAGGCCAGACCCCTGGGCTCAGGACCCGCTCCCATAGCGCTGGTGGAGTGCCTGGACCCAGGGTGTTCACAGCCCCCTTCCCACCCCTCCATGAGCCCAGCCTGGCTCCTCACCTGGAACAAACCAGCCGTGCCCATCGGCCTCGCTGCTGCCCAAGTCCCAGGCGCTGCTGCTGTCCCACGGGGAGCAGGCCGAGCTGTTGGTGCTGGGACAGGGATCCTCCACCTCCTGCCCTGGGGAGGCTGGAAGGTCCTCACTGACCGGGCAGGGTGATGCCTCCTGCTGGGAATCAAGGCTGGGGCCGGTGCTTCCCGCATAACAAGCCCCAGAGCCACTCTGCCCAGCTCCCCTCCTGCGCTGGGTCCTGCCTGCCAAGCCGCATCCTGGGGCAGCTCCATTTCCGCCTGGCCTCTTCCACCTCAGCGCCTGCGCCGGGAGCGAGTTTTCTCTGCCAGAAGGCTGGGCACTTCCACCTCCTGGCCCAGCCGGGAGCTCCTTCCCCGACAGCCTTTCCCATTGGTTTCCATGCTCAGCAGCTCAGAGGGTCTGGCCTCCAGCTCAGAGACTCTCAGCCTGGGGAACAGCCTCCCACAAGGGAAGGGCTGGGAGCCCCATTGCTGGGACCTTGCCAAACACACTGGAGACGGCTCTGGACAAGCCCCTCCCCAGTCTGAGAGCGAGGGGCTCCTGGGGGCTGTTTGCAAATCCAAGTGGGACTCACATCCCTGAATGGGCTTTAAAAAAAGACAATGGTTAAATTTTGGCCCCGAGCATTTCTGCAGACTAGACATTTTAGTAAAGTTTAGATTCCTTGGTGCTCAACATCATGAAAACCCTCTTTCTCCTTCACAAAGGGCTTGAACGCCCCTTATCTCACCCAGGCTCACCACTGCCCAGAACTCGAGAATTGTCCCTGTTCCCATTGCACAGATGGGGAGGAGCCTGAGGTACAGAAAAGGGAATTGACCTACCCAAGGGCCTACACAGCAAGGCAGTGGCAGAGCCAGAAAGAGAAGCCACCAGTCCTGACTTCTGTTCTAACAGACAGCAAACCTCCCAGAGGTAGGGATATGTTCTTGCAAAACAAAAGCCTCTCCTGTTTGTCACAGTGTGTTAAATTGTCTCATCGCACACAAAGAGGAGACACTTAGATCTCAAAAATTAGGTAAGATGCTTCAGTCTGAGCTAAGTAGTTGCTGCTCTGAACAATTGGAAAATAATACAATACAAATAAAATAGACTATTTCAGCTATTCTATTATGTCATAATCTGCTCTGAGAAAACATAATAGGACACCTCATCATATGCACGGCTTCTAGTGACACTCTCTAATGGATCCCCATCCTCCACCCATTGTGAGGTAGGTAGAAGCGGATCGTTATCCCTACTTCAAAGAGGGAGAAGCTAAGGCTGAGAAAAGAGAATTGATTTGTCTTGGGTCACACAGCCAGTCAATGGCTCTTACCTGCTAAACAGGGATGTCTGTTTTCTAGTAAAATCTGGAAAAAGAAAGGAGAAAACTCAAAAGAGGTTCCTCCTCGCGCTCACGTATGTGGACCCTAATACTCTCTGTCCTCCAAGAGAGACCTCGAGAAGGAGACTTGCTGAAGGAAAGCCACAGGGGTCTCCGAAGTTTCCCGGGCCCTGCGCCCCTGTCCTGCCTGGCTGCCCAGCATCTCTCTGTGAGGTCACCACCTCCCCACCATCTTTGACCAATATGCTGAGGTCCTGAAAAAGGCCTTTGTGATGTCACTGACACACACTCCCAATCCTGCAGTGCTAATGTCCTGCTGCAGGCCAGACACTTTGGAGGTTTGAGCTACTCCCTTTGGATCACCCCGCTCAAGGAGTGTTCATTCTGGTTTTTCAGAAATGAGTAGACTTTATGGCCAGAAGAGACTGTTAGAGCATCTAATCTGACCCCCTGCATATCACAAGCCTCCTGTATAACACAATAGCTACTTTCTGGGCAAACATTCCAGAAAGGCATCTAGTCTTTATTAAATGACATCAACAGATGGAGAATCCACCACTTTCCTTGGTAGCTTGTTCCTGTGGTCAATCATCCTCGCTGTTGAATATTTCTGCCTTATTTGTCATATAAATTTGTCTCTTTTCACCTTCCAGCCATTCCCAAACCTGAGCCGGCTTTGTAGGTGGCAGATCTGAGGAATTGTCACAGATTGAGATATCACTAGAGGAGGTTTTGGAATTAATTGATTAATTTAACAGTAACATGTCACAGGGACCAGATGGCATTCATCCAAGAGTTCTGAAAGAACTCAAATGTGAAATTGTGAAACTACTAACTATGGTTTGTAACCTGTCCTTTAAATCAGCTTCTGTACCCAATGATTGGAAGATAGCTAATGAAAAATAACCCCAACTATACATACAATATGATGGGGGTTAATTTAGCTACAACTAATCAGGAAAAAGACCTTGGAGTCATCGTGGATAGTTCTCTGAAGACGTCCACGCAGTGTGCAACGGCAGTCAAAAAAGCAAACAGGATGTTAGGAATCATTAAAAAGGGGATAGAGAATAAAACGGAGAACATATTATTGCCCTTATATAAATCTATGGTATGCCTACATCTTGAATACTGTGTACAGATATGGTCTCCTCATCTCAAAAAAGATATTCTGGCATTAGAAAAGGTTCAGAGAAGGGCAACTAAAGTGATTAGGGGTTTGGAACGGGTCCCATATGAGGAGAGATTAAAGAGCCTAGGACTTTTCAGCTGGCAAAAGAGGACACTAAGGGGGGATATGATAGAGGTATATGAAATCATGAGTGATGTAGTGAAAGTGAATAAGGAAATGTTATTTACTTGTTCCCATAAAATAAGAACTAGGGGCCACCAAATGAAATTAATAGGCTGCAGGTTTAAAACAAATAAAAGGAAGTTCTTCACACAGCGCACAGTCAACTTGTGGAACTCCTTGCCTGAGGAGGTTGTGAAGGCTAGGACTATAACAGGGTTTAAAAGAGAACTGGATAAATTCATGGAGGTTAAGTCCATTAATGGCTATTAGCCAGGATGGGTAAGGAATGGTGTCCCTAGTTTCTGTTTGTCAGAGCGTGGGGATGGATGACAGGAGAGAGATCACTTGATCATTGCCTGTTAGGTTCACTCCCTCTGGGGCACCTGGCATGGCCATTCTTATGTTCTTATGGGTCTTGTTATGCCTTTCTCTGATAGACTAAAGAGCCCTTTAATACCCAATATTTTCTCTCCATTAAGGCACTTCAACACTTCAATGAAGTCACCTTTCTATCTTCTTTTGATAAGCTAAACAGGTTGAGCTCTTTCAATAGCTCACTAGAAGGCAGTTTTCTCCAGCCCCTGCCCACCTCTGAGGGATGGATTCACCCTCCTGACCCCCAGGATGGAGTCTTGTTGTCCTTTCTAGTGACCTCCAGCACCAACCCCACTCCTTGTAGGAGGAGCTCCTGCCACCTCCCCCTCAGTGCCCCTCACAGCTGTTCCACCTCCAATCCACAGCTCAAGTTCTCAGACCAATCTCCTCCACCCCCACCCAGGTTGGGCAGGGAGGGGGCTCTAGTGGGGGCGGGGCAGGAGGGATTCTGGCAGCAGTGAAGTGTGATGTGGGGAGGCTGAGATCTTTCCCCAAGTCACCCCAGCCACTAACGCTGAAGCCGCAGGATGGCAGCCCCGGTGAATGGGGCGGATCGGCAGCCCCTGCTGACTGAATCCTCCCGTTCTCTCCAGACAAGGCCGGTGCAAGGATATTTTGCGCCCTAGGCAAAACTTCCACCTTGCACCCCATCTCCGATGTCCATCCCCCACCTTCCTATGGCCAAGTTCCCCCCAGGGGCCCAGATGTTCACAAAGTGCAGTGGGCATGGGGGGGGGCTGCAAAGAGGGGGGTCATATGGGGGCTCTTCCAGGGGGTGAAGGTGGCAGAGAGGGGGGTGCACAGGATTGTTGCAGGGGGTGGAGGTGGCCAATGGGTGGAGGGGGCGGGGATGTAGTGGCAGGGAATAGATTGCACAGAGGCAAAAGGGGCTCGTTGCAGGGGGTGCAGTGGCAGGGAGGGAGCGGCACAAGGGAGAAGTGGGCAGGAGGGGGTTGTTGCAAGGGGCTGGCAGGTAGGGGGGTGTCTGTGCCCGGGGTTGTTGCAGGGGGGTGAAGGTGGCAGGGAGGGGTTTGCACAAGGGAGGAGTGGGCAGGAGGGAGATGGCAGGCGGGGGAGAGGTCCCGAGGTTGATGCAGGAGTGAAGGTGACCATGGCTGGCTCAGGGGGTTGCCGGGTGGAGGTTGCCTAGAGGCAAAAGTGGCAGGACAGGGTGGGTTGTTGGAGTGGGGGGTGCACAGAGGAGAAGGTAGCTAGTTGGAGGGGGTGGCGGTGGCTGGGGGAGGGGTGCCTAGGTTACACCATTCCCCAGGCCAGGGACTGCACCTGCTCACCCCCCGGCGCTCCGTGAGCCCATGCGGCTCCCCATGGCCCGGCTAGGTACCTTGCAGGCAGAATAGACACCCAGATTCTCCGCCCGAAGAGTGGAGCACAGCTGTGCCTTCTTCCCTGCGCCACAGGCCGAGCTGGGCTCCCCACCACCCCCGAAGCTCTCAGCCGTGGCACAGGCAGCCAAACCCGCCGTCCCCGCTCCAGATCCTGCCACCGCCGCCGCTGAGAGCCCTGGGGGCAGCGGACAGCCTGGCTCCGCCGGCGGCACGGGGAAGAAGTCGCAGCTGCTGGAACTAGACCCTCCCCTTCCCCGCTCCACAACCGGCTGCTCCCCCGGGAGGAGGGACTGGCCGCGCCGTGGGCGGCTTCTCTGGAGCCAGGAGGCAGGGAGCAGCAGCAGCCTTGTGCTCTACTGTTTAAAAAAAAATTGGGGGGCACCGCTTTTTGACACCCCCAACCACTTGGCACCCTAGGCGGCCACCCAGGCCGCCTCGTGGTTGCACCAGCCCTGTCTCCAGAGCGGGTCCAGCCCTGCCAGCAGCAGGACAAGCTTCCCCCACACATGTACCTCAGCCCTGCCTGGTCACTCGCCATCACCCGTCAGTCCTTGGCCTCCCAGGCTCCCAGGGATGGGAGCAACTCTGAGTGTTGGCTCGGGGGACACAGACACTAGGCCACAGGGAACTGGGTGTAGGAGAGGCTCGCAGAGAGCACTTGGGGGACTCCCCTGCCCTTCCCAAGAGCAATAGCACCATGTCCTAAGAACATAAGTCCAAGATGAGCCAATGCTTATCATTAATTAGCCAGGCTCCCTCTCATTCCCCACCAAGCTCCTTGCTGCCAGGCCAAAGAATGGCCATAGGATGGGGATGAGGCCTGGGCCCCGGCCCAATCTCCTGAGTCTAATGCAGCTGCTCACCTTGTCCCGCATCAGCTGCTGGGCTTCCCCCAGGAGGGAGTAGGCCAGAACCAGCTCAGCCTATGTCCTGGATGGCCAGCACTGCCATGTGGACGAAGAACCTTCTCTGCCCCTCTGATAAGAACTTTCCGAAGACCTAAAATCAAAAGGCATTAGCAGATTGCCCAGAGCCAGACTCCACGTCCTGGGGTTAGAACGACGTCTCCATCTAGTGGCCCCAGGACGCAGCCACCCCCACGCCCTGAGCTGTCTCATGCCCTGGCGAAGTGTCCTTACCTCCCCCACCCTGGCTGTGTTCCTGTAGCCCAGGAGCCTGCTGTCCTGCTGCCAGACCTCTGAGGTACAGAGAGGGGAAGTGACCTACACAGCAAGGCGGTGGCAGAGCCAGAAAGAGAAGCCACCAGTCCTGACTTCTGTTCTAACAGACAGCAAACCCCCCAGAGACAGGGATATGTTGTTGCAAAACAAAAGCATCTCATGTTTGTCATAGTGTGTTAAATTGTCTCATTGCACACAAAGAGGAGACACTTAGACTCAAAAATTCTATTATGTCATAATCTGATCAGAGTAAACATGATAGGACACCTCATCTTATGCACTGCTCCTAGTGACACTCTCCAGTGGATCCCCATCCTCCACCCACCGTGAGGTAGGTAGGAGCGGATCGTTATCCCTACTTGAAAGAGGGAGAAGCTAAGGCTGAGAAAGGAGAATTCACTTGTCTTTCGTCACACAGCCAGTCAGTGGCAGAGTTGGGAATAGGACCCAAGAGCCCTGACTTTCAAACTAACCATCAGATCTTGAATTTCATACATTGAATGACCTGAATAAAGTGCTCTCAAATGAGTTCCAGACCAGCAACAGTTCATAGTAATTATTCAGTGAGTATTTTAGGAGAACTGGAATGGTAGAGAGAATCCTGAACTGCTCAGAGACAATTAATGCAGAGAAGCAGCAAAATTTGTCGAACATATGACTAGTTATGACTTATTTACTTGGTCTTAAAAGAGAACAAGAGGGACCCGATTCTCCTCCCTGTCAATAACCCCTTGCTCAGCCAATCAGAGTAGAGACCAAGGGGCGGGAGGCTGAGGGTTCTCACCAGAGAGCCCAAAGGATGGCCCAGGTCACCAGTGGGGATCACTGCCCGAGCACTATTTCAGCACCACATTTTTGGGTGGACCTCCTACAATGGGAGCTGCAGAGCACCCCCCACGACACACACACACACGCACACACACAACCCTCATGGTGGTGGGAGTGGAACGGGGAAAGGACAAAAGTAGTAAGAGATTAAGAGAAAGGAGGGAGGGAGGGAGGGATGGAGGAAAAGGTAAAACAAAAAAGGACAAACCCTAATGTCCCCAGTGATTCTAAGGGACAAAATCCCAGGTGGGGAATAAAATTTAGCCACTTTAAGCTAGTATTTTCTATGCCTAGAATTCAGCTGGCGCCAGTTGGATCAAACTGAACAGGTTCCAAACCTCTCGGAGGCTCTTACCTGCTAAACGGGGATGTCTGTTTTCTAGTAAAATCAGGAAAAAGAAAGGAGAAAACTCGAAAGAGGTTCCTCCTCACGCTCACGTACGTGAACGCTAATACTCTCTCAGTCCTCCAAGAGATACCTCGAGAAGGAGACTTGCTGAAGCAAAGCCACAGGGGTCCAAAAACCTAAAACCAACAGGACATGAGGCATTAGCAGATTGCCCAGAACCAAGCTCCACGTCCTGAGCTTAGAACGGTGTCTCCGTCTAGTGGCCCCAGGATGCAGTCACTGCAGGGGACCCAGCCACCCCCACGCCCTGAACTGTTTCATGCCCTGGCGAAGTGTCCTTACCTCCCCCACCCTGGCTGTGTTCCTGTAGCCCAGGAGCCTGCTGTCCTGATGCCAGTCCCAGACCCACAGGTCTTCGGCTTCATGGATGGTCAGGGCTGTGAAAGAAACACACACACACATTTGTCATTCTGGTTGCAGTGCTTGTGTCCTTCCAATCCCATTGGTGGATGCACAGTGGGCAGAGTCCTCGCTGCATGCCTGGCCCAACACAATGGCAGGGGGTGCTGTAGAACACAGAAAGAGAGAGAGACTCGTCCTCCAGCCAGGCTTGGTCTGAGAGAAATTGGCTGGGGTCCCAGTCTCACTCTTCCAGCAGGTGCCATTTCCCAGCTGGGTTCCTTACCCCTCTGGTGCAGCAGCAGCTGGTAGAGCCGGGAAACCCCCTCCCTGGCCTGCCGGCTGATGTCCTTGGCTGGGTCACTGAGGGACAGAGCCAGCTGTGCCACGTGGTGACCCATCCTGGGGAATTCCACTGAGTTCTAATGGATGGGAGAGGGAGAGGGGACTTCATCAGCATTTTCCTGTCAGCTCCCAGTAACCCCCGGGCCAGGACTCTCCTTCCCCTCAGCCCCTCTGCAGGAGATGATAGAGGATGGGAGCTAGAGCCAGACTCTTAATTTCCACTGAACCCAAGGGAGCCTGGAGCACAGGGATGTGGGCAGGGCTCTCCATGAGGACTTGCTTCCCGAGCTGCTCCAGGATGACAGAAAGGCATGAACCTGGAGCACGGTCCCCTTAAAAGCCCAGAGTCACCACTTAACTAGGACAAGAAGAACTTGACTCAAGCCAAGCTCATTCTCTGCTCTCACTCTGCCACCCCAAGAGGAAAACTCCTAATGCACATCCCCTGCAGCAGCAGATCCTACTGCCCATCAGAGCAAGCCCACCTGCATCTGGAGTCAGGAAGCTGGGGTCAGAGGTCACTTACATCAAACTCAGGGAGGGTGATGGTGGATCTGAGCAGGGCCGTGCTGCTCCTAACAGCCCTGGCTCTCTCTTGCGACACCCTGGACACGATCCGGTAGTTAATGTGCTGTGGGGAAAGGAGGAAGATCAGGATCAATGGGCAGGTGTACCTATTGTGGAAATGAGACCCCCTCCCCCATACCCAGGGGAGAGACATTGTGCATTTGGTGGAATATCTGATTCATTGATCACAGAGCTTTAGAAGGGGATTGTTCCCTACAGGATGATTCTTGAATCCTGCAGGTCACAACTTGTCATTGTCTCTCTAGATTGGAACAATGTTCAGTGTTGAGGCTGGTCCCATCCTCCCTGCACTCCTGATACCTGAACAATCCCCTCAGAAATCTCAGGGCCCGTCAGAGAGAAGGGCTGATTCTCTGGGGTCCTCCTGTTTCTCTAGGAAGGAGACTGACTCCTCTCTGAGGACCATGTTCTGGATCTCACAGGAGAGGTTCAGACTCTCACTCCCCAAGCCAGCCAGAGCCCTGTGGTTAGTGCTCAACAGAACCAGGCAGAGCTCTGGCTTGAAGTCCCAGCTCCTTCCTCTGTCCTTCAAGGAGGAAGGGCCTGGCACTGCATTGCACTGACTGCCCTGACCAAGGACGGCCCACTGGGGGCCCGGCTGGCAGGACAGACTGCAAAATGGATCTAAGAGTGAAGGTAAAATCGCCCCCACCCCTCTCCTCGGGCTCACCTCCAAGATGTAGTGGAGCCGGCCGGTGTCTGGGGACTCTGCCAGCAGGTTCCCCAGCATGTCGTCCAGGAGGTCTGGCAAGACCCTATGCAGATCCTGAAAGCAAGGGAGAGCCATGGGTCAGAGTTAGGGAAACTGGGGCTACACCTGCCACAGGATGGGAAGAGGGGTCTCTGGGAAGCACTGGTGAGGCCCCCAAACACATATCCTGGCCTCTCTCATTCACATCCCACTGCAGGCAATTAGCAAGTGTTACCCCAAATCTCTGTGTAGAATAATAAAGAGGTGACATATACAACAGCATCTATCAACCGGGAGAATTAGAAATCTGTGTGCCTCCCACCCGTTTGGCATTGAAATAAAGGATAGAAAGAATATAACCTTAAACAGAAAGAAGATTTATTAAGGGATAGATTCAACTGGGGGAAGATTCTCTACAAATACAACTACCCACGAACAGATTCCAGTAAGGGGGGGCATAAAGCCCAGGCCCTTAAACTCTCCCTTGGCTAAAGTAATAAATGCCCCAAAATAATGACTGTCTCTCTTCTCACTGCAGATGGAGGACACCGGCGACGGATGGTTCGTCTTAGGATCCCTGGAACATCGGAGGGTCTGGCTCTCTTACTGCCAAAGCAGATCACAGATCTGAGCTGACGGCAAAGCCTTCACTGGCTCCTTTGGTGGATTACAGGAGTCAGGTAAGTATCAGAGTCCTTGACAGATGTTAGTAGGGACAGTCTTGATCCGATGCCGCGCAAAGACGCTGGGCGTGGCTGCCTCGATGGGGGACAGCCCCTGCGTCACCGCTGACCGTCCCGTCTCCGCTCTCTGTGACGCGCCTTTCTGAGGCGCCCGCTGACAGGCCCTGCCCCCAACCGGTTCCAGCCAGTTCTCAGCCCCTCAAGTTCTGCCTGGAAAGAGAGTTTTGCCGGGAAAATGCCATGAGCCAGGGCGCCAAGATAAGGTGACCATTTTTTTCAAATTTAAAACCAGGACATTTAAAATAGCTCAGCCAGCATGAGTAATAGTCGCTGTCGTAGAATATAAGTTGAAAAAATATTGTGGAGTATGCTTATCTTTTTTTTTCTTTAAGTGAAAGAATACAATAAAATGTACTTCTTTTATTTATATTATATATTATGAAAGTAATTTTGCGAAGAAAAAAAAATTTGATATGGGTAGATTAGTACATAATTGTATACTTAGGATTTTGGGATCCAAGTAATAAAGAAACAAGTGTAGCAGTAAAACAAAATGGTTTTAATAAAAAATGGTACAAAAGTACTTAATCTACATTCCTAATTTTGCTTCTTATATTTTTGTGAAGAGTGGATTCATTTTAATAATTCGTTTTCCTGGATGTTTTTATAAAATTCCATGCAAGTTTGGTTAAAATTATATTTAGTAATTAGCAAACATTTCAAAGTTTCAACATGTAATTGAGTTTTATCACTGGACCAGATATTGTTCATCAAAGAAAAAAGACGTTCGGCAGGTGCATTGGTTCCTGGTAAACAGAGACAATATTCTACCAATTTGCCAATATTTTTGTAGGAAACATCATTTTCACTGAAGGCTTTGAATATTTCAATCCATCTGTTCGATACTGGTACAAAATTTTGTCTCCAGTGAGTAATTTTTTCATCTGTAATGTAGCGCAGGACAAAGCAGGTTTCATCAAACAGTTCATCTACTAAATTGATTTCAGAAAAATACTGAAGAATGTAATCACTGCAAACTTGAATGTTGTCATGGGTGAGTTTAGTGTTTAACAAAACCCAATTGAATTTTTTGGTATGCTTATGTCAAAGTTAGAATCAAGACTCACAATTTGTCAGACCACTCTGTTTTTATTAGCGCAGCGCTCCGCCAATAACACCCAGATAATGTGAGTGGCCATGCAAGACCCAAACAGTCTTATTTATACAGATAAAAGAGCGGGAATTAAACAAAGGGACAAAGAGAGAAAAACAGCAAAATTCACCTGGGGCATAGCATGCATATCCTACTTCCTTACTAACTCCTATCGATCTAAGGCTAATGCTTCAACAATTGCCCTTAAACGGTGCAATTGTTCTATGTTAATGTCTGTATTCCTGACACCTGGACTCCAGCATTCCAGCGATTTTCCTTAAAGGTACAGACAGCATTTCTTTAATCCTATCTATTTTTGTAATATAATTCATTCTACTTTCACACTTAATAGGTCCTTCCCATTCCTCTAGATATTGAATACATGTGTCATAAAATTCTACCACTTTTTCTTTGAAAATAGCAGGTTTTAATATGCCTTCTTCCTCAAGCTGCTTCAAATTTTGCCGCACCTGTAACGGCAAGAAAACGTTTGCTTTTCTGTCAGTTAATTTTGTTTTTAAGTCACTGTAAATATTGCTGGTTTCTATAATAGAAATCTCCTGACCTTCTATTTTCAAAATAGCATTGTGGAACACTGATGACACGTTATGCAAAAAGTAAAGCCAAGACTCTGTCTCTGAATTATCAAAATAATTTGTGATAATTGTGGGGCTCTTCTCGTTTGAGGCAAAATATGATTTTAAGGCAGGATATATTTGTAAGATGCGCTCAATCGCGGGTCGTAACGCCAACCATCATGTGGCACTGTATCCCAAGACTTTCTTATATTCTATGTCCACGAATTCACAAAATTCTTTCAATTCATTAACGTGCACTGTATATATATAAAAGTATGAATAAATCTTGGTGATGAAAGTTTGCACATCAATTGGTACACAGTCGGCTGCAGTTTGTATAGCATTGTTCAAAATATGAGCGGCACAACCAATTCCCACAAGCTCTCTTCCACCCAAATTTGATTTCAGTTTGGTAAAAATGTTATTTTTCCCACTTCTTCGCATTCCTCCAAAGTTAGTATTGGTGTTGTCAGCACAAAATCCAAGTACCTTGGTATCTAAACGATACTTTTTTAACGCTTCCAAAATATAATCAGTAATTATGTCAGATGTTTCACCTGGCAAATCTCTTACTTCCAAAATTTTGACGTGTATTCCAGACTGGTACGAAAAATATCTTATTATTATGGGAATCAACTTTACTTCCTTGTGGTTTGATGCATCCGAATTAATAGAAATAAAATTTGCAGCATCTAAATCCTCTTCCAATAACTGTTTCGCATAAGGCACCAGCACATCGGTAACTATTGCCTCGCATTTTGTTCTAGAACATGTAAACCTGGCATCAAAACATGTTTTAATCAGTTTGCAGGTACAATCCATTGATCGGAATGAGTGATTATGCATTACTGTGTGGTACGCCCATAAACCTTCAGTTGCAGCTAGTTTTCTTTCAGCATCTTCAAATCGTTTTTTCTTAAAATATGATGTCACACTCGTACTTGCAATTGCTGCAGACACGGCCCGTTTATGTTTGACTGCTTGTATGTGGTTTTCAATGTCGGTTTTTCCACTGTTTGCAATAGAAAATACACTTCTGCACTTTACACATTCCACCTCACTATTGTCATTATTAGTACTTGCTTTGATGAATGTATATTTCGATTTTAACTCGTCATTGAAGACGCACTTTCGTCGTTTTGGCGCCATGGGTGTCCAAAAATAAACAATTATTACAAACTTCGTCGGATGTCGGTCTTGGTCCGAGGGGGCGAAGTCTCCGGTCCAGGATCGAGGGGGGCGAAGACACCGGTCCTGGTCTAAAGGGGCGAAGGCGTCGATCCTGGTCCAAGGGGGCGAAGTCATCGGGTCCTGGCGAAGCAGCGAGGTGGGCCGTGAAAACGGCGGAGCAAAAAGCTCGAGTAACCGAGAGAGCGCAGAGCTCTGAGGGCCAGTGTCACAGTCCGAAGATGCCAGATCACTGGTGCCTGTCCTGTGCTGCGGAGGGCCTTTTATAGTCCGAAGCTAACACCGAATTGGTCGATTTTGGCGGGCTCTGTGTGATGACGTCATCATCGAGTTCCCACGGTCGGGCTGTATGTAATGCACGGGAGTATTATCGAAGAGTCGCCGCGGCCACAATATAGTGAGAGTGCTTGTGCTTGTGCTGATAAATTAATAAAATTGATTTAGGCTGGTTTATCAAGGATTGATTTGGTGTACTCAATCTTTTGATAAATTAATAATTTTTGATTTTGTAGTCCTAAACTGTACTGGTTACATCTCACGACTAACCAGACCAATGTCCAAAAAACCAGTACTGTACTGGTAAAACCAGTACGTATGGTCACTTTACGCCAAGATGGAGTTCAAACTCTCCCTAACATATGCGCATATAATCACACAGCCAGCAGGATCCCCCACCTGCCTCCCAGTCATCTGATCCCTGCCCACTAGTGACCAATCTCCAAATTTCTCCCATCTCCTCTCCCCCAGTCTTCAGCCCTGGCAATCCTTGCCCTCAGCTGCCCCTCCAGCACCAGCCAAGCCACACCCATCGGCCCGGAGAGACCCCCGCCCCTCCCATGTCTCTGTCCTCCCTCCAGCTTCTGGGCACCGTGTCTCACTCACCACAATCCTCTCCACCTCAGCCATCTTGCAGCAGTGCGGCTCCCATGTGTCCTGCCCTCTCTGCTATGCAGAGAGACACGCGGGGTGCATGGCGTGCAGGAACACGAGCTGCTGGGCCTCATCCTGCACCCACCAGGAGTGGGGTTAGGGGAGAGAAAGCCAGTTAGCCAGGGACCCCCTGCCCCACCCACACCAGCTGCAGGGATCAGGCCTGAATGGGGATAGTGGGGACCCACCCATTGTCCAAATCACCCACCACTCCGACACAAGCAGGGTCAGGAACTGGGACAGTGCCAGTGCGGGGAGAAGACCCTGGCTGGCGTGTGACAAACACCCCCACCTCCAGGGTCCCAGATCATGGAGGAGAAAGGTCCCCATTAGGGCTGGTGCATCATCAGGGACAAGACCCTCTGCAGGGGGATCAAGGTTCTGGGATAGGGCAGGACAATCTCGGTTCCAGCACAGCTGGGGAACATTTGTACCTTTTCTCGGCCCTGGAGCTGCTCTCGGAGGTTATTGAGAGCAGCCTCCTCTGTGGCTACATCCACCCATTCCTCCTCCTCGTCCTCTGAGTTCCTGGGGGTCTCTGCACCAGGGAGAGAAGGGGACAGGGTGACGCCTGCTGACACTCAGGGAAAGGACAGGGACATGATGGGGCAATGTGCCCCCTTCCCATCGCCAGACCCAGGGCAGGTCGGGCCCCATGCTCCCCCCTCTCAGTGATGCCTTCAGCCCCCAACTCCTTCAGGAGTCCATAGCAAAGAGACACCCCCACATTGTCCTGGACTTCCTGGGAGGAGCCTCACCCCCTGCCTCGCCCAAACTGGAGCACCAAGGACCAAAGTGGCAGCATCTAGTGTCAGTGGGGTTCATATGGCTCAGGCCAGACCCCTGGGCTCAGGACTCGCTCCCATAGCACTGGTCGAGTGCCTGTGCCCAGGGCGTTCACAGCCCCCTCGTCACCCCTCCCTGAGCCCAGCCTGACTCCTCATCTAGGACAAACCAGCCGTGCCCATCGGCCTCGCTGCTGCCCAAGTCCCAGGCGCTGCTGCTGTCCCACGGGGAGCAGGCCGTGCTGTTGGTGCTGGGACAGGGATCCTCCACTTCCTGCCCTGGGGAGGCTGGAAGATCCTCACTGACCGGGCAGGGCGATGCCTCCTGCTGGGAATCAGGGCTGGGGCCGGTGCTTCCCACACAACAAGCCCCAGAGCCACTCTGCCCGACTCCCCTCCTGCGCTGGGTCCTGCCTGCCCAGCCGCATCCTGAGGAAGTTCCATTTCGCCCTGGCCTCTCCCACCTCAGCGTCTGCGCCAGGAGCAGGTTTTCTCCACCAGAAGGCTGGGCAATTCCAACTCCTGACCCGGCCGGGAAGGAGGGGCCGCTCCGCTACCGGGGAAGATGGCAGCTGCTTCCCTCAGGCTCTGGGGCCACCTGCAGAGCCTTCTTCCTGAACATCCTCAGGAGCCCGGCCATCCTGGAACCGAGCGGGGAGCAGGCGTGAGTCTGGGGTCAAGGCAGCCTCTCACTAACTAGCCTGTTTGGTCCCTCCCCATCCCTACCCCAGCCAGAGTATCTCCTCCTCCCACCACAGGTGTGTAGGGGGTGCAGGCTACACACACTTGCCGGAGTTCATTGCATGATCTGCTCCCCCTCGTCATTCCTGGGGCTGCAATGCCCGGGGACTCTCCTCCTTTTTCAGCACCGGGCTCAGTCACTAAGATCATCAGTCACTTTGGACAAGCAGCTCCCTCCTGCCATCCCAGGCCACACTCCCCCCGAGGCTAGAGAAGGAACAGAACCCAGAAGACAGGACTTCTCCTGGGAAACCATTCCCACATCAAAGTCCCTAGGCATATCAATTCCAGGGGCTTTCCCATTGATTTCCATGCTCAGCAGCTCATAGGTGTGGCCTAGCTCAGAGACTCTCAGCCTGGGGAACAGCCTCCCACAAGGGAAGGGCTGGGAGCCCCATTGCTGGGATCTTGCCAAACACACTGGAGACAGCTCTGGAGAAGCCCCTCCCCAGTCTGAGAGTGAGGGGCTCCTGGGGGCGGTTTGCAAATCCAATCTCCTTTGAGAGAGATTCTCTCCCCCTCTTTCTGCCCCTCCCCAGACAGACAAGGGACGCCATAGAGGAACCCTAGTACCACTCACTTGCTTTAGGTGATGGAACGATGGATGGAGGATGTTCAGTGTCGTCTCTCGCCCTTCTCCTCACTCCCCAAGCCCAAGGCAGGCTTGTGTGGGGGGTGGGGTGACCTGAGGAGTTATCCTGCCCAGCCAGCAGGCAGGGTGATGACACTGGGCGATCGACTGGCTGTGAAAACAAGAGTCTGTCTTATTGCCAAGGGACGGAGAAACTCAGCCCGCAGCAGGGGGTGCAGAACACTGCCCTAGTGCGGGGGGTGACAGCACCTCCCAGCTCCTCACATCCCGGCACTTTACACACCTTCCTGGAGCCTCCCAACCCCCTGGGCTGTAGGGGCTGCGACCCCCAACCCTACTGGTGAGAAACAGGCCTGGGGAGGGGAAGCTACTGGCTCGGGGTCACACCAAGTGTCTGAAGTATGGATGGGACCCAGCAGTCTTTACTTCCAGGACCCTTCACTAACCCCTGCTGCACACTCCCTCCCACGGCTGGCAGTTACAACCAGGTCCTCATGTCCGGTCCCCCTGCCTTTGAGAGGGAGTGTGCTCTGCTGTAGTGACTGCACCAGGGGATTGGGAGTCAGGACTCCTGGGTTCCATTGCTGGTTTTCCTATTGACCAGTGGGACTTTGGGCAAGTTGCTCCCCCCTCTGGGGCTCTGTCCCCAGCAATCAAATGGGGGTTTCATACGTTCCCGCTTTTGGAAAGTGCTGGGAGAATCCCCCAGCAAAAGCTGCTCTGACAGCGCTAAGCAGCAGCTGACCATGAAAGGTCGGAGTGCACTGCCCAGGAGGAGGAGTGTTGGGCTCTGGGGTTTCACTTCAGCCCAGTCTCTGGAGAGGGGCCCAGCCATGGAGTTTGGCTCAAGAAGACCAAACCTCCAATTTGTTTAGGGCGTTTTGAATTCCAGTCCTGTGCTCCAAAGTGCTTGGGGTCATCTGCAAATTTTAGAAGCCCTCTCCACTCCATTTTCCAAATCCTTAATGAAAATATTGAATAGTACCGGACCCCGGACTGATCCCTGCCGGACCCACGAGGTACACCCTCTCAGTTGGACAGCCAGACATGGAGAAGGACTCTTGGAATCTGGGCTTTCAACCAGCTCTGCACACACATTCTACTAATTGCATCTAGACCACATCTCCCTAGTTGGCTTGTGAGAATGTCCTATGGGACTGTGTCAAAAGCCTTATTAACACCAAGATACATCACATCTACTGTTTACCCAACTCCACTAGGCCCGTAACCCTGCCAAAGAAGGAGCTAGGATTGGTTTGGAATGATTTCTTCTTGACAAATCCATGCTCATTAGTCCTAAGAACTAAATTATCCTGTAGGTGCTGACAAACTGATTGTTTAATAATGTGTTCCAGTATCTTTCCAGGTATGGAAGGGAGGGTGGCTAGTCTGTAAGTCCCAGTTCTCTTTGTTCCCCCTTTAAAGATAGGTCCTGTCTTCCTAATGGATGGGAAGATGTTCTTTTTCGGGGATCTCACACGAGAACTGGGGCACTGCACCTGGTTTGTTAAGGCCACAAAAATAGAGGCAGCAACCTCTTCTCTCCCCCCAGGTACCTAAAAGAGTGGGGCTCACATCCCTGAATGGGCTTTTAAAAAGACAATGGTTAAAATTTGGCCTTGACCATTTCTGATTTTCGCAGACTAAATATTTTAGCAAAGTTTAGATTCCTTGGTGCTCAACACCGTGAAAATCCCCTTTCTCCTTCACAAAGGGCTTTAATGCCCCTTATCTCACCCAGGCTCACAATTGCCCAGAGTTTGAGAATTGTCCCTGTTCCCATTGCACAGATGGGGAGCCTGAGAAGGGAAGTGACCTACCCAAGGGCCTACACAGCAAGGAGGTGGCAGAGCCAGAAAGAGAAGCCACCAGTCCTGACTCCTGTTCTAACAGACAGCAACACCCCCCCAGAGGCAGAGATAGAGCCCAGGAATCGAGATGGTGAGGAAATTTCATTGAAAACATTTGTGTCAGAAAATCCCACTCAGACTAAACCAGTTTGTTTCTTGAATTCATAACAAGTGGGATGAAATTCTTTGCAAAAATATGTTGTTGCAAAACAAAAGCATCTCCTGTTTGTCACAGTGTATTAAATTGTCTCGTCGCACACAGAGGAGACACTTAGATCTCGAAAATTAGATAAGATGCTTCAGTCTGAGCTAAGTAGTTGCTGCTCTTTACAATTGCAAAATAATACAATACAAATAAAATAGACTATTTCAGCTTTTCAGTTATGTCATAATCTGATCAGAGTAAACGTGATAGGACACCTCATCTTATGCACTGCTCCTAGTGACACTCTCCAGTAGATCCTGTGATGAAGTGGGGGGTTTTCTTGGTTTTTCTGTGTTTTCCAGTGGGTTGCATGCAGAGGGAGGGAGACTCAGTGTCCCCGGGTGTTACTGGTTTACCGAGTAGAGGGGAGAGGGAGTTTGTTGTTACAGAGGACCGGAGAGGGAACTTGGGACCCCAGCCAATGGTCTGGAGGACGGAGACCCCATCCCCAGCGACTGGTGACCTGGTGACCCGGAGACCCAGCTCAGGAGTCACAGCTGGTTCTGGCCAGTGGGAGGACAATGGGCTGTGAAAAGAGGACCCCAGTGACCTGACCAGCCGGTTCCAGCCAGAGGGGCCAGAGGAGGGCTGAGAGGAGAGGAGACCCAGGCCTTCCTGTTTACGATCCTGTTTATGGACAGAGGCGGGGCTTGGGATATCAGATGCCCAGCCGGGAAGCTGGGGGGCTCTGGGCTGGAGAGGGGGAGCAGGCAGAGCCCACCGGGATGCAGGGGAACCGGGATGTGCTGGGCTGAGGGAGGCCAGGCCTGAGGCCCGGAGACTTTCCTGTGCTGGGTTCAACTCTCAATAAACCCTCCTGTTTTACGCTGGCTGAGAGTCGCTCCGGGCTAGAGAACAGGGTTGCATCAACCCCTTCGGGGGTGAGGAGGCCTGAGGGGTCCAGAGCGCATGGACTCCCAGAGGGGGCCCACGGCGAGAAACAGGTGTGCTAAGGCTCAGAGAGGTGCGGCTCCAGGAGATGGAGGGGACTGACCCTGAGAGGGAGTGGACCCCTGAGAAGGGCTGTCTCACTGAAAGGGGCACCCCCCACAGATCGCACGGGGCCACGAATGGGCACGATCTGTGAGTCCGTGACAGATCCCCATCCTCCACCCAGAGAAGCAGCAAAATTTGTTGAACATATGACTGGTTATGATTTATTTACTTGGTTTTAAAAGAGAACAACTGGGACCTGAGTCTCCTCCCTGTCAATAACCCCCTGCTCAGCCAATCAGGATAGAGACCGAGGGGTGGGAGGCTGAGGGTTCTCACCAGAGAGCCCAAAGGATGGCCCAGGTCACCGGTGGGGATCACTACCCGAGCACTATTTCAGCACCACATTTCTGGGTGGACCTCCTACAATGGGAGCTGCAGAGCACCCCCTCCACACACACACACCCCTCCTGGTGGTGGAAGTGGAACAGGAGAAAGGACAAAAGAAGCAAGAGAAGAAGAGAAAGGTGGGAGGGAGAGATGGAGGAAAAGGTGAAACAAAAAGGACAAACCCTAATGTCCCCAGTGATTCTAAGGGACAAAATCCTAGGTGCGGAATAAAATTCTGCCTCCTTAAGCTCGTGTTTTCCATGCCTAGGATTCAACTGTCACCAGATGGATCAGACTGAACAGGTTTCAAACCTTGAGGAGGCTCTTACCTTCTAAACAGGGACGTCTGTTTTCTAGTAAAATCACTAAAAGGGAAGGAGAAAGCTCGAAAGAGGTTCCTCCTGGCGCTCACATCAGTGAACCCGAATACTCTCTCAGTCCTCAAAGAGAGACTTCGAGACAGGGACTTGCTGAAGCAAAGCCACAGGGGTCTCTGAGGTGTCCCTGGCCCCTCGCCCCTGTCCTGCCTGGCTGAGGTCAGCATCTCTCTTGTGAGGTCACCACCTCCCCACCATCTTTGACCAATATGCCAAGGTCCTGAAAAAGGCCTTTGTGATGTCAGTGCCACACCCCTCCCTTGCTGTGCTAATGTCCTGCCCCTGGCCAGGCACTTTGGAGGTTTGAGCTACTCCCTGTGGATCACCCCACTCAAGGAGCATTCGTTCTAGGAAGCAAGCCGGCTAGATAGTAAAACATCAGACGCTGCTCCCAATACTACACTCAGTTTTTCAGAAATTAGTAGACTTTATGGCCAGGAGAGACTGTTAGAGCATCTAATCTGACCCCCTGCATATCACAGGCCTCATGTATGACACAATAGCTACTTTTGGGGCAAACACATTCCAGAAAGGCATCTAGTCGTCATTAAACTACATCAAGCTATTCCGCTGGGTAGGAAATATAAAAAATGTGGCAAAAGACCACATTCGCTTAACCACGAGATCTTGCATGATCTAAAAAATAAAAAGGAGTCATATAAAAAATGGAAACTAGGACAGATTACAAAGGATGAATCTAGGCAAACAACACAGGAATGTAGGGGCAAGATTAGGAAGCCAAAGGCACAAAATGAGCTCAAACTAGCTATGTGAATAAAAGGAAACAAGAAGACTTTTTATCAATACATTAGAAGCAAGAGGAAGACCAAGGACAGGGTAGGCCCACTGCTCAGTGAGGAGGGAGAAACAGTAACAGGAAACTTGGAAATGGCAGAGATGCTTAATGACTCATTTGTTTCAGTCTTCACCGAGAAATGGGAAGGAATGCCTAACATAGTGAATGCTAATGGGAAGAGGGTAGGTTTAGAAGATAAAATAAAAAAAGAACAAGTTAAAAATCACTTAGAAAAGTTAGATGCCTGCAAGTCACCGGGGCCTGATGAAATGCATCCTAGAATACTCAAGGAGCTAACAGAGGAGATATCTGAGCCTCTAGCTATTATCTTTGGAAAATCATGGGAGACGGGAGAGATTCCAGAAGACTGTGTATAAGGAAAAGCTACAGCATCTTCCGCTTAAGGCAACAAAAACTGTTCTGAAGACTTATACAGGTGAAGCTGTGCCCATGTTGGGCACTATTGATGTTAAGGTGGAGCTCAATGGACAGGCGGCTAAATTGCCACTGTTTGTGGTGAGAGGTAACTACCCAGCCTTAATGGGTAGGTCTTGGCTTGGGAAGATTCAGCTGAACTGGGCAGAAGTGCACCGGATGACTAAAGAAGAAACCAGTCTAACCCCTATACTAAGGAAACATGCTGCTGTTTTTGGAGATGATTTGGGAAGTATGAAGGGAATCACTGTGACATTGAACATTAAACCTGGCAGTCCACCAAAATATCTGAAAGCCCGAACTGTGCCATATGCCATCAGGCCAAAGGTTGAAGCAGACCTGGAGCGCCTGGTCACCAATGGAGTCCTAATACCAGTTACCCATAGCTCATGGGCCACTCCTATCGTTCCAATAGTGAAGAAAGATGGCTCTCTCCGGATTTGCGGTGATTTTAAAGTCACTGTCAACGCAGTGTTGTGTGCAGAGCAATACCCGCTTCCCCGCATCGATGACCTCTTCGCAGGCCTGGCTGGGGGACAAAAGTTCAGTAAGATTGATCTGAGTCAAGCATATTTACAGAT
Organism: Mauremys mutica; assembly: GCF_020497125.1. Taxonomy (NCBI): domain Eukaryota; kingdom Metazoa; phylum Chordata; order Testudines; family Geoemydidae; genus Mauremys; species Mauremys mutica. The sequence continues at coordinate 9,674,359 of NC_059089.1, forward strand.
GCACGTCGATGAAAAGTCCCAAGAGCTGTTGACTATTGTGACTCATAAGGGGCTTTATCGATACTGTCGCCTACCCTTCGGAATCACATCGGCTCCCGCCCTGTTCCAGAGGGCTATGGACCAGATCTTGTGTGGCTTGTCAGGAGTTCAGTGCTATCTGGATGATATCCTGGTCACTGGAAGAAATGAAGAGGATCACTTAAAGAATTTAGAGGCTACCCTACAAAGACTGGAAGAGTATGGCCTATGAGTTCGCAAAGACAAGTGTGAATTCTTCAAGCCCTCTGTTGAATATTTGGGACACATCATCGATTCTGCAGGTCTTCATAAGGCCCCTGCAAAAGTTAAAGCTATTGTGGAGGCTCCCCCACCTCAAAATGTAAGCCAGCTGCGCTCATTTCTAGGACTACTGAACTATTATGGAAAGTTCATCTCACAGTTAGCCACACTGTGAAAACCACTTCATGAGCTCCTTGGGCAGAACAAGGCCTGGAAGTGGACTGAAGCCTGTGATGTTGCATTTAACAAAGCTAAGGATGCATTGTTAAATTCTGAAGTTCTAACACACTTTGATCCATCCTTACCCCTGCAATTGGCCTGCAATGCTTCCCCTTATGGAGTGGGAGCGGTCGTGTCACACATTATGCCTTCGGGAGAAGAAAGACCTATTGCTTTTGCTTCACGCACTCTAAGCAAAGCAGAAACTAACTACGCCCAAATCGAACGTGAGGCATTAGGAATTGTTTTTGGAATTAGGAAGTTTCATCAGTACCTGTTTGGGCGAAAGTTTACTCTTCTTACAGACCATCGACCTCTGACATCAATTTTTGGACCCTACACAGGCATTCCCCCATTAGCTGCTAGTCGTATGCAACGTTGGGCATTGATACTTTCTGCACACACATATGAAATCAAATATCGGAAATCCACTCTGCACGGCAATGCAGATGGCCTCTCAAGGTTGCCTTTACCGGTCAAACATCAAGATAGTGCCCAAAAGGAAATCTTCTACTTTGAACAGGTAGAGAATACACCCATCACTGCTACTCAGATAAAGAAGGCAACCCGCGTTGACCCAGTATTATCCCAAGTTATGGACCTGGTGATGCATGGAAAATCTCGACAAACCTCTCCGGTCTCACCCGACCTTGTTCCCTACATGTCCAGGCGGACGGAGTTATCGGTCCAATCTGGTTGTTTGTTGTGGGGGAGGCGTGTCATTATTCCACCACCCCTGAGATCACAGATGTTAGAACAGCTACATTCCGGTCACTGTGGAATAGTGCGCATGAAGGAAATTGCACGAAGCTATTTTTGGTGGCCTAGATTGGACGGTGCTATTGAAGAGAAGGCAAAAGCTTGTATGTCATGTCAGGGTGTAAGAAATGCACCCCAGTGGGCACCCCTACACCCATGGGACTGGCCTGAAAACCCGTGGCAACGTATTCACGTTGACTTTGCTGGCCCCCTTGAAGGAAGCATGTTCTTGGTGGCAGTAGATGCCCATTCTAAATGGCCAGAAGTCTCTATAATGCAGTCCACTACTGCAGAGAGTACTATCCAAAAACTACGAGGACTCCTTAGTCGTTTTGGTCTGCCAGAACAACTTGTGAGCGACAACGGACTCGTCTCTCAGGAGTTTCAAAATTTTATGAAGGCAAATGGGATACACCACATCACGTCAGCACCATATCATCCGTCCACCAACGGATTAGCTGAAAGATTTGTGCAGACAATGAAAAACGCTTTGAAATCAGCAAAGGGACAACACTCCATTCAAAAGCGTCTGGATACCTTCTTACTTTCCTATAGAAACACACCTCATGCTACGACCCAGGCTTCCCCAGCCTTTTTAATGATGGGACGACAGCTGCGCACTTGCTTTGATCTGCTGAAACCTTCTGAACCCAGACAAACTGTGCAACATCAGCAGCAATATCAAGTCATCAGACGGGCACCCAGAGCAAAAGACCGAACCTTTAGCCCGGGACAGCCAGTTTTGGCTCGGAATTATACTTCCAGAGCTAAATGGGTCCCGGCCACAGTCATCACTCAAACAGGACCTGTTTCCTACACAGTCCGGACTGCAGAGAATCTTACCTGGCGGCGACATGTAGATCAGCTGTTGCCAGGTCATGCCAGTCTTCAGGACCCATCTGCAGTTGAGGGGTCTGACTTCACCTCTTCTGGTGAGGGATCGAATCACGAGTCACCTGTTTCTGACTGTTCTCCTCCATTACTGCCGGCAGCTGAGATACCCCTTTGCCCAGCACGAGCTGATACCACCTCCTCACCTATTCGTGCTGCGGACCCTGAGCCCCTAGTACTTTCGGGTGCAACAACACCAGAAGTTCGCCGTAATCCACCTAGAGACAGAAGGCCTCCTCATCGGCTGGATCTTTAGTTAGGGCGAACCCACGGTTATGGGGCAAAATAATCCCCAGGGTTTAGCCGGGAATGGAGGCAGTCTACCCTCCTTCTCTAGTTTAGTGTGTGTTTTATTTAGGGGATGTTCTTATTAGGGGGGGAGGAATATGTTGTGTATTTGGTTGTCATGGGTTTTGTTACTATGGCAACTGAGTTAGACTATTAAGGGATAGCTCAGCCGGTTTCAACCGGCTGAGTGAGCTCTCTGGATCTGTAAATAAAATGGAGGTTTTGGTTAGCTGTCTGCTCTCTGGCCTCAAGTGATTGCTTCCTACACCGGCTGCCCCAAGGATATAACAAGGGTGTAGTGGAGAGCCACAAAAATGATCCAAGAGCTAAAGAAAATGCCTTACGGTGAGAGACTTAAACAGCTCAATCTGTTTACCCTATCGAGAGGATGTTTCAGAGGTAACGTGATTATGGTGCCTAAGCACCATCCCAAGGAGAAACCAAAGGGTTCTTTGACCAAGTGAAGAATAGCAGAGCAAGAAATGGCTGGAAGCGGAAGCGAGACCAGTTCAAAGGAGAAATAAGGCACAGATGTTTAGGAGTGAGGGTGATTAGCTATCAAACAAACTCCCAAGGGAAATGGTAAATTCTGCAACCCTTGATATCTTCAGTTCCAGACTGGATGCCATTCGAGAAAACATGCTTTAATCAGCACAAGCGACTGAGCCCAAGACAGGGTAACTGCATGATACGTAAGGGCCTGTGCTACACAGGAGGTCAGAGTAGATGATGTAATGCTTTCTTTTGGCTTTAAACTCTGTGACTCTCTGCATTGGAGCTGCAGGCTGCACTGCCTGCAACTTACAGCTGAGGATGTTGCTGGGGGCTTAGGGGAACTGTTATGTTTTTAGCTCTCATGGTTGGGAAGAAAAGCTTGAAAATGTGACATGAGTGCAACTGGTTCAGCAACCTCTGCCTGAGTCTGCAAGGAGCCTGAAATAATAGCTCAAAGGGGGAACTGCCCCACACATTTCAAGGGCCTGTCAATTCTGAAACCTGCTGCCCTACGGGTCCTGCCCTCACCGCCCCAGCAGGGCATTCTGTGGAGGGGGGGGACTTTTCGCTGCTTCCACCCCATCATGGCAGTGCTGGGCCCTCGCACTCAGGCGACAGCTGCACTCTGAGCTAGGGGTGTGATCTCCCTGCTCACACACATACACTCACGCTAGTCTCACCAAGCTAGCGTGCGTGTAAGTAGTAGTGGAGCCATGGTAGCACAGGTAGCAGCAGTGGAGGCAAGAACAAACCAGCCTGAGAGCAGTAGGTGCATACTTGGCCTTGCTAAGCCACGCTGCCCCTGCTACCATGGCTACGCTGCTCTCTATATTTGCACTCGATGAGCATGAGCGAGCAGCTGTGTGCGAGCAGGGCAATCACACCCTAGCTCATACTGGAGACATAGCCACAGGATCCCCGGCTCAGGTGGGTGGAGGCTGAATCTCCTGTGGGATGGAACCCAGCCTGCATGAAGGCAGGGCGCAGCAGTGAGAAGAGGCCCAGAAGATGGCTCATGTGAATGACCCCTGCGACCTTAGTGGGGGGGGCACAGTTGGGGGGAAGGCCCTAACCCCAGGGCCCCTTTAATCCAGCCCTGCTGGCACACATGGGCAGAGTGTGTTTGTTTCACATGCACATAAGCCCCCAAAGGCCTGAGCCAATTCTACTCTAAGGGGCTGTCAGAGCTAACTCGGGCTCTTACTGGGTGTTCCCCTACCCCACTCCCGTCCACACACAAAACCCCCTCACCTCAGAGAGGTGGTGCCTTCAACCCAGGCTAGCTGGTCCGGGGGGGGTGGGCGTAGAGCCCGGGTTCAGCTTTCACTCGGGCTGGAGACCCACCACTGTGCAGTGAGGACACTGGCTAAACCCCTGCAGTGCTGACAGCCCTCCAGTGCCTTCCCACAAGTCCCCCGTGGGCCCAGAGGGAGACCATTTCTCCCACAATGCACTGGGGAAGAATGTCAGAATGGCTCGGCTCAGCTCAGTGCAGCACAAAGACCCGTGAGCCGTACCCCCAAGCAGCAGCCCCAGCGCCGGGAGCGAAGCACCGGGAGCTCGGGCAGAGCCCTGCGCTCTGGCTGCTCACAACTGCCCCAGCTCCAGCCAGGCTGGGTGCTCCGACCCCGCTGCCACTTACTGGAGTTAACGCGGCAGTGAAATGTACCGTGACTGTAAGACAATCAGGCTTGGGCTTGCCACCAAACCAGGCCACTGTCCTCCCTAAAGGGCCCAGCAATCGGGGGAGGGATTTACTGCAAACTTAGCCACACCCATTCTGGAAGTACCCAGGGCTGTGCAGAACTCAGGAGGCACACCTGAGGGGAGCCAGGAAAAGTAATAATGTGCAGGAAATGAAGAGTCAGCACAGGAGGTGCGGGGGAGGACGGAGAGAAAGAACAAATAGATCAGGAGCCGTGTCTGTCCTCCCAGCAGCCCTTCTAGTTCAGCACCTTAGATACAGCACGGCATGTGCAAGGACAGAGGTCACGTGAACGTCCGTGGAGCAGCTTTGAGGGGCCAGATGTGATGTCCCTTCCCATCGGATGTAGGAGAGGCGGGGGCAGGTTGAAGCCAGCTGGCTTGTTGCTGCAGAGTTCTCCATTTTTTAACACTATCCCGGGTTCTTTAAGCTCATGACCACTCTGGGTGGCCCAGCTCTGTGGGCAGGTGGTGCTGTGTGGCTCAGATCACTAGGGGACTATGACAAATACACCAATACTCGCCATTAACCCATCCTGCCACCTTGATTTAATGCATCCAGCTTTGCTGGAGGCCTGTGTAGGTCCAACAAACTCCCATAAGTCCATCCTAGCAGGCGTTAGGTTTCTTCTAAAAGCAGGGATGGATTCTTGGGAGCCACCTCCTCTTCACTGGCTCCAAAGTCCTGGGCAGGACATTGAAAACATCTCCATTACGGCGCTGAAAGGCAAAGGGCTGAGCAGGACAGCCAGCTGCTCACTTCAACGACCATGGAGCTGCCATCCAACCCAGGGGCATCTTACTGTGAATTCCTTCTTGGACTTCAAGCAGCACTGAGACCAGGGACCCATTGTGCTAGGTCTGCACAAACACAGAGTGAGAGAGTGTCCCTCAGGCTAGACAGAAGGAAAGTGACTTGCCCAAGGTCGCACAACAAATCAGTGGCAGAGCTAGGAATTGAGTCCAGGTCTCTCCTGAGTCCTAGCCCAGTGCCTTACCCCCTGAACCACACTGTCTCCTATAATGCAATGAGCACAACTAAAGCTATTGCTCAGGACATGGCCCCAGGGTTTAGCAGCAACCCAAAGCAAGGATGCAGGTAAAGACTAAGGGTCGGTCTACACTGAGAACTTACACCGGCGATTCACACCCCTGAGAGATGTTGTGATGCCAACCACGGTGCAGACAGCGCTGCATCAATGGACTAATTCCTCCATTGACCTAGCTACTGCCTCTCAGGGAGGTGGATTCACTACAGCGATGGGAGACCAACTCCCAGCGACGCAGGTCGTGTCTACACGGATGCACTACAGTGGCACAGCAGCCCTGCTGTAGCGGTTTCAGTGCAGACATACCCTATGGTTCATTGGCGAAGCTGGGCAGGGCCTCAGGAATGGAACTCAGGGTGCTGCAGGCCAGGAACGAGAGGCATTGGTAGAACTGGGTGAGAGACCTTCGCACAACCCCTGCGTCAGTCTGTAGCAGCCTCCCCCCATGAGAGTGTTACGATTTGCCAGCTTTGCACTCAAGACATCTAGGCAGCAGCGGGACAGAGGCGCAGTGCGGGCCCAGCCCCTTGCTCTCTGGCATACAGGGCTGTCCCCGCCGCAAGGAGCAGCCCCACAGAACCAGGGCAGTGGCTGAGGTGCCTGTGGCTCTTAGCACAGAGGTATTGATAGGGGACAATGATTGTCTCTTTTGCTTAGGAGACCTCAGAGATGTCCCATCTGAGGACAGGCACGAACCAGCTGGGAACTGAGAGCAATTACTACCCACTTAGCAGGGTCAGGGCTTTTGATGCTGCTGTTGATGCCATCACACTTCATTTCCAGGCTATCTAGGGGCCATGAACCCAGACACAGAGGCCTCTGTTCAGAGGGAGGATGCAGCTCCATGGGCTTCAATGGAGTGCCAGCGTTATTCCTTTGTCCGTAGAACCCAGACAGCAAAGGCGAACCTACTGGGGCAAGTTTTCTGTGTCAAATAATTGATGACACTTACCTGGCCCTGGATTTGTATTATCCCCAGTCATGCACCCGGGTCCCATTGTGCTAGGTGCTGTACAGACAGAGCTGAGCCCTTCACCATCGTTGCTGTATTTATCCTCACAACATACCTGTGACGTGTCCCTTTTCCAGATGGGAAACAGGGTGACTTGCCCAACGTCACGCAGAAAGTCTGTAGCACAGCAGAGAAGGGAACCCTGGTCTCTTGAGCTCCAAGCAAGTCCCGGGGCCAGCCTTGCTCTCTAGTTCGCTGCCAGGATACATGGCCAACCCCTCAACCTTGGTGGCTGGTTGCAGATTTGTTGTGTGAGGTAATAGCCCAGTGGTTACAGCACAGAGCTGGGAGGCAGGAGAGATGGAGTTTATTCCCAGCTCTGCCACCGACTCGTTGTGGGACCTTTGTCAAGTCACTTCTGTGCCTCAGTTTCCCCATTTAAAATGGAGATAATAGTTCACCTCACAGAGGGACTGGGCTCTATCCTTTAATACAGGAGAGACTGAGCTCCTAGGGCTCTGGGCCACTTCAAAGGCATGGGAGCAGTTCATTCAAAGTGTTTGCAATTAAGGCCTGAGGGACAGGCTGACTTTGGGGGGAGGGGGTTTGTTAAGAGCCTTTTTATTTCTAGGCCACCTGTCCATGCTCAGAGCAGTTTCATAGCAGTGATCAAGCCGGTCTCCTGTTGGCTCTGCACGGACCTGGCTGAAGGGACTGTGTCTCCAGCTCATTCCTCATGGACCCCATCACCAAAGACACCAACTGTGAGTCCAGCAGAGGCCAAAGACCGCAGGAGTCCCGGTTCCCAGAGGGGTAGAGCGGGATCTTTCCTCCTCTCTGCGGCCGATCTCGGAGCAAGTGGCAGTGCATGAGACGTGCACTGAGAGTAGCTGGCGCGTTCCTGCCTTCGCCGCTGCTGGGGCCAAGGGAAGAAAATTCTCAGGAGCGGGTGGTGGAGTCCGAGTCCATTGCTGAGCCCAATGCACTGTAAGGTGCATCGCTGTACTGCAGCTGTGGCTGGGCATAGGGCTGAGTGTGGGGCAGCTGCAGCGAGCGTATGGGGCACAGGGGATCCTCATTAACAGCCTGGGCCAAGTAGGGAGGTGACTGAGGTGCTGGTGCAAGTGACACTTCAGTTAAGGGGAGCACGTTGCACACCAAGCAGGTGGGTGTGAGGACAAGCACTTAACACGCCTGCTCTTTGCTAATCCTGCTTCCCTTCCCCTCCCTCGCCGTGCCCAGAAATTCCAGCCAGACCAGAGCCCAGCCCCTGGGCTGGAAGCTTCCCCTTCACCCTCTGCGGCAGTCAGACCCTGAGCCCCAGCTGCAGGCTCTTACCAAGACCAAGGGCTTGTCTACACTGGAAATGCGAGAGCGGCACAGCTGTAGCCACTGCCTACGGGGACCGGCCGGGTTCTCCCATTGGCACGGGTAATGCACTTCCCCGGGAGGCCGGAGTTAGGTCAGTGGAAGAATTCTTACATCGACCTAGCACTGTCTACACCAGGCAAGGGCGCCAGAGCCTTCCCAAAAGTGTGTGTGTGGGGGGGGGCTGCATCCAAACTCCCTCCCAGACCCTGCCCCTCCTCCATTTATATAGTAGAAATGTGCAGCCTGTGATGACTTACCAAAATTTGTCGAGTGGCCCCCCTGCAAAAATCATCACCCACCCCTGGTGTAACCAGTGTCGCCCCATCAGCCAGGATCCCCGCAGGCTGGCACAAGCAATGCAACCCCTGCCCCCCTGCTTGCACCTCAGCAGTCCCAGGCCAGCCCTTAGGTCCTGCAGCCCTAGAGGCAACAAAGCCTAGTACCAGCTCTGGTTCCACCCCCTGCCCTCCACTCCCCCCACAGCCACACAGGCCTCAGCCTGGGTCAGGCTGCTTTGAACCCAGCCAAAAGCCCCACCCTGCCTAGCATTCAGCATGAGCTGCCTGGTGCCGGGCTCCCTCAGCTGGCAGCAGCTGGAGGCGTCTGCGGGAAGGGGTGCTGTCCCCCAAAGCAGTAGCTGCACCCGCTAGATGGGGTGAGCTCACCAAGGCGCCTGCAGCCACCGCTGTCACTGCGCTTCGGGCACAGAGAACACAGGCCCCTGGCGTTATTTTTGGTTTTTATTTGAAAAAAGCCTGTGGACTATCACAGTGTCGTTAGACAATATCAAACCTCACCAAGCAGCTCAGCTACTGCCACAGACGCAGCTGGCAGCTGCCTCGAGGCCAAGCTGTAAACATTCACGAGGGGATTCATAATGCCCGTAGCAGCAGGGAGGTAGGGCAGCCCTCTAACCCCCTCCTAGGAACAGAAACAAGTGCCTGCAGGCAGCAGGGCCAGGCGCACACCTCTCATGGGAGGAGCTGGAAGGAAACAGCCCCAGGGCAAAGGTCCAAGGTAAGCTGGTACGTGAACAGACACACACCAGGCTCCATGTGCTTAAGCACAGAACGGGAAGGCGAGCTCAGCCTGAAACCCCAGGCTTTGTTCTGCTCCTCCTGTGACAGCCCCAGGAACAGCATGTTCAGCTCAGCTCCCCGGGGCAGAGGGTGCAAAGCCTAGCGAAAGGGCAGGAAAGCAAACTCAGGCCCAGAGATCTCTGCAACTGGGCCTCCTGCCAGTGCAGCTCTTCCCAGGAACCTGGTGGGGACTGGCCTTAGCAGGGGCAGAGCCATTTCCTTAGTGCCTGGCCAGAGCCCCCCCGTTCCGATAGCTGCAGGGGGGGCGATATCGTTACAGCAACTCTGTCTGCCACTCAGCACTGGGACCCCGCTGCGCTGACGGTCACCTCCTTTCCCAGCATTGTTCAGTCGATGTGGGAGTTGGGTTTAGAGCCTGTGGGCAGCCAGGCAGATCAGAGGAAGGTTTGTCAAACTGCTGTGTCCGTGCCGTGCTTTGGGGGAATTAAAGGTCCATTCCACTTTGTACAGTCACCTAGGCAGAGATTTAGGGTGGGTGGGGGGAGCAGGCAGCTCCGTTAATGCCTGAGCCCGAGAGAACTCTGTTCTGGCACCGCTCTGTGGCGCTGGGGAGTCACGGGAGACAAAGGGAGCAGCTACAAGAGGCTTTTCTGGCAGCCACTTGTCTGAAGGTGGCAGGGTGGAGGATGAATGCCGGGTGAGGAACGAAGGCCCCGTCCCTGCTTAGCATGGAGACTGGACACAATCCCCACTGGCAGCCCCGGCCACATACAGCAGCATGGGACTGTGTTTGCCTTCCCTGTCCCCTCCCCCTCGAAGCTATAAAGAGCCAGGCGGGCTGGGGCAGGGAGCCAGGCGGGCTGGGGCAGGGAGCCAGGCTGTTGGGCCCAGCCTAGGCCGGAGATCTCACGTGCTGCAAACGGGCCAAGGCTGAAGGGCGGTGCTTGGATGGAGGCGGGGCTCCGGAAAGGGGGCAGCTGGGAACAGGAAAGCGCATTAAGGGGAGAGGGAAACAGCAGCTAAACTACGTTGGTGTCAGCCAGGTCCTTCAGTGTCACAGTACGATCCCAGGGCCCTGCCTGGTCAAGGCAGCTCTGCGCTGATGAGGAGTGTGAAGAGAAACATGGGGGGGGGACAGGTGCTGCTCAGCGTGTCTCATGTTTCCAGAAAACCCATCCACCTCTGTAAACAGGCCATGCCCTGGGAAGGGGACTGCAGCATTCAGCCCAGCCCAGCCCAGCTGCAATTTCTTCACCGCTCGCAGGCAGGCCGAAGTGGGGAGGGAAGGGAACAGTCCAGCTACATCCTGCCCTCCAGCTGAGGGTGTTCGATCGGGATTCTTAGTCCCGAACCCTCCTGGGTTCAAGGGGAAGGAGTGGGCTGGCTCCAGGAGCCTGCTAGCTGCTCCCTTGTGCACTTCAAGCCAACAAACCAACCAAAACTTGTTACCCCTGGTGGGGTGACAAGGAAAATCTTTTCTATACTGAGTGTAACTGATGCAGGGATGTGTGCCTGAGTCTGCAGGCAGCCTGGAACAGTACCTCAGAGCCGGGAACTGTCCCATGCATCTGACTGGGGTGTTAACCCCAAAACTTAATTATGTCAGTTGAAGTGTAAACATTGACTATTTCATCGCTACTTCGAACACGAGAGAGGGGGGCTATCGTGCTATGAGGATCTGCACAGCTCCTGCAAATAGGGTCTTGGTGTCATGAGTGGTTGAAGCTTGGGACAGTACCATCACGGACATTGAAGCTAGCCCAGTGCTGGAGGGAGGGGTTAGGCACATGAGGGAATAGCCTCTGAGTGGTCCCTGTGCCCCTTAGATGCCAACAGGAGTGTTAAACAGCAATACACAGTCCTCTTCAGAAAGCAGCCAGCATTCAGCCGTGTCATGCAATGGGCTGAATACTGTACAGCTGCAGCGATAGCACTTGGAGGGAGGAGAAAACCTTGGAGTACGGTGCTCCCCCAGCCACGAGTGAAATGAATCGAGAAGACTTGCATGGTGCCCCGCTCGGTTTCCAAGGCAGAAGGGCAGCAGCATACCCAAGACAGAGATGCTGTCCAGTCACAACCCAGGGCACAGATGTGGGGCGATGCCAGAGCTCTGCAAGAGAGGCCTGGGACAGGCTCTGGTATCAGACAGGGATCAGTTCAGGTGCTTTGCTAGCACCTCCGGACTTATCACAAATGAGGCGCAGCATCTCCAAGGAGCAAGGGACCCAATGAGACCTAGGCAGAGGTCACGGCCCCATAGGAACCCACAATCAGTCTAGGCCCCATGGAGGCTCAGACCTGGTGTCTGAACTAGGCTGGCTGGGGCTGCTTTTGCAGTGGTGTCCCTGCCCAGCCCCTCCCCAGAGGCCTGGCCTGGGGTGTGGGAGGTCAGCTGGGGGGCTAGATGAAGGTGGAGTCCAGCTGGCTTGTTTCATGGTTATTTCGGGCCCGTGCCTCAAACAGCTGCTTGATCAGGGCAGATTTCTCCTGCTCCAGCTGGGTGATCCGCTCGCTCTTCTCAGTCACTTCCTGCACAGGACGGAGGCAGAGCCCTGGTGAGTGGGGAACACTCCCTGGGGGCAGCAAGCCCTCCCCAGGGTCCTGCCCCTCCCCAGACACCCCGGACGACCGGCTGGATCTCCTCAACTCCAGGCAGTTTCAGTTGGCCAGAGCAAACTCCAAAGCCCTGACTGCAGCCCCTGGTCGCCAGTCCCCGCTTAGCCTGTCTACAAGGCATGTCACACGATGGGTTCACCTGCCCCCTCCCTCCCAGCCCATTTCACAGAGGCCAGAGCTGCCAGCTGGCACCCGGCGTCCCCCCTCCACCAGCCTCAGTGAGACGGATTCCAGTGGCTGAAGTGCTCAATTCCCTGAGCCGTCCAGGCCCCTGGTGGTGAGGTGGCAGAACCAGAAGAGGACACCGCTCAGCAGCCTCATTTAATTGGGGGGCTCCGAGTACGTTTGCTGTGCAGGGTTCCCCTCTCACCTCTGCGCTTCTCTAAGGCCTGGGTCCCACTCCCACAGCCATCCTCTCTCCCCCACCCCGCTAACCTCCTCCCCCAAGATCCCGTCCCTCTGGCTCCGCCTGCCACAGGGGCTGGCTCCCGGCTCCCCTGCCCTTCCTTTGGCCCCAGTTCCAAGCTCCTGACCCCCTCCCGGTGGGGGGGCTCCCCCACCCCCTCACCTTGGTGAGAAGCCGGTTCTGCTCCTTCAGCATAGTGATGGCTTGCTGGGACCCTGCCGGGGCAGCAGGGACCTGTCTGCTCAGCGCCGACGCGGAGGAGTTCAGAGGCTGGGAAGAAGAGGGAGTTAATCGTTCTGCAGCCTGTCCCCACTAGCTTCCTGCTTCCCCAGCCTCAGGCCAGCGCTGGGCTCTCCATGTAGATCACCCGCCACAGCCCTCCTCCCGCCGGCCTCCCGCCTCGCTGACCTGTCTCCGCTAGGTGCATGTCGGCCTGGCGTGTCAATACACACGCTCAGCCTGCAGAGGGCACTGCGAGCTCACGGCTTAACCCACGGCGAGTTGGGGGGAAGCAGGTGCCAATGGACTCAGCTCACCAGCCGAGAGCTCATCCCTCAGCCCCAATCCTCTGCACCAGGGTTTCCTCAAGCTGTGCAGCCCTCCCGCTCCTCGCCCCCACCCCAGAACCAGGGGGCTACTGGCCTGAGAGCAGTGGAAAGAGTCACGTTCAGATGTTCGGCAGCAAAGAGGGAGGAGAGGAAAAGAAACTGGCCATGACGTGACAGGTGCAGCGGCTGGGTTACATCCTCACCCCTTCTCCCAGGGGCACAGGGCTTCCCATTCCTGAGACGTCTGCAGCCCGCCCCCACAGCACTGATCTCACTGGGTCCCTTTGCAACCTGGGTCTGTCCTTCCCCAGCATGGAGACTTTGTTTTAACATGCCGGAGAGTCACTGCTCATTCCCTGGGACCAGAGGAATTACCCGACTGTATCAGGCCAGGGGTCCATCTAGCCCAGTGGCCTGTCTCTGACAGCAGCCAGACCCAGCGGAAGGGGCTGGAGCTCTGAAGGAGGCAGGGTTATAGTTCTGCAGGATTCAGGAAGGGGTTAGCCGGTATGTAGATAATTAGAACATGCAGAAGTGCTTCACCCCTGTGACCACCTACAAGCGTCCCATGACCAGGTGGGCTCTAAACACTTGCTAGGTTAGAGCCAAGAGTCTCCAGGCACCTGCTCTTGTCTCTCAGCTGAGGGACCAGGCATTCCTACAGGGCCTTAATAACTCTCTTTCTGGTCTGGTGTCCCTCTTTATACACTGCTCCCATTGACCTAATGGAGAGCAATACAAACGGCCAGCCCTGGCAGCAGGGGCACTGGTGCTACCAGGACAGCGCTCTCACCTTCCCCGAGGCGGACAGGAGCTCTCCGAGGCAGCGGTTCACTTCCTGCAGCTTGGGTAGAAGGCGACACAGGTGGCTTTGGTTCCCCTCCAGGAAGAAGTCCTGGAAGAAGCAGAGTGGGAAGGTGGAATGAGGAGCCAGTTCTCCAATACTTCATGCTGCTGCGATGGGCAAGCAGAGACAACCCAAGAGCTCGCTGGCCTTCATCGTAACTCCATGGGACTCCTCTATCAGGACCCAGCCTGGCTGGCAGACTGGGCGGGTGGAAGGGAATATTCCAGCCAATGCTGACTTTAGACTGGGGTGGGATGTGCATTTCTCCAGAGAGCCCAGGAGGGTGCATGCCAAGGAGGCTGCTGGGGCTCATCTCCATTTACAAAACCATCCTGGCCCAGCCACATCTCTCTCCTGCTCTGAAACGTTGGACCAATGCCGGATGCGTCAGAGGAGGGTGATGGGATAAGCACATGACCTAGCCAGCTGGGCAAGGAGGCATAGGTATGTGTATGCACACAGGGAGTGAGGAATCCTTCCTGGATGCCACAGAATTGATCCCCTTCATTATCTCCCATCTGCAGAGCTACCAGGGTGATTAATGATCATTAAGGCCCAGATCCTCAGAGGTATTTAGGCTCCTAACTCCCACTGAAATGAATGAAGTTACAGGCCTAAATCCCTTTGCAGATCTGGGCCTAAGAGATTCGGACCCTTCTCCAAAAAGAAAACAATCCACTGAGCATCCCACTGCCTTTTTGGGTACTGTTTTGCCAGGGTGGAAGCAGGAGTGATGCCACTGAGGCCAGAAGAGTCACTCCTGCTGGCACAAGGGATGAGCTGAGCCTGCGATTAAGTCCCACAGGGTAGCTCCACGCTGGACAAAGCGGAGTTCTCTATAACAGGCCAGGCAGCTTCTCGGCTCATTTGTGGGACAAGGTAAGAAAGAGGGGGAAGAGAAGTGACCTGTCATATGTCTCTTCCCCTTCACAGGTTAAGTGATCCCAGCTACCCTGACCCCTCCACACGTGTAAGTCCCACATGTACCCACTCCCCCCATCCCCTTCACAGCCCACCTCCGCTGACTGCAGTGGGAACAGAGTGTCAGTGCCGGGTGCTTCTACAGATCTCACCCCGTGTCTCCATTAGATCGTTAAGGGGAAGTGATATTAGAACTTGAGGTCTTTCCCGTCTCTGGTTTTAACCAGTCCTTTATCCAGTCCCCCCAGGCAGGGCACTCAAAGGCGAGACGGTCCCTGGAGAGCCCCACACTCACGTTGGTGGTTTTGTTTTTCCCCAGGTGTTTCTGGCGCTCCTGCACTGTCTGGATCTGCTGGTGGTACCATTCCCGGGCGTGCTCCACCATCTCCAGCCCCTGGAGCAGGAAGTCCTTCTCCTGCTCCAGCTCCTTCATTTGCTTCAGCTGCAAGACACAAAACCCAGGAACTTTAATACCCTCTCCATCCAACCCTATGGGAAACCAATCACAGCTCCTGCCCTCCTGAGAATGGGTCCTGAACCCAGGGCTGGGAGTCCCCAGAAAGCTGCCGCATCCTGGCCTCTACCCAATGGCTACTGAACCCACCTGGACTGAGAAGCTGCTAGGGCGATAGCCCCAGCCAGGGCACCACCCACAGGAGCTCTGATTGGAGGATCACCTGGCTCCACTGATTGGTCCAACTACACTATTTAAGCCAAGAGGAGGAACAGGAAGTTTGTCTGAGCAACAAGGTGGATTCCTGTTGTGGCTGCATTGGACCCTGCTTGTGCCTGACTGCTGCACCCACCCCTGTTCCTGCCTTTCTGCTGTCTTCACTCCTGTTCCCACCGTGCTTGCGCCTTGCCTCTCCTCCTGCCTTATGCCTCACCTCCAGGCCTGGCTCTGACCCCGGCCTCTGCCTTCCGACCTTGACTCCTGCATCTGACCTCAGCTGCATCGGACCTCAGCTTCGGACTCTGGCTTGGCCCCTGAGCCTTGGCTTCATTCCCCAACCTGTACGCCTGCTCTGCCTTTAGATCTAGCCACCTACATCCTGGTCCATAACACCATCCATCCATCCCTGGAGCGAACCGAGGCCACGTGTTCAGAGAAACAGTCCTGCCAGTCTCTGTTCTGGAGCCAGCCAGGAGTGACCTAATCCAAAGCTCAAGTCACTTTGCTTTGGGTCCAGTTCATGACCACATCAAGCACAGAGGAGATGCTCAACCTCTAGCCATGGCACATGCAGGAATTCAGTTACCAGCTGCAGACCCTGGCAAGGACCAGACAGGTGAAAGGTGGCTTATCCCCTTGTGGCAGCTTTAGAAAAGCAGGAGCAAAAAGTTCGGTTTCCTTTAGGGAGAGAGCTGCCAGATCTGGGCATCCTGACATCAGCTGATGAGCGAAGGGATGGAAAGCTTGTCTCTGCCCCCTCCCCCCTTCTCATGACCCTGGCATCCCGTCAACCTGCACATTCAGCTATAACCAGCCTTCAAGAGGATGTAGAATTAGAACAGACATGGAGACCCGTAGCCTAACTGGAGCATGGGGCTTCTTTACGGTGGAATATGAAGCTTGGTTCCAATCAGATGCTCTGGGGTGGGGATCACTCATGGGAGCCTCCTTTCTCAGCAAGTCTAGGTGTCCCTTTACCACTGCACCATACTGGCATCCAAGAGACTAGCTAGATCAGAATTGCATGGACATGGTTGTCTGGTCAGACACACAAAAAGCCCCTTTACTCAGCTTATAGACCTGTAGGACGGGAAAGGATCTCAAGAGGTCACCTAGTCCAGTCCCCTGCACTCATGGCAGGACTAAGTATTATCTTTCATGTATTATGTTTCAATGTCCTTTGAGTTTTTCCTAATGGGAGGTGGAGACCATGACACACCAGTCCAATCCATCATGCCGCTGCTGCAAATCCAGAGGAAGACAGACAACCAGAGAGCAGATCCATACTCAGATCGCTACTACTCGGAAGGTTCTTGCTCCATGGGAAGCAGGTTTCTCAGCTAGATTGAATCAAGTGCAGGTCATGGTAGAGTCTCCCCTCCGAACACCCTTCCTTCCTTCTTCCCCCCAGGCTGCAGCTCCCACCCTGCCCCACATTAGATCAGTCCTGTTGCTCTGTTATAAATAGTGGCTTCATGGGTTAGGTCAATAGGATATTTCCTCCTCTGAGCTGCAATTAAGCATTTCCCTGATCACTCTGCAGGAACCTGAAGTTTAGCCTCCAGTCCTTGATGCTGGATCTCAGATACTCCAGAGCTCTACACTGCAGTGTTCAGAGGTGTTTAAGGGAGTTAGGTGCCAAATTCACAGGCTCCTTTGAAAACCCCTGGTCATTTAACCCAACATCTTCTAGCTTTGGTGCCTAAAGCAGCCACCTTACAGAAGTTTAAGGCTGCGAGCTCACACTGTGTGGAACGTTTATTATTGGCAAAGAACAGCAGAGTGAAACACACATACTAGAAACCTAGGAAATGCAGGGTTAAGTTCTCCTCTATCCAATCAGGCACTGACTCACACACTGATAACTGCCATAACCTTAACCCTGCCCCAACCAAACAATATTCTCAGAACAGAGCAGAAAGCATTGCACATTGTTCTACTTTGTTTGGGCTTAACGAGGGCTATTAATTATCTGCTATCAGGAGGCGGGTGGTGCAATGTGGGCTTAGTTTGGGGGGGGGCAGGAGACATCTTGCCCCCCAAACTGCAAGTGTCAGGTAGGCATGGAATTTGCTCCCTCCCTTCCCGGCCACGCCCCCCCCCCGCATGCAGAGTCCCATCGGCCTGGCTTGAGCTGCCCCACCACATCCAGAAGTCAAACTATGCCATCAGGACACCAGTAGAAGGCTAACGGCATATTGAGCCGCATTAGTAGGAGGAGCGTTGCCAGCAGATCAAGGGATGTGATTATTTCCCTCTATTCAGCACTGGTGAGGCCACACTTGGAGCATTGAGTCTAGTTTTGGGCCCCCCACTACAGAAATGATGTGGACAAATTTGAAAGAGTCCAGTGGAGGGCAACGAAAATGATCAGGGGGCTGGGGCACATGACTTATGAGGAGAGGCTGAGGGAACTGGGGTTATTTAGTCTGCAGAAGAGAAGAGTGAGGGGGGATTTGATAGCTGCTTTCAACTACCTGAAGGGGGGTTCCAAAGAGGATGGATCTAGACTGTTCTCAGTGGCGGCAGATCACAGAACAAGGAGTAATGGTCTCAAGTTGCAGTGGGGGAGGTCTAGGTTGGATATTAGGACAAACTTTTTCACTAGTAGGGTGGTGAAGCACTGGAATGGGTTACCTAGGGAGGTAGTGGAATCTCCATCCTTAGAGGATTTTAAGGCCCGGCTTGGCAAAGCCCTGGCTGGGGTGATTTAGTTGGGGTTGGTTCTGGTTTGAGAAGGGGGTTAGACTAGATTCCTGAGATTAGGGTTGGAAGAGACCTATGATTCTCTGACTAAAGCTCAGAGCTATACATCTTCCTGTCAAATCAAGTTTAGGTTCTTTCATTTCTGGAGCACCCACTAACTGGAGACAATGCAAGGCTTCAGCAATGTGGGCTAGACACCTATGTGCTAACCTGGGACCTGATTTGTGACTCTGGGAAACACTTCGCCTCCCTGTGCCTGTTTCCCCATCTGTAAAATGAGAAGAATGATACTTCTCTCCCTGTTGAAAGATATTTGAGATTCACTGATGAAAAGTACTACTGTTGTTATCTATTTAGACTGATACCTAACACAATCAGAGGGGTAGCCGTGTTAGTCTGGAGTCCCTTGCATCCGACAAGTGGGTATTCACCCAACGAAAGCTCATGCTCCAAAACATCTGTTAGTCTATAAGGTGCCACAGGACTCTCTGCTGCTTTTACCTAACACAATGGGGTCCTGAGACAAGTGAGGGCCTACAAGTGCTCCCCTAACACAAATAAATAAAAAGCACTTTGAGATGCTTGGAAAAAAGCTTCTATAGCTGTTTACAGCAGCCCTAATACAAACAAGAGACACAAGCAACTGCATGTTTAAAACCACTGCAGGAAGTGATTGAGTCCACGTCTAAGGAGCAACAGCAAGAATTATTAAAAAGCCATTACTAAAAAATCCTATTCAAACGGCCACATCATGATGAAGCTAAACACACAAAATCCCCTCTTCTCCAGGCTGCACCCCGCCTGCAACACAACCCAGAGCCCACACCTTTCTCTGGGCTTAGCTTTTTCAAACACAAGATGAGTTTGCAATTCAAACGTTGACCTGCCAAGCCTGTGAACCAAGCACAGCAGAGCAGGAGACGACTGCCAGTATCCAGGAATTTCAATATTACTGAGGGGAGAAAGCAAGTTTAGACACCACTGAGCGCTGCTCACGCTTCTCACATAGCGGGTGTATAGCCGGCTCGCGTAATAAGAGGGACTCAGCTCATAATCCTAGAGGCCACTCGCATGCATTTCACTTCTTTAAAAGAGGGACAGACTGGAGGTCTATCAGCCTTCCTAATGCTTCATGCAGCCTGCCAGGCACCCGCAGCCACAGCAATCCCTTGCAAGCCATGCTAGTCACAACCTGAGCCCGCCAAAGCTGATCTCTTCCCTTCCCCTTTCAGGTGACAGATTGCCCGGGACATACCCACAGGAAGAACTGCAGAGCCTTCGAGCTGCACAGGCTGCTGCTCAGAGGAACGAAGAGGGTGCTGTATGTCGTGAGGACGCCCATCCAGCTGTGTCCGCAGCCTGGCACCGAATGCCCTGCCCTGCCCTGGGCCCGGCCAGTTACCACGGTGACCGGAGGAAAGGACAACATGCCACTCGCGGGTGGGACAATGGCATCTCTGCTCGGCGAGCGGATGGAAGGCATCTAGTCAGCTGGCAAGGGAGGAGGGTGGGTTACAGATGCTGGTGGAGGCAGCTTCCAGGATGGGAGGAAGACGCCGGGGGTTCCTTTCACTCGAGTAGGGATGGCCTGGACGGGGGGAGCACTTCAGCCCAGGATGCTCACGAATGAACGAGCTTAACCTCTCGTAAAAAGCCTCGCCCCAGCTGCAGAGAAGCCACAGGGGAAATAGGCCGATCAATGGGCTCAGTGAAAGACAAGCCAGCCGGATACACGCTGTCCTGGGGCCACTGCACAACCACTCCCAGCACACACAAGCGAGAGGGGTCAACTACACTCCATTTGCCCACTGCTGGGGCACAAGCGGGCTGCAGCATGGTGCTTGGGAGTCAGAGAGGGCTCTGGTGTCCCAAGGAATCAGTATTCCGAGACGGGACTGATCAGGAATAACCACCCTCTGCCCAAGACTCCCAAAGCACTTTACGGCCTCGAGAGAGAGAGGAGAGGAAGGCTGGTCCAGGGGTTAGAGCACGAGTCTGGGCCATGGGAGATCTGCATTCAATTCCTGCTCTACCACAAGCATCCTGGGTCATGCTGGGTAAGCCACTTAGTTTGTCTGGCTCAGTTCCCCACCTGTCAAATGGGCATAATAGCCCTGCCCTGCCTCCCAGGATCAAGAGAGTAAAGCCGGTGAGGAGCTCAGACTACGGCCCTGGCGGCCAGAGAAGTACCCCACACAGACCGAACACCCCCGAGCAGTCGGTCAGTGTCATTACCACCATGCTCCAGATGGGGAAAGTGAGCCCAGACCGGGGAAGGGACTCGCCCGCGATCCTACAGACAGGAATTGAACCCGATCTGCAGAGTCCCCGGCCAGCTCCTGACCCACAAGCCCAGCCCACCTCGCTTCTCCAGCTGCGCCTATTAGCAAATGTTAAGGCGTAGCGCTGAAGTCAGTGATTGCCATCCACAATGCTGACCGCTGCAGAGAGCTGGGGGTATGGGAGTTCCCCTTAGCTGACTCCTATCCGAGTAAGGGCCCCTCCCCATCTCAAAAGCAGCAACCCAGAGCATCCAATCTGGCCGAATGGAGGCAGAACACCGCTTTCCTGAGGCACCTATTATTCCCCTGCAAGCGCAGGCCCTGCTCCAGATCCCACAGTGAGCCAAGGGGATTAATTCTCAGCACTGCTGCGGCTTGCTTTGGCAAATGAGCTCTTAATTCGTGTGTGTGCAAAGCCCCCACTAACCCCTGGGGAGGACCAGGCCAGGAATCAGAGCGTGTTATGTGGCCGGAAGCCGCTGTGCCGACAATCAATGCTGCACAAAGGCAGCCCACGTGCCCTGTCAGCTCCGTTCAAATCGGGGGCAGGGCTGGGGGAAGAAGAGAGAGATATTGGCATTTGAGAAAGGAAAGGAAAGAACCAGTGCAGCCGGGCAGCGCGCGTAGGATAAAATAATGCAAATTACATTGCATGCAAGATACAGGAAAGGCAGGAGCTTCCATTAACGTTACTAATTCAAACTGCCCATAGGCAGGATTTTGGATCCTGAGCCGCGTGGATGAGCGGATAATATCATGAGTACTTTGCTCTCTCTCTATGCAAGGTACTGCTATTGCACACCATGGCTCTCCAGGGGCCGATTCTCCTGCTCTGGGGCCATGGAGAGGGGACAGGCTCCCTGGCCTCCGTGCATATTAGCAACTAACTTACCACCGACAAAAGGTCTCTTGGGGATCTTATGCCAGCTGAGGATCAGGCATAATGGACCTCTGCTCCACCCCTTCCCCACCACCCCAGCAGTGGCTGAGACAGGAGATGGAGAATTTCTCCGCTGCGGAAGACTCTCTACCACCAGCCATCTACAGAGGTTTTAGTGCAAAGCGAACTTAATACATTACATCGGGGTAGGCAACCTATGGCATGTGTGCCGAAGGCGGCACGCGAGCTGATTTTCAGTGGCATTCACACTGCCCGGGGCTGGGGGGGGCTCTGCATTTTAATTTAATTTTAAATGAAGCTTCTTAAACATTTTAACAATCTTATTTACTTTACATACAACAATAGTTTAGTTATATATTATAGACTTATAGAAAGAGACCTGCTAAAAACGTTAAAAATGTATGACTGGCACGCGAAACCTTAGAGTGAATAAATGAAGACTCGGCTCAGCACTTCTGAAAGGTTGCTGACCCCTGCATTACATGATCCAGCCCCTAGAGTTTGCCCTGATCCTCAAGTGACATGGGCCCTGTCAGATCCTCCTGCACCAGCAGAGTACAACTGAGCCTGTACCATATGCCTTTGCATTTAATTTTTCTGGTATGTTTGCAAAGAAAAAGACTAAAACATTAATCTCTGCTCTGAAGTCCCCATGCTCTGCCACAGCATTTAGAAGTCAAAGGAGCATTTAACTCTGCAGAGACGCAGCAGTACAAACCTACCTGTTTGATTATCACACTAGAGCATGAGGCGTTTACAGGCTACCTAGCATCCTTGACTGTTCCTTTTGCATATGTTGCAGGATCGAGAGTGATTTGTAAGAGACTGTGCAGTGATGCAATACAAGAAATATCAGACTCTCTCACTAATACCCCACAAGCCCCAAGTTCATGCTGCCCCATAGGACAAGTGTAACCACAAAACACCAGGGTGGACCAAGAGAGAGACTGGACAGCTCTCCTTCCAGTACACCCACCAGGCAGCAAACAACACATAGGACAGCAGAGCTCCTAGTGGTTGCAGCTACTCCTGGCAGGAATGACAGTGGCTGGGAAACCAGGACAGAGTTGCTCCCCTACCATGCCATAGTCCACCCCGTTGGTGATGGTGTGTCTCCGGTGCTCACCGCGACCTCTCTCATGCCGCTGATTGTCCGCCACTCCTGTGCAACTGCCCTCGCCATGGGACTGTCCTGTGGGCTTCCCATCGGCACCTGCAACGGAGGAAGGACATGCACATTTTGAAGAAGGCACCATGCAGGGACATACACCCAACACAAGAGGATCGGAGGATTTCTCCATATATTCTAGATGCTTTAAAAAAAAAAATACAATTTAAGAACACCCTTTTAACCCATTAAAGTCCTGGCTGAGCACCAAGATGAGTCTCAGGTTGGGATTTCAGCCTTGCTCTGGCAGCCACTCACCTCGCCATGCCTGGGTATTGCAGAGACCTCAGATGAGCACATGACCTTTTCCCCCCCAGCATGTGCTGCAACACATACACAGCTTACACCCCAGTTACTCCCACGGGGCAGGACCTCACGGGTGCAAGTCAGGGAAAGCGGAGGGCCAGGCCCACCAGTGAGCGGCCAATGCTCACATTTGTATTAAGAGCCAATGCTGGAGGAGAACGTAACACTCTCACCTCTACTTTCTCTAAGCCGGGGAGGTGGGGCTGAGTGGAGAATTAATCACAGCTCCCATTAGCTGCAGCAATAACAGGTGTAGCAACTTAAGAAGTCAGCCCCACATTGGAGAGGGTGGGGAATAGGGTGACCAGATGTCCCGATTTTATACAAAGAGTCCCAATATTTGGGAC